>NC_133127.1:99808661-100127543 GCF_048418815.1 Hemitrygon akajei | reverse complement strand
GGTGGGAGGACTGTCTGTATGTGTGGTTGGGTGGGAGGACTGTCTGTATGTGTGGTTGGGTGGGGGAACTGTCTGTATGTGTGGTTGGGTGGGTGTGGACTGTCTGTATGTGTGGTTGGGTGGGAGGACTGTCTGTATGTGTGGTTGGGTGGGGGTGGACTGTCTATATGTGTGGTTGGGTGGGAGGACTGTCTGTATGTGTGGTTGGGTGGGGGAACCGTCTGTATGTGTGGTTGGGTGGGGGTGGACTGTCTGTATGTGTGGGTGGGTGGGAGGGGTGGACTGTCTGTATGTGTGGTTGGGAGGGGGTGGACTGTCTGTATGTGTGGGTGGTTGGGAGGGTGGACTGTCTGTATGTGTGGTTGGGTGGGGGAACCGTCTGTATGTGTGGTTGGGTGGGGGAACCGTCTGTATGTGTGGTTGGTTGGGGGTGGACTGTCTGTATGTGTGTGTGGGTGGGGGTGGACTGTCTGTATGTGTGGTTGGTTGGGGGTGGACTGTCTGTATGTGTGTTTGGGTGGGGGAGGACTGTCTGTATGTGTGGTTGGGTGGGAGGACCGTCTGTATGTGTGGTTGGGTGGGAGGACTGTCTGTATGTGTGGTTGGGTGGGGGAACCGTCTGTATGTGTGGTTGGGTGGGGGAACCGTCTGTATGTGTGGTTGGTTGGGGGTGGACTGTCTGTATGTGTGTGTGGGTGGGGGTGGACTGTCTGTATGTGTGGTTGGTTGGGGGTGGACTGTCTGTATGTGTGGTTGGGTGGGGGAGGACTGTCTGTATGTGTGGTTGGGTGGGAGGACCGTCTGTATGTGTGGTTGGGTGGGAGGGGGGACTGTCTGTATGTGTGGTTGGGTGGGAGGACCGTCTGTATGTGTGGTTGGGTGGGGTGGACTGTCTGTATGTGTGGTTGGGTGGGAGGACTGTCTGTATGTGTGGGTGGGAGGGGGACTGTCTGTATGTGTGGTTGGGTGGGGGTGGACTGTCTGTATGTGTGGTTGGGTGGGGGGACTGTCTGTATGTGTGGTTGGGTGGGGAGGACTGTCTGTATGTGTGGTTGCGTGGATGGACTGTCTGTATGTGTGGTTGGGTGGGGGGACCGTCTGTATGTGTGGCTGGGTGGGCGGACCGTCTGTATTTGTGGTTGGGTGGGGGAACCGTCTGTATGTGTGGTTGGGTGGGGTGGACTGTCTGTATGTGTGGTTGGGTGGGGGAACTGTCTGTATGTGTGGTTGGGTGGGAGGACTGTCTGTATGTGTGTGTGGGAGGGGGTGGACTGTCTGTATGTGTGGTTGGGTGGGGGAACTGTCTGTATGTGTGGTTGGGTGGGAGGACTGTCTGTATGTGTGGTTGGGTAGGGGAACTGTCTGTATGTGTGGTTGGGTGGGAGGACTGTCTGTATGTGTGGTTGGGTGGGGGAACCGTCTGTATGTGTGGTTGGGTGGGAGGGGAGGACTGTCTGTATGTGTGTGTGGGTGGGAGGACTGTCTGTATGTGTGGTTGGGTGGGGGTGGACTGTCTGTATGTGTGGTTGGGTGGGGTGGACTGTCTGTATGTGTGGTTGGGTGGGAGGACTGTCTGTGTGTGTGGTTGGGTGGGAGGGGAGGACTGTCTGTATGTGTGGTTGGGTGGGGGGAGGACTGTCTGTATGTGTGGTTGGGTGGGGGTGGACTGTCTGTATGTGTGGTTGGGTGGGGGTGGACTGTCTGTATGTGTGGTTGGGTGGGGGGAGGACTGTCTGTATCTGTGGTTGGGTGGGAGGACTGTCTGTATGTGTGGTTGGGTGGGAGGGAGGACTGTCTGTATGTGTGGTTGGGTGGGGGTGGACTGTCTGTATGTGTGGTTGGGTGGGGGAACCGTCTGTATGTGTGGTTGGGTGGGGGTGGACTGTCTGTATGTGTGGTTGGTTGGGGGTGGACTGTCTGTATGTGTGTGTGGGTGGGAGGACTGTCTGTATGTGTGGTTGGGTGGGAGGACTGTCCGTATGTGTGGTTGGTTGGGGGAACCGTCTGTATGTGTGGTTAAGTGGGGAGACTGTCTGTATGTGTGGTTGGGTGGGGGAACCGTCTGTATGAGTGGTTGGGTGGGGGTGGACTGTCTGTATGTGTGGTTGGTTGGGGGTGGACTGTCTGTATGTGTGTGTGGGTGGGAGGACTGTCTGTATGTGTGGTTGGGTGGGAGGACTGTCTGTATGTGTGGTTGGGTGGGGGAACTGTCTGTATGTGTGGTTGGGTGGGTGTGGACTGTCTGTATGTGTGGTTGGGTGGGAGGACTGTCTGTATGTGTGGTTGGGTGGGGGTGGACTGTCTATATGTGTGGTTGGGTGGGAGGACTGTCTGTATGTGTGGTTGGGTGGGGGAACCGTCTGTATGTGTGGTTGGGTGGGGGTGGACTGTCTGTATGTGTGGGTGGGTGGGAGGGGTGGACTGTCTGTATGTGTGGTTGGGTGGGAGGGGTGGACTGTCTGTATGTGTGGTTGGGTGGGGGTGGACCGTCTGTATGTGTGGTTGGGTGGGGGTGGACCGTCTGTATGTGTGGTTGGGTGGGAGGGGGACCGTCTGTATGTGTGGTTGGGTGGGGGTGGACCGTCTGTATGTGTGGTTGGGTGGGAGGGGTGGACTGTCTGTATGTGTGGTTGGGTGGGAGGGGGACCGTCTGTATGTGTGGTTGGGTGGGGGGACTGTCTGTATGTGTGGTCGGGTGGGGGGACTGTCTGTATGTGTGGTCGGGTGGGGGTGGACTGTCTGTATGTGTGGTTGGGTGGGGGGACTGTCTGTATGTGTGGTCGGGTGGGGGTGGACCGTCTGTATGTGTGGTTGGGTGGGAGGACTGTCTGTATGTGTGGTTGGGTGGGGGGACTGTCTGTATGTGTGGTCGGGTGGGGGTGGACTGTCTGTATGTGTGGGTGGGAGGACCGTTTGTATGTGTGGTTGGGTGGGGTGGACTGTCTGTATGTGTGGTTGGGTGGGAGGGGGACTGTCTGTATGTGTGGTTGGGTGGGGGAACCGTCTGTATGTGTGGTTGGGTGGGGGTGGACTGTCTGTATGTGTGGTTGGGTGGGGGGGACTGTCTGTATGTGTGGTTGGGTGGGGTGGACTGTCTGTATGCGTGGTTGGGTGGGGGAACTGTCTGTATGTGTGTTTGGGTGGGGGTGGACTGTCTGTATGTGTGGTTGGGTGGGGGTGGACTGTCTGTATGTGTGGTTGGGTGGGGGGACTGTCTGTATGTGTGGGTGGGAGTGGGACTGTCTGTATGTGTGTTTGGGCGGGGGTGGACTGTCTGTATGTGTGGTTGGGTGGGGGTGGACTGTCTGTATGTGTGGTTGGGTGGGGGGACTGTCTGTATGTGTGGGTGGGAGGGGGACTGTCTGTATGTGTGGTTGGGTGGGAGGACTGTCTGTATGTGTGGTTGGGTGGGAGGGGAGGACTGTCTGTATGTGTGGTTGGGTGGGAGGACTGTCTGTGTGTGTGGTTGGGTTGGGTGGGAGGACGGTCTGTATGTGTGGATGGGTGGGAGGACTGTCTGTGTGTGTGGTTGGGTGGGGGGAGGACTGTCTGTATGTGTGGTTGGGTGGGGGTGGACTGTCTGTATGTGTGGTTGGGTGGGGGGAGGACTGTCTGTATCTGTGGTTGGGTGGGAGGACTGTCTGTATGTGTGGTTGGGTGGGAGGGAGGACTGTCTGTATGTGTGGTTGGGTGGGGGTGGACTGTCTGTATGTGTGGTTGGGTGGGGGAACCGTCTGTATGTGTGGTTGGGTGGGGGTGGACTGTCTGTATGTGTGGTTGGTTGGGGGTGGACTGTCTGTATGTGTGTGTGGGTGGGAGGACTGTCTGTATGTGTGGTTGGGTGGGAGGACTGTCCGTATGTGTGGTTGGTTGGGGGAACCGTCTGTATGTGTGGTTAAGTGGGGAGACTGTCTGTATGTGTGGTTGGGTGGGGGAACCGTCTGTATGAGTGGTTGGGTGGGGGTGGACTGTCTGTATGTGTGGTTGGTTGGGGGTGGACTGTCTGTATGTGTGTGTGGGTGGGAGGACTGTCTGTATGTGTGGTTGGGTGGGAGGACTGTCTGTATGTGTGGTTGGGTGGGGGAACTGTCTGTATGTGTGGTTGGGTGGGTGTGGACTGTCTGTATGTGTGGTTGGGTGGGAGGACTGTCTGTATGTGTGGTTGGGTGGGGGTGGACTGTCTATATGTGTGGTTGGGTGGGAGGACTGTCTGTATGTGTGGTTGGGTGGGGGAACCGTCTGTATGTGTGGTTGGGTGGGGGTGGACTGTCTGTATGTGTGGGTGGGTGGGAGGGGTGGACTGTCTGTATGTGTGGTTGGGAGGGGGTGGACTGTCTGTATGTGTGGGTGGTTGGGAGGGTGGACTGTCTGTATGTGTGGTTGGGTGGGGGAACCGTCTGTATGTGTGGTTGGGTGGGGGAACCGTCTGTATGTGTGGTTGGTTGGGGGTGGACTGTCTGTATGTGTGTGTGGGTGGGGGTGGACTGTCTGTATGTGTGGTTGGTTGGGGGTGGACTGTCTGTATGTGTGTTTGGGTGGGGGAGGACTGTCTGTATGTGTGGTTGGGTGGGAGGACCGTCTGTATGTGTGGTTGGGTGGGAGGACTGTCTGTATGTGTGGTTGGGTGGGGGAACCGTCTGTATGTGTGGTTGGGTGGGGGAACCGTCTGTATGTGTGGTTGGTTGGGGGTGGACTGTCTGTATGTGTGTGTGGGTGGGGGTGGACTGTCTGTATGTGTGGTTGGTTGGGGGTGGACTGTCTGTATGTGTGGTTGGGTGGGGGAGGACTGTCTGTATGTGTGGTTGGGTGGGAGGACCGTCTGTATGTGTGGTTGGGTGGGAGGGGGGACTGTCTGTATGTGTGGTTGGGTGGGAGGGGGACCGTCTGTATGTGTGGTTGGGTGGGGGGACTGTCTGTATGTGTGGTCGGGTGGGGGGACTGTCTGTATGTGTGGTCGGGTGGGGGTGGACTGTCTGTATGTGTGGTTGGGTGGGGGGGACTGTCTGTATGTGTGGTCGGGTGGGGGTGGACCGTCTGTATGTGTGGTTGGGTGGGAGGACTGTCTGTATGTGTGGTTGGGTGGGGGGACTGTCTGTATGTGTGGTCGGGTGGGGGTGGACTGTCTGTATGTGTGGGTGGGAGGACCGTTTGTATGTGTGGTTGGGTGGGGTGGACTGTCTGTATGTGTGGTTGGGTGGGAGGGGGACTGTCTGTATGTGTGGTTGGGTGGGGGAACCGTCTGTATGTGTGGTTGGGTGGGGGTGGACTGTCTGTATGTGTGGTTGGGTGGGGGGGACTGTCTGTATGTGTGGTTGGGTGGGGTGGACTGTCTGTATGCGTGGTTGGGTGGGGGAACTGTCTGTATGTGTGTTTGGGTGGGGGTGGACTGTCTGTATGTGTGGTTGGGTGGGGGTGGACTGTCTGTATGTGTGGTTGGGTGGGGGGACTGTCTGTATGTGTGGGTGGGAGTGGGACTGTCTGTATGTGTGTTTGGGCGGGGGTGGACTGTCTGTATGTGTGGTTGGGTGGGGGTGGACTGTCTGTATGTGTGGTTGGGTGGGGGGACTGTCTGTATGTGTGGGTGGGAGGGGGACTGTCTGTATGTGTGGTTGGGTGGGAGGACTGTCTGTATGTGTGGTTGGGTGGGAGGGGAGGACTGTCTGTATGTGTGGTTGGGTGGGAGGACTGTCTGTGTGTGTGGTTGGGTTGGGTGGGAGGACGGTCTGTATGTGTGGATGGGTGGGAGGACTGTCTGTGTGTGTGGTTGGGTGGGGGGAGGACTGTCTGTATGTGTGGTTGGGTGGGGGTGGACTGTCTGTATGTGTGGTTGGGTGGGGGGAGGACTGTCTGTATCTGTGGTTGGGTGGGAGGACTGTCTGTATGTGTGGTTGGGTGGGAGGGAGGACTGTCTGTATGTGTGGTTGGGTGGGGGTGGACTGTCTGTATGTGTGGTTGGGTGGGGGAACCGTCTGTATGTGTGGTTGGGTGGGGGTGGACTGTCTGTATGTGTGGTTGGTTGGGGGTGGACTGTCTGTATGTGTGTGTGGGTGGGAGGACTGTCTGTATGTGTGGTTGGGTGGGAGGACTGTCCGTATGTGTGGTTGGTTGGGGGAACCGTCTGTATGTGTGGTTAAGTGGGGAGACTGTCTGTATGTGTGGTTGGGTGGGGGAACCGTCTGTATGAGTGGTTGGGTGGGGGTGGACTGTCTGTATGTGTGGTTGGTTGGGGGTGGACTGTCTGTATGTGTGTGTGGGTGGGAGGACTGTCTGTATGTGTGGTTGGGTGGGAGGACTGTCTGTATGTGTGGTTGGGTGGGGGAACTGTCTGTATGTGTGGTTGGGTGGGTGTGGACTGTCTGTATGTGTGGTTGGGTGGGAGGACTGTCTGTATGTGTGGTTGGGTGGGGGTGGACTGTCTATATGTGTGGTTGGGTGGGAGGACTGTCTGTATGTGTGGTTGGGTGGGGGAACCGTCTGTATGTGTGGTTGGGTGGGGGTGGACTGTCTGTATGTGTGGGTGGGTGGGAGGGGTGGACTGTCTGTATGTGTGGTTGGGAGGGGGTGGACTGTCTGTATGTGTGGGTGGTTGGGAGGGTGGACTGTCTGTATGTGTGGTTGGGTGGGGGAACCGTCTGTATGTGTGGTTGGGTGGGGGAACCGTCTGTATGTGTGGTTGGTTGGGGGTGGACTGTCTGTATGTGTGTGTGGGTGGGGGTGGACTGTCTGTATGTGTGGTTGGTTGGGGGTGGACTGTCTGTATGTGTGTTTGGGTGGGGGAGGACTGTCTGTATGTGTGGTTGGGTGGGAGGACCGTCTGTATGTGTGGTTGGGTGGGAGGACTGTCTGTATGTGTGGTTGGGTGGGGGAACCGTCTGTATGTGTGGTTGGGTGGGGGAACCGTCTGTATGTGTGGTTGGTTGGGGGTGGACTGTCTGTATGTGTGTGTGGGTGGGGGTGGACTGTCTGTATGTGTGGTTGGTTGGGGGTGGACTGTCTGTATGTGTGGTTGGGTGGGGGAGGACTGTCTGTATGTGTGGTTGGGTGGGAGGACCGTCTGTATGTGTGGTTGGGTGGGAGGGGGGACTGTCTGTATGTGTGGTTGGGTGGGAGGACCGTCTGTATGTGTGGTTGGGTGGGGTGGACTGTCTGTATGTGTGGTTGGGTGGGAGGACTGTCTGTATGTGTGGGTGGGAGGGGGACTGTCTGTATGTGTGGTTGGGTGGGGGTGGACTGTCTGTATGTGTGGTTGGGTGGGGGGACTGTCTGTATGTGTGGTTGGGTGGGGAGGACTGTCTGTATGTGTGGTTGCGTGGATGGACTGTCTGTATGTGTGGTTGGGTGGGGGGACCGTCTGTATGTGTGGCTGGGTGGGCGGACCGTCTGTATTTGTGGTTGGGTGGGGGAACCGTCTGTATGTGTGGTTGGGTGGGGTGGACTGTCTGTATGTGTGGTTGGGTGGGGGAACTGTCTGTATGTGTGGTTGGGTGGGAGGACTGTCTGTATGTGTGTGTGGGAGGGGGTGGACTGTCTGTATGTGTGGTTGGGTGGGGGAACTGTCTGTATGTGTGGTTGGGTGGGAGGACTGTCTGTATGTGTGGTTGGGTAGGGGAACTGTCTGTATGTGTGGTTGGGTGGGAGGACTGTCTGTATGTGTGGTTGGGTGGGGGAACCGTCTGTATGTGTGGTTGGGTGGGAGGGGAGGACTGTCTGTATGTGTGTGTGGGTGGGAGGACTGTCTGTATGTGTGGTTGGGTGGGGGTGGACTGTCTGTATGTGTGGTTGGGTGGGGTGGACTGTCTGTATGTGTGGTTGGGTGGGAGGACTGTCTGTGTGTGTGGTTGGGTGGGAGGGGAGGACTGTCTGTATGTGTGGTTGGGTGGGGGGAGGACTGTCTGTATGTGTGGTTGGGTGGGGGTGGACTGTCTGTATGTGTGGTTGGGTGGGGGTGGACTGTCTGTATGTGTGGTTGGGTGGGGGGAGGACTGTCTGTATCTGTGGTTGGGTGGGAGGACTGTCTGTATGTGTGGTTGGGTAGGAGGGAGGACTGTCTGTATGTGTGGTTGGGTGGGGGTGGACTGTCTGTATGTGTGGTTGGGTGGGGGAACCGTCTGTATGTGTGGTTGGGTGGGGGTGGACTGTCTGTATGTGTGGTTGGTTGGGGGTGGACTGTCTGTATGTGTGTGTGGGTGGGAGGACTGTCTGTATGTGTGGTTGGGTGGGAGGACTGTCCGTATGTGTGGTTGGTTGGGGGAACCGTCTGTATGTGTGGTTAAGTGGGGAGACTGTCTGTATGTGTGGTTGGGTGGGGGAACCGTCTGTATGAGTGGTTGGGTGGGGGTGGACTGTCTGTATGTGTGGTTGGTTGGGGGTGGACTGTCTGTATGTGTGTGTGGGTGGGAGGACTGTCTGTATGTGTGGTTGGGTGGGAGGACTGTCTGTATGTGTGGTTGGGTGGGGGAACTGTCTGTATGTGTGGTTGGGTGGGTGTGGACTGTCTGTATGTGTGGTTGGGTGGGAGGACTGTCTGTATGTGTGGTTGGGTGGGGGTGGACTGTCTATATGTGTGGTTGGGTGGGAGGACTGTCTGTATGTGTGGTTGGGTGGGGGAACCGTCTGTATGTGTGGTTGGGTGGGGGTGGACTGTCTGTATGTGTGGGTGGGTGGGAGGGGTGGACTGTCTGTATGTGTGGTTGGGTGGGAGGGGTGGACTGTCTGTATGTGTGGTTGGGTGGGGGTGGACCGTCTGTATGTGTGGTTGGGTGGGGGTGGACCGTCTGTATGTGTGGTTGGGTGGGAGGGGGACCGTCTGTATGTGTGGTTGGGTGGGGGTGGACCGTCTGTATGTGTGGTTGGGTGGGAGGGGTGGACTGTCTGTATGTGTGGTTGGGTGGGAGGGGGACCGTCTGTATGTGTGGTTGGGTGGGGGGACTGTCTGTATGTGTGGTCGGGTGGGGGGACTGTCTGTATGTGTGGTCGGGTGGGGGTGGACTGTCTGTATGTGTGGTTGGGTGGGGGGACTGTCTGTATGTGTGGTCGGGTGGGGGTGGACCGTCTGTATGTGTGGTTGGGTGGGAGGACTGTCTGTATGTGTGGTTGGGTGGGGGGACTGTCTGTATGTGTGGTCGGGTGGGGGTGGACTGTCTGTATGTGTGGGTGGGAGGACCGTTTGTATGTGTGGTTGGGTGGGGTGGACTGTCTGTATGTGTGGTTGGGTGGGAGGGGGACTGTCTGTATGTGTGGTTGGGTGGGGGAACCGTCTGTATGTGTGGTTGGGTGGGGGTGGACTGTCTGTATGTGTGGTTGGGTGGGGGGGACTGTCTGTATGTGTGGTTGGGTGGGGTGGACTGTCTGTATGCGTGGTTGGGTGGGGGAACTGTCTGTATGTGTGTTTGGGTGGGGGTGGACTGTCTGTATGTGTGGTTGGGTGGGGGTGGACTGTCTGTATGTGTGGTTGGGTGGGGGGACTGTCTGTATGTGTGGGTGGGAGTGGGACTGTCTGTATGTGTGTTTGGGCGGGGGTGGACTGTCTGTATGTGTGGTTGGGTGGGGGTGGACTGTCTGTATGTGTGGTTGGGTGGGGGGACTGTCTGTATGTGTGGGTGGGAGGGGGACTGTCTGTATGTGTGGTTGGGTGGGAGGACTGTCTGTATGTGTGGTTGGGTGGGAGGGGAGGACTGTCTGTATGTGTGGTTGGGTGGGAGGACTGTCTGTGTGTGTGGTTGGGTTGGGTGGGAGGACGGTCTGTATGTGTGGATGGGTGGGAGGACTGTCTGTGTGTGTGGTTGGGTGGGAGGGGAGGACTGTCTGTATGTGTGGTTGGGTGGGGTGGACTGTCTGTATGTGTGGTTGGGTGGGGGAACCGTCTGTGTGTGCGGCTGGGTGGGGTGGACTGTCTGTATGTGTGGTTGGGTGGGGGAACCGTCTGTATGTGAGGTTGGGAGGGGGTGGACTGTCTATGTGTGGTTGGGTGGGGGAACTGTCTGTATGTGTGGTTGGGTGGGGGTGGACTGTCTGTATGTGTGGTTGGGTGGGGGTGGACTGTCTGTATGTGTGGTTGGGTTGGGGAACCGTCTGTATGTGTGGTTGGGTGGGGGAACCGTCTGTATGTGTGGTTGGGTGTGGGGACTGTCTGTATGTGCGGTTGGGTGGGGGAACCGTCTGTATGTGTGGTTGGGTGGGGGTGGACTGTCTGTATGTGTGGTTGGGTGGGGGAACCGTCTGTATGTGTGGTTGGGTGGAGGTGGACTGTCTATATGTGTGGTTGGGTGGGGGTGGACTGTCTGTATGTGTGGTTGGGTGGGGGAACCGTCTGTATGTGTGGTTGGGTGGGGGGACCGTCTGTATGTGTGGTTGGGTGGGAGGACTGTCTGTATGTGTGGTTGGGTTGGAGTACCGTCTGTATGTGTGGTTGGGTGGGAGGGGAACCGTCTGTATGTGTGGTTGGGTGGGGGGGACTGTCTGTATGTGTGGTTGGGTGGGAGGGGAACCGTCTGTATGTGTGGTTGGGTGGGGGTGGACTGTCTGTATGTGTGGTTGGGTGGGGGGTGGACTGTCTGTATGTGTGGTTGGGTGGGGGAACCGTCTGTATGTGTGGTTGGGTGGGGGTGGACTGTCTGTATGTGTGGTTGGGTGGGGGTGGACTGTCTGTATTTGTGGTTGGGAGGGGGACTGTCTGTATGTGTGGTTGGGAGGGGGACTGTCTGTATGTGTGGTTGGGTGGGAGGACTGTCTGTATGTGTGGTTGGGTGGGAGGACGGTCTGTATGTGTGGTTGGGTGGGGGGACTGTCTGTATGTGTGGTTGGGTGGGAGGACGGTCTGTATGTGTGGGTGGGTGGGGGAACTGTCTGTATGTGTGGTTGGGTGGGGGGGAGGACTGTCTGTATGTGTGGTTGGGTGGGAGGACTGTCTGTATGTGTGGTTGGGTGGGGGAACCGTCTGTATGTGTGGATGGGTGGGGGTGGACTGTCTGTATGTGTGGTTGGGTGGGGGAACCGTCTGTATGTGTGGTTGGGTGGGGGTGGACTGTCTGTATGTGTGGTTGGGTGGGGGGGACTGTCTGTATGTGTGGTTGGGTGGGGGGACCGTCTGTATGTGTTGTTGGGTGGGGGGAGGACTGTCTGTATGTGTGGTTGGGTGGGAGGACTGTCTGTATGTGTGGTTGGGTGGGGGAACCGTCTGTATGTGTGGTTGGGTGGGGGTGGACTGTCTGTATGTGTGGTTGGGTGGGGGGAGGACTGTCTGTATGTGTGGTTGGGTGGGAGGACTGTCTGTATGTGTGGTTGGGTGGGGGAGGACTGTCTGTATGTGTGGTTGGGTGGGGGAACCGTCTGTGTGTGCGTTTGGGTGGGGTGGACTGTCTGTATGTGTGGTTGGGTGGGGGAACCGTCTGTATGTGTGGTTGGGTGGGAGGGGAGGACTGTCTGTATGTGTGGTTGGGAGGGGGTGGACTGTCTGTATGTGTCGTTGGGTGGGAGGGGGACTGTCTGTATGTGTGGTTGGGTGGGGGAGGACTGTCAGTATGTGTGGTTGGGTGGGGTGGACTGTCTGTATGTGTGGTTGGGTGGGGGAACCGTCTGTATGTGTGGTTGGGTGGGAGGGGAGGACTGTCTGTATGTGTGGTTGGGAGGGAGGGGAGGACTGTCTGTATGTGTGGTTGGGTGGGGGTGGACTGTCTGTATGTGTGGTTGGGTGGGGTGGACTGTCTGTATGTGTGGTTGGGTGGGGGAACCGTCTGTATGTGTGGTTGGGTGGGGTGGACTGTCTGTATGTGTGGTTGGGTGGGGGAACCGTCTGTATGTGTGGTTGGGTGGGAGGGGAGGACTGTCTGTATGTGTGGTTGGGAGGGGGTGGACTGTCTGTATGTGTGGTTGGGTGGGAGGGGGACTGTCTGTATGTGTGGTTGGGTGGGGGAACCGTCTGTATGTGTGGGTGGGTGGGGGAACCGTCTGTATGTGTGGTTGGGTGGGAGGGGAGGACTGTCTGTATGTGTGGTTGGGTGGGGGTGGACTGTCTGTATGTGTGGTTGGGTGGGGGGACTGTCTGTATGTGTGGTTGGGTGGGGGGGACTGTCTGTATGTGTGGGTGGGTGGGGGAACCGTCTGTATGTGTGGTTGGGTGGGAGGGGGACTGTCTGTATGTGTGGTTGGGTGGGGGAACCGTCTGTATGTGTGGTTGGGTGGGAGGGGGACTGTCTGTATGTGTGGTTGGGTGGGGGAACCGTCTGTATGTGTGGTTGGGTGGGAGGGGGACTGTCTGTATGAGTGGGTGGGTGGGGGAACCGTCTGTATGTGTGGTTGGGTGGGGGTGGACTGTCTGTATGTGTGGTTGGGTGGGGGAACCGTCTGTATGTGTGGTTGGGTGGGGGTGGACTGTCTGTATGTGTGGGCGGGTGGGGGAACCGTCTGTATGTGTGGTTGGGTGGGGGTGGACTGTCTGTATGTGTGGTTGGGTGGGGGAACCGTCTGTATGTGTGGTTGGGTGGGGGGGACTGTCTGTATGTGTGGTTGGGTGGGGGAACCGTCTGTATGTGTGGTTGGGTGGGAGGGGAGGACTGTCTGTATGTGTGGTTGGGAGGGGGTGGACTGTCTGTATGTGTGGTTGGGTGGGAGTGGGACTGTCTGTATGAGTGGGTGGGTGGGGGGAACCGTCTGTATGTGTGGTTGGGTGGGGGTGGACTGTCTGTATGTGTGGTTGGGTGGGGGAACCGTCTGTATGTGTGGTTGGGTGGGGGTGGACTGTCTGTATGTGTGGTTGGGTGGGGGTGGACTGTCTGTATGTGTGGTTGGGTGGGGGGACTGTCTGTATGTGTGGGTGGGAGGGGGACTGTCTGTATGTGTGGTTGGGTGGGAGGACTGTCTGTATGTGTGGTTGGGTGGGAGGGGAGGACTGTCTGTATGTGTGGTTGGGTGGGAGGACTGTCTGTGTGTGTGGTTGGGTTGGGTGGGAGGACGGTCTGTATGTGTGGATGGGTGGGAGGACTGTCTGTGTGTGTGGTTGGGTGGGAGGGGAGGACTGTCTGTATGTGTGGTTGGGTGGGGTGGACTGTCTGTATGTGTGGTTGGGTGGGGGAACCGTCTGTGTGTGCGGCTGGGTGGGGTGGACTGTCTGTATGTGTGGTTGGGTGGGGGAACCGTCTGTATGTGAGGTTGGGAGGGGGTGGACTGTCTGTATGTGTGGTTGGGTGGGGGAACTGTCTGTATGTGTGGTTGGGTGGGGGTGGACTGTCTGTATGTGTGGTTGGGTGGGGGTGGACTGTCTGTATGTGTGGTTGGGTTGGGGAACCGTCTGTATGTGTGGTTGGGTGGGGGAACCGTCTGTATGTGTGGTTGGGTGTGGGGACTGTCTGTATGTGCGGTTGGGTGGGGGAACCGTCTGTATGTGTGGTTGGGTGGGGGTGGACTGTCTGTATGTGTGGTTGGGTGGGGGAACCGTCTGTATGTGTGGTTGGGTGGAGGTGGACTGTCTATATGTGTGGTTGGGTGGGGGTGGACTGTCTGTATGTGTGGTTGGGTGGGGGAACCGTCTGTATGTGTGGTTGGGTGGGGGGACCGTCTGTATGTGTGGTTGGGTGGGAGGACTGTCTGTATGTGTGGTTGGGTGGGGGAACCGTCTGTATGTGTGGTTGGGTGGGAGGGGAACCGTCTGTATGTGTGGTTGGGTGGGGGGGACTGTCTGTATGTGTGGTTGGGTGGGAGGGGAACCGTCTGTATGTGTGGTTGGGTGGGGGTGGACTGTCTGTATGTGTGGTTGGGTGGGGGTGGACTGTCTGTATGTGTGGTTGGGTGGGGGAACCGTCTGTATGTGTGGTTGGGTGGGGGTGGACTGTCTGTATGTGTGGTTGGGTGGGGGTGGACTGTCTGTATTTGTGGTTGGGAGGGGGACTGTCTGTATGTGTGGTTGGGAGGGGGACTGTCTGTATGTGTGGTTGGGTGGGAGGACTGTCTGTATGTGTGGTTGGGTGGGGGAACCGTCTGTATGTGTGGTTGGGTGGGAGGACTGTCTGTATGTGTGGTTGGGTGGGGTGGACTGTCTGTATGTGTGGTTGGGTGGGGAGGACTGTCTGTATGTGTGGTTGGGTGGGAGGACTGTCTGTATGTGTGGTTGGGTGGGTAGGGGGACTGACTGTATGAGTGGGTGGGGGGACTGTCTGTATGTGTGGTTGGGTGGGGGTGGACTGTCTGTATGTGTGGTTGGGTGGGGGAACCGTCTGTATGTGTGTGTGGGTGGGGGGACCGTCTGTATGTGTGGTTGGGTGGGGGTGGACTGTCTGTATGTGTGTGTGGGTGGGGGGACTGTCTGTATGTGTGGTTGGGTGGGGGGGACTGTCTGTATGTGTGGTTGGGTGGGAGGACGGTCTGTATGTGTGGTTGGGTGGGGGAACCGTCTGTGTGTGCGGTTGGGTGGGGTGGACTGTCTGTATGTGTGGTTGGGTGGGAGGACTGTCTGTATGTGTGGTTGGGTGGGTGGACTGTCTGTATGTGTGGTTGGGTGGGGGAACCGTCTGTGTGTGCGGTTGGGTGGGGTGGACTGTCTGTATGTGTGGTTGGGTGGGAGGACTGTCTGTATGTGTGGTTGGGTGGGGGAACCGTCTGTATGTGTGGTTGGGTGGGGGTGGACTGTCTGTATGTGTGGTTGGGTGGGGGAACTGTCTGTGTGTGCGGTTGGGTGGGGTGGACTGTCTGTATGTGTGGTTGGGTGGGGGAACCGTCTGTGTGTGCGGTTGGGTGGGGTGGACTGTCTGTATGTGTGGTTGGGTGGGAGGACTGTCTGTATGTGTGGTTGGGTGGGGGAACCGTCTGTATGTGTGGTTGGGTGGGGGTGGACTGTCTGTATGTGTGGTTGGGTGGGGGAACTGTCTGTGTGTGCGGTTGGGTGGGGTGGACTGTCTGTATGTGTGGTTGGGTGGGGGTGGACTGTCTGTATGTGTGGTTGGGTGGGGGGAGGACTGTCTGTATGTGTGGTTGGGTGGGAGGACTGTCTGTGTGTGTGGTTGGGTGGGAGGGGAGGTCTGTCTGTATGTGTGGTTGGGTGGGGTGGACTGTCTGTATGTGTGGTTGGGTGGGGGAACCGTCTGTATGTGTGGTTGGGTGGGGGTGGACTGTCTGTATGTGTGGTTGGGTGGGGGAACCGTCTGTATGTGTGGTTGGGTGGGGGTGGACTGTCTGTATGTGTGGTTGGGTGGGGGAACCGTCTGTGTGTGCGGTTGGGTGGGGTGGACTGTCTGTATGTGTGGTTGGGTGGGGGAACCGTCTGTATGTGTGGTTGGGTGGGAGGGGAGGACTGTCTGTATGTGTGGTTGGGTGGGGGAGGACTGTCAGTATGTGTGGTTGGGTGGGGTGGACTGTCTGTATGTGTGGTTGGGTGGGGGAACCGTCTGTATGTGTGGTTGGGTGGGAGGGGAGGACTGTCTGTATGTGTGGTTGGGAGGGAGGGGAGGACTGTCTGTATGTGTGGTTGGGTGGGGGTGGACTGTCTGTATGTGTGGTTGGGTGGGGTGGACTGTCTGTATGTGTGGTTGGGTGGGAGGGGGACCGTCTGTATGTGTGGTTGGGTGGGGGGACTGTCTGTATGTGTGGTCGGGTGGGGGGACTGTCTGTATGTGTGGTCGGGTGGGGGTGGACTGTCTGTATGTGTGGTTGGGTGGGGGGACTGTCTGTATGTGTGGTCGGGTGGGGGTGGACCGTCTGTATGTGTGGTTGGGTGGGAGGACTGTCTGTATGTGTGGTTGGGTGGGGGGACTGTCTGTATGTGTGGTCGGGTGGGGGTGGACTGTCTGTATGTGTGGGTGGGAGGACCGTTTGTATGTGTGGTTGGGTGGGGTGGACTGTCTGTATGTGTGGTTGGGTGGGAGGGGGACTGTCTGTATGTGTGGTTGGGTGGGGGAACCGTCTGTATGTGTGGTTGGGTGGGGGTGGACTGTCTGTATGTGTGGTTGGGTGGGGGGGACTGTCTGTATGTGTGGTTGGGTGGGGTGGACTGTCTGTATGCGTGGTTGGGTGGGGGAACTGTCTGTATGTGTGTTTGGGTGGGGGTGGACTGTCTGTATGTGTGGTTGGGTGGGGGTGGACTGTCTGTATGTGTGGTTGGGTGGGGGGACTGTCTGTATGTGTGGGTGGGAGTGGGACTGTCTGTATGTGTGTTTGGGCGGGGGTGGACTGTCTGTATGTGTGGTTGGGTGGGGGTGGACTGTCTGTATGTGTGGTTGGGTGGGGGGACTGTCTGTATGTGTGGGTGGGAGGGGGACTGTCTGTATGTGTGGTTGGGTGGGAGGACTGTCTGTATGTGTGGTTGGGTGGGAGGGGAGGACTGTCTGTATGTGTGGTTGGGTGGGAGGACTGTCTGTGTGTGTGGTTGGGTTGGGTGGGAGGACGGTCTGTATGTGTGGATGGGTGGGAGGACTGTCTGTGTGTGTGGTTGGGTGGGAGGGGAGGACTGTCTGTATGTGTGGTTGGGTGGGGTGGACTGTCTGTATGTGTGGTTGGGTGGGGGAACCGTCTGTGTGTGCGGCTGGGTGGGGTGGACTGTCTGTATGTGTGGTTGGGTGGGGGAACCGTCTGTATGTGAGGTTGGGAGGGGGTGGACTGTCTATGTGTGGTTGGGTGGGGGAACTGTCTGTATGTGTGGTTGGGTGGGGGTGGACTGTCTGTATGTGTGGTTGGGTGGGGGTGGACTGTCTGTATGTGTGGTTGGGTTGGGGAACCGTCTGTATGTGTGGTTGGGTGGGGGAACCGTCTGTATGTGTGGTTGGGTGTGGGGACTGTCTGTATGTGCGGTTGGGTGGGGGAACCGTCTGTATGTGTGGTTGGGTGGGGGTGGACTGTCTGTATGTGTGGTTGGGTGGGGGAACCGTCTGTATGTGTGGTTGGGTGGAGGTGGACTGTCTATATGTGTGGTTGGGTGGGGGTGGACTGTCTGTATGTGTGGTTGGGTGGGGGAACCGTCTGTATGTGTGGTTGGGTGGGGGGACCGTCTGTATGTGTGGTTGGGTGGGAGGACTGTCTGTATGTGTGGTTGGGTTGGAGTACCGTCTGTATGTGTGGTTGGGTGGGAGGGGAACCGTCTGTATGTGTGGTTGGGTGGGAGGGACTGTCTGTATGTGTGGTTGGGTGGGAGGGGAACCGTCTGTATGTGTGGTTGGGTGGGGGTGGACTGTCTGTATGTGTGGTTGGGTGGGGGTGGACTGTCTGTATGTGTGGTTGGGTGGGGGAACCGTCTGTATGTGTGGTTGGGTGGGGGTGGACTGTCTGTATGTGTGGTTGGGTGGGGGTGGACTGTCTGTATTTGTGGTTGGGAGGGGGACTGTCTGTATGTGTGGTTGGGAGGGGGACTGTCTGTATGTGTGGTTGGGTGGGAGGACTGTCTGTATGTGTGGTTGGGTGGGAGGACGGTCTGTATGTGTGGTTGGGTGGGGGGACTGTCTGTATGTGTGGTTGGGTGGGAGGACGGTCTGTATGTGTGGGTGGGTGGGGGAACTGTCTGTATGTGTGGTTGGGTGGGGGGGAGGACTGTCTGTATGTGTGGTTGGGTGGGAGGACTGTCTGTATGTGTGGTTGGGTGGGGGAACCGTCTGTATGTGTGGATGGGTGGGGGTGGACTGTCTGTATGTGTGGTTGGGTGGGGGAACCGTCTGTATGTGTGGTTGGGTGGGGGTGGACTGTCTGTATGTGTGGTTGGGTGGGGGGGACTGTCTGTATGTGTGGTTGGGTGGGGGGACCGTCTGTATGTGTTGTTGGGTGGGGGGAGGACTGTCTGTATGTGTGGTTGGGTGGGAGGACTGTCTGTATGTGTGGTTGGGTGGGGGAACCGTCTGTATGTGTGGTTGGGTGGGGGTGGACTGTCTGTATGTGTGGTTGGGTGGGGGGAGGACTGTCTGTATGTGTGGTTGGGTGGGAGGACTGTCTGTATGTGTGGTTGGGTGGGGGAGGACTGTCTGTATGTGTGGTTGGGTGGGGGAACCGTCTGTGTGTGCGTTTGGGTGGGGTGGACTGTCTGTATGTGTGGTTGGGTGGGGGAACCGTCTGTATGTGTGGTTGGGTGGGAGGGGAGGACTGTCTGTATGTGTGGTTGGGAGGGGGTGGACTGTCTGTATGTGTCGTTGGGTGGGAGGGGGACTGTCTGTATGTGTGGTTGGGTGGGGGAGGACTGTCAGTATGTGTGGTTGGGTGGGGTGGACTGTCTGTATGTGTGGTTGGGTGGGGGAACCGTCTGTATGTGTGGTTGGGTGGGAGGGGAGGACTGTCTGTATGTGTGGTTGGGAGGGAGGGGAGGACTGTCTGTATGTGTGGTTGGGTGGGGGTGGACTGTCTGTATGTGTGGTTGGGTGGGGTGGACTGTCTGTATGTGTGGTTGGGTGGGGGAACCGTCTGTATGTGTGGTTGGGTGGGGTGGACTGTCTGTATGTGTGGTTGGGTGGGGGAACCGTCTGTATGTGTGGTTGGGTGGGAGGGGAGGACTGTCTGTATGTGTGGTTGGGAGGGGGTGGACTGTCTGTATGTGTGGTTGGGTGGGAGGGGGACTGTCTGTATGTGTGGTTGGGTGGGGGAACCGTCTGTATGTGTGGGTGGGTGGGGGAACCGTCTGTATGTGTGGTTGGGTGGGAGGGGAGGACTGTCTGTATGTGTGGTTGGGTGGGGGTGGACTGTCTGTATGTGTGGTTGGGTGGGGGGACTGTCTGTATGTGTGGTTGGGTGGGGGGGACTGTCTGTATGTGTGGTTGGGTGGGGTGGACTGTCTGTATGTGTGGGTGGGTGGGGGAACCGTCTGTATGTGTGGTTGGGTGGGAGGGGGACTGTCTGTATGTGTGGTTGGGTGGGGGAACCGTCTGTATGTGTGGTTGGGTGGGAGGGGGACTGTCTGTATGTGTGGTTGGGTGGGGGAACCGTCTGTATGTGTGGTTGGGTGGGAGGGGGACTGTCTGTATGAGTGGGTGGGTGGGGGAACCGTCTGTATGTGTGGTTGGGTGGGGGTGGACTGTCTGTATGTGTGGTTGGGTGGGGGAACCGTCTGTATGTGTGGTTGGGTGGGGGTGGACTGTCTGTATGTGTGGGCGGGTGGGGGAACCGTCTGTATGTGTGGTTGGGTGGGGGTGGACTGTCTGTATGTGTGGTTGGGTGGGGGAACCGTCTGTATGTGTGGTTGGGTGGGGGGGACTGTCTGTATGTGTGGTTGGGTGGGGGAACCGTCTGTATGTGTGGTTGGGTGGGAGGGGAGGACTGTCTGTATGTGTGGTTGGGAGGGGGTGGACTGTCTGTATGTGTGGTTGGGTGGGAGTGGGACTGTCTGTATGAGTGGGTGGGTGGGGGGAACCGTCTGTATGTGTGGTTGGGTGGGGGTGGACTGTCTGTATGTGTGGTTGGGTGGGGGAACCGTCTGTATGTGTGGTTGGGTGGGGGTGGACTGTCTGTATGTGTGGTTGGGTGGGGGTGGACTGTCTGTATGTGTGGTTGGGTGGGGGGACTGTCTGTATGTGTGGGTGGGAGGGGGACTGTCTGTATGTGTGGTTGGGTGGGAGGACTGTCTGTATGTGTGGTTGGGTGGGAGGGGAGGACTGTCTGTATGTGTGGTTGGGTGGGAGGACTGTCTGTGTGTGTGGTTGGGTTGGGTGGGAGGACGGTCTGTATGTGTGGATGGGTGGGAGGACTGTCTGTGTGTGTGGTTGGGTGGGAGGGGAGGACTGTCTGTATGTGTGGTTGGGTGGGGTGGACTGTCTGTATGTGTGGTTGGGTGGGGGAACCGTCTGTGTGTGCGGCTGGGTGGGGTGGACTGTCTGTATGTGTGGTTGGGTGGGGGAACCGTCTGTATGTGAGGTTGGGAGGGGGTGGACTGTCTGTATGTGTGGTTGGGTGGGGGAACTGTCTGTATGTGTGGTTGGGTGGGGGTGGACTGTCTGTATGTGTGGTTGGGTGGGGGTGGACTGTCTGTATGTGTGGTTGGGTTGGGGAACCGTCTGTATGTGTGGTTGGGTGGGGGAACCGTCTGTATGTGTGGTTGGGTGTGGGGACTGTCTGTATGTGCGGTTGGGTGGGGGAACCGTCTGTATGTGTGGTTGGGTGGGGGTGGACTGTCTGTATGTGTGGTTGGGTGGGGGAACCGTCTGTATGTGTGGTTGGGTGGAGGTGGACTGTCTATATGTGTGGTTGGGTGGGGGTGGACTGTCTGTATGTGTGGTTGGGTGGGGGAACCGTCTGTATGTGTGGTTGGGTGGGGGGACCGTCTGTATGTGTGGTTGGGTGGGAGGACTGTCTGTATGTGTGGTTGGGTGGGGGAACCGTCTGTATGTGTGGTTGGGTGGGAGGGGAACCGTCTGTATGTGTGGTTGGGTGGGGGGGACTGTCTGTATGTGTGGTTGGGTGGGAGGGGAACCGTCTGTATGTGTGGTTGGGTGGGGGTGGACTGTCTGTATGTGTGGTTGGGTGGGGGTGGACTGTCTGTATGTGTGGTTGGGTGGGGGAACCGTCTGTATGTGTGGTTGGGTGGGGGTGGACTGTCTGTATGTGTGGTTGGGTGGGGGTGGACTGTCTGTATTTGTGGTTGGGAGGGGGACTGTCTGTATGTGTGGTTGGGAGGGGGACTGTCTGTATGTGTGGTTGGGTGGGAGGACTGTCTGTATGTGTGGTTGGGTGGGGGAACCGTCTGTATGTGTGGTTGGGTGGGAGGACTGTCTGTATGTGTGGTTGGGTGGGGTGGACTGTCTGTATGTGTGGTTGGGTGGGGAGGACTGTCTGTATGTGTGGTTGGGTGGGAGGACTGTCTGTATGTGTGGTTGGGTGGGTAGGGGGACTGACTGTATGAGTGGGTGGGGGGACTGTCTGTATGTGTGGTTGGGTGGGGGTGGACTGTCTGTATGTGTGGTTGGGTGGGGGAACCGTCTGTATGTGTGTGTGGGTGGGGGGACCGTCTGTATGTGTGGTTGGGTGGGGGTGGACTGTCTGTATGTGTGTGTGGGTGGGGGGACTGTCTGTATGTGTGGTTGGGTGGGGGGGACTGTCTGTATGTGTGGTTGGGTGGGAGGACGGTCTGTATGTGTGGTTGGGTGGGGGAACCGTCTGTGTGTGCGGTTGGGTGGGGTGGACTGTCTGTATGTGTGGTTGGGTGGGAGGACTGTCTGTATGTGTGGTTGGGTGGGTGGACTGTCTGTATGTGTGGTTGGGTGGGGGAACCGTCTGTGTGTGCGGTTGGGTGGGGTGGACTGTCTGTATGTGTGGTTGGGTGGGAGGACTGTCTGTATGTGTGGTTGGGTGGGGGAACCGTCTGTATGTGTGGTTGGGTGGGGGTGGACTGTCTGTATGTGTGGTTGGGTGGGGGAACTGTCTGTGTGTGCGGTTGGGTGGGGTGGACTGTCTGTATGTGTGGTTGGGTGGGGGAACCGTCTGTGTGTGCGGTTGGGTGGGGTGGACTGTCTGTATGTGTGGTTGGGTGGGAGGACTGTCTGTATGTGTGGTTGGGTGGGGGAACCGTCTGTATGTGTGGTTGGGTGGGGGTGGACTGTCTGTATGTGTGGTTGGGTGGGGGAACTGTCTGTGTGTGCGGTTGGGTGGGGTGGACTGTCTGTATGTGTGGTTGGGTGGGGGTGGACTGTCTGTATGTGTGGTTGGGTGGGGGGAGGACTGTCTGTATGTGTGGTTGGGTGGGAGGACTGTCTGTGTGTGTGGTTGGGTGGGAGGGGAGGTCTGTCTGTATGTGTGGTTGGGTGGGGTGGACTGTCTGTATGTGTGGTTGGGTGGGGGAACCGTCTGTATGTGTGGTTGGGTGGGGGTGGACTGTCTGTATGTGTGGTTGGGTGGGGGAACCGTCTGTATGTGTGGTTGGGTGGGGGTGGACTGTCTGTATGTGTGGTTGGGTGGGGGAACCGTCTGTGTGTGCGGTTGGGTGGGGTGGACTGTCTGTATGTGTGGTTGGGTGGGGGAACCGTCTGTATGTGTGGTTGGGTGGGAGGGGAGGACTGTCTGTATGTGTGGTTGGGTGGGAGGGGAGGACTGTCTGTATGTGTGGTTGGGTGGGGTGGACTGTCTGTATGTGTGGTTGGGTGGGGGAACCGTCTGTATGTGTGGTTGGGTGGGGGTGGACTGTCTGTATGTGTGGTTGGGTGGGGGAACCGTCTGTGTGTGAGGTTGGGTGGGGTGGACTGTCTGTATGTGTGGTTGGGTGGGGGAACCGTCTGTAAGTGTGGTTGGGTGGGAGGGGAGGACTGTCTGTATGTGTGGTTGGGTGGGGGTGGACTGTCTGTATGTGTGGTTGGGTGGGGGAACCGTCTGTATGTGTGGTTGGGTGGGAGGGGAGGACTGTCTGTATGTGTGGTTGGGAGGGGGTGGACTGTCTGTATGTGTGGTTGGGTGGGGGTGGACTGTCCGTATGTGTGGTTGGGTGGGGGAACCGTCTGTATGTGTGGTTGGGTGGGAGGGGAGGACTGTCTGTATGTGTGGTTGGGTGGGGAGGGGGACTGACTGTATGAGTGGGTGGGGGGACTGTCTGTATGTGTGGTTGGGTGGGGGTGGACTGTCTGTATGTGTGGTTGGGTGGGGGAACCGTCTGTATGTGTGTGTGGGTGGGGGGACCGTCTGTATGTGTGGTTGGGTGGGGGTGGACTGTCTGTATGTGTGTGTGGGTGGGGGGACTGTCTGTATGTGTGGTTGGGTGGGGGGGACTGTCTGTATGTGTGGTTGGGTGGGAGGACGGTCTGTATGTGTGGTTGGGTGGGGGAACCGTCTGTGTGTGCGGTTGGGTGGGGTGGACTGTCTGTATGTGTGGTTGGGTGGGAGGACTGTCTGTATGTGTGGTTGGGTGGGTGGACTGTCTGTATGTGTGGTTGGGTGGGGGAACCGTCTGTGTGTGCGGTTGGGTGGGGTGGACTGTCTGTATGTGTGGTTGGGTGGGAGGACTGTCTGTATGTGTGGTTGGGTGGGGGAACCGTCTGTATGTGTGGTTGGGTGGGGGTGGACTGTCTGTATGTGTGGTTGGGTGGGGGAACTGTCTGTGTGTGCGGTTGGGTGGGGTGGACTGTCTGTATGTGTGGTTGGGTGGGGGTGGACTGTCTGTATGTGTGGTTGGGTGGGGGAACCGTCTGTGTGTGCGGTTGGGTGGGGTGGACTGTCTGTATGTGTGGTTGGGTGGGAGGACTGTCTGTATGTGTGGTTGGGTGGGGGAACCGTCTGTATGTGTGGTTGGGTGGGGGTGGACTGTCTGTATGTGTGGTTGGGTGGGGGAACTGTCTGTGTGTGCGGTTGGGTGGGGTGGACTGTCTGTATGTGTGGTTGGTTGGGGGTGGACTGTCTGTATGTGTGGTTGGGTGGGGGGACTGTCTGTATGTGTGGTTGGTTGGGGGTGGACTGTCTGTATGTGTGGTTGTGTGGGGGGAGGACTGTCTGTATGTGTGGTTGGGGGTGGACTGTCTGTATGTGTGGTTGGGTGGGGGGACTGTCTGTATGTGTGGTTGGTTGGGGGTGGACTGTCTGTATGTGTGGTTGGGTGGGGGGAGGACTGATGTATGTGTGGTTGGGTGGGGGTGGACTGACTGTATGTGTGGTTGGGTGGGGGGAGGACTGTCTGTATGTGTGGTTGGGTGGGAGGACTGTCTGTGTGTGTGGTTGGGTGGGAGGGGAGGACTGTCTGTATGTGTGGTTGGGTGGGGTGGACTGTCTGTATGTGTGGTTGGGTGGGGGAACCGTCTGTATGTGTGGTTGGGTGGGGGTGGACTGTCTGTATGTGTGGTTGGGTGGGGGAACCGTCTGTGTGTGCGGTTGGGTGGGGTGGACTGTCTGTATGTGTGGTTGGGTGGGGGAACCGTCTGTATGTGTGGTTGGGTGGGAGGGGAGGACTGTCTGTATGTGTGGTTGGGTGGGAGGGGAGGACTGTCTGTATGTGTGGTTGGGTGGGGTGGACTGTCTGTATGTGTGGTTGGGTGGGGGAACCGTCTGTATGTGTGGTTGGGTGGGGGTGGACTGTCTGTATGTGTGGTTGGGTGGGGGAACCGTCTGTGTGTGCGGTTGGGTGGGGTGGACTGTCTGTATGTGTGGTTGGGTGGGGGAACCGTCTGTATGTGTGGTTGGGTGGGAGGGGAGGACTGTCTGTATGTGTGGTTGGGTGGGAGGGGAGGACTGTCTGTATGTGTGGTTGGGTGGGGTGGACTGTCTGTATGTGTGGTTGGGTGGGGGAACCGTCTGTATGTGTGGTTGGGTGGGGTGGACTGTCTGTATGTGTGGTTGGGTGGGGGAACCGTCTGTATGTGTGGTTGGGTGGGGGTGGACTGTCTGTATGTGTGGTTGGGTGGGGGAACCGTCTGTGTGTGCGGTTGGGTGGGGTGGACTGTCTGTATGTGTGGTTGGGTGGGGGAACCGTCTGTATGTGTGGTTGGGTGGGAGGGGAGGACTGTCTGTATGTGTGGTTGGGTGGGGGTGGACTGTCTGTATGTGTGGTTGGGTGGGGGAACCGTCTGTATGTGTGGTTGGGTGGGAGGGGAGGACTGTCTGTATGTGTGGTTGGGTGGGGAGGACTGTCTGTATGTGTGGTTGGGTGGGAGGACTGTCTGTATGTGTGGTTGGGTGGGTAGGGGGACTGACTGTATGAGTGGGTGGGGGGACTGTCTGTATGTGTGGTTGGGTGGGGGTGGACTGTCTGTATGTGTGGTTGGGTGGGGGAACCGTCTGTATGTGTGTGTGGGTGGGGGGACCGTCTGTATGTGTGGTTGGGTGGGGGTGGACTGTCTGTATGTGTGTGTGGGTGGGGGGACTGTCTGTATGTGTGGTTGGGTGGGGGGGACTGTCTGTATGTGTGGTTGGGTGGGAGGACTGTCTGTATGTGTGGTTGGGTGGGTGAACCGTCTGTGTGTGCGGTTGGGTGGGGTGGACTGTCTGTATGTGTGGTTGGGTGGGAGGACTGTCTGTATGTGTGGTTGGGTGGGTGGACTGTCTGTATGTGTGGTTGGGTGGGGGAACCGTCTGTGTGTGCGGTTGGGTGGGGTGGACTGTCTGTATGTGTGGTTGGGTGGGAGGACTGTCTGTATGTGTGGTTGGGTGGGGGAACCGTCTGTATGTGTGGTTGGGTGGGGGTGGACTGTCTGTATGTGTGGTTGGGTGGGGGAACTGTCTGCGTGTGCGGTTGGGTGGGGTGGACTGTCTGTATGTGTGGTTGGGTGGGGGAACCGTCTGTGTGTGCGGTTGGGTGGGGTGGACTGTCTGTATGTGTGGTTGGGTGGGAGGACTGTCTGTATGTGTGGTTGGGTGGGGGAACCGTCTGTATGTGTGGTTGGGTGGGGGTGGACTGTCTGTATGTGTGGTTGGGTGGGGGAACTGTCTGTGTGTGCGGTTGGGTGGGGTGGACTGTCTGTATGTGTGGTTGGGTGGGGGGGACTGTCTGTATGTGTGGTTGGGAGGGAGGGGGTGGACTGTCTGTATGTGTGGTTGGGTGGGAGGGGTGGACTGTCTGTATGTGTGGTTGGGTGGGAGGGGAGGACTGTCTGTATGTGTGGTTGGGAGGGGGTGGACTGTCTGTATGTGTGGTTGGGTGGGAGGGGGACTGTCTGTATGTGTGGTTGGGTGGGGGTGGACTGTCTGTATGTGTGGTTGGGTGGGAGGGGGACTGTCTGTATGTGTGGTTGGGTGGGGGTGGACTGTCTGTATGTGTGGTTGGGAGGGAGGACTGTCTGTATGTGTGGTTGGGTGGGAGGGGGACTGTCTGTATGTGTGGTTGGGTGGGGGAACCGTCTGTATGTGTGGTTGGGTGGGAGGGGAGGACTGTCTGTATGTGTGGTTGGGAGGGGGTGGACTGTCTGTATGTGCGGTTGGGTGGGGGTGGACTGTCTGTATGAGTGGGTGGGTGGGGGGGACTGTCTGTATGTGTGTGTGGGTGGAGGACTGTCTGTATGTGTGGTTGGGTGGGGGAACCGTCTGTATGTGTGGTTGGGTGGGAGGACTGTCTGTATGTGTGGTTGGGTGGGGGAACCGTCTGTATCTGTGGTTGGGTGGGGGTGGACTGTCTGTATGTGTGGTTGGGTGGGGGTGGACTGTCTGTATGTGTGGTTGGGTGGGAGGGGGACTGTCTGTATGTGTGGTTGGGTGGGGGTGGACTGTCTGTATTTGTGGTTGGGTGGGAGGACTGTCTGTATGTGTGGTTGGGTGGGGGAACCGTCTGTATGTGAGGTTGGGTGGGAGGGGGACTGTCTGTATGAGTGGGTGGATGGGGGGAACCGTCTGTATGTGTGGTTGGGTGGGAGGACTGTCTGTATGTGTGGTTGGGTGGGAGAACCGTCTGTATGTGTGGTTGGGTGGGAGGACTGTCTGTATGTGTGGTTGGGTGGGGGTGGACTGTCTGTATGTGTGGTTGGGTGTGGAGGGGGACTGTCTGTATGTGTGGTTGGGTGGGGGAACCGTCTGTATGTGTGGTTGGGTGGGGGGACTGTCTGTATGTGTGGTTGCGTGGGAGGACTGTCTGTATGTGTGGTTGGGTGGGGGTGGACTGTCTGTATGTGTGGTTGGGTGGGGGGACCGTCTGTATGTGTGGTTGGGTGGGGGAACCGTCTGTATGTGTGGTTGGGTGGGGGGACTGTCTGTACGTGTGGTTGCGTGGGAGGACTGTCTGTATGTGTGGTTGGGTGGGGGGGACTGTCTGTATGTGTGGTTGGGTGGGGGGACCGTCTGTATGTGTGGTTGGGTGGGGGTGGACTGTCTGTATGTGTGGTTGGGTGGGGGGACTGTCTGTATGTGTGGTTGCGTGGGTGGACTGTCTGTATGTGTGGTTGGGTGGGGGGGACTGTCTGTATGTGTGGTTGGGTGGGGGGACTGTCTGTATGTGTGGGTGGGAGGGGAGGACTGTCTGTATGTGTGGTTGGGTGGGGGGACCGTCTGTATGTGTGGTTGGGTGGGGGTGGACTGTCTGTATGTGTGGTTGGGTGGGGGTGGACTGTCTGTATGTGTGGTTGCGTGGGTGGACTGTCTGTATGTGTGGGTGGGAGGGGAGGACTGTCTGTATGTGTGGTTGGGTGGGGGACCGTCTGTATGTGTGGTTGGGTGGGGGTGGACTGTCTGTATGTGTGGTTGGGTGGGGGGACTGTCTGTATGTGTGGTTGCGTGGGTGGACTGTCTGTATGTGTGGTTGGGTGGGGGGGACTGTCTGTATGTGTGGTTGGGTGGGGGGACTGTCTGTATGTGTGGTTGCGTGGGAGGACTGTCTGTATGTGTGGTTGGGTGGGGGAACCGTCTGTATGTGTGGTTGGGTGGGGGGGACTGTCTGTATGTGTGGTTGGGTGGGGGGACCGTCTGTATGTGTGGTTGGGTGGGAGGACTGTCTGTATGTGTGGTTGGGTGGGAGGACGGTCTGTATGTGTGGTTGGGTGGGAGGACTGTCTGTATGTGTGGTTGGGTGGGGGAACCGTGTGTGTGTGCGGTTGGGTGGGGTGGACTGTCTGTATGTGTGGTTGGGTGGGAGGACTGTCTGTATGTGTGGTTGGGTGGGGGAACCGTCTGTATGTGTGGTTGGGTGGGGGTGGACTGTCTGTATGTGTGGGTGGGAGGGTGGACTGTCTGTATGTGTGGTTGGGTGGGGGTGGACTGTCTGTATGTGTGGTTGGGTGGGGGAACTGTCTGTATGTGTGGTTGGGTGGGAGGGGGGACTGTCTGTATGTGTGGTTGGGTGGGAGGGGAGGACTGTCTGTATGTGTGGTTGGGTGGGTGGGGGAACTGTCTGTATGTGTGGTTGGGTGGGAGGGGAGGACTGTCTGTATGTGTGGTTGGGTGGGTGGGGGAACTGTCTGTATGTGTGGTTGGGTGGGAGGGGAGGACTGTCTGTATGTGTGGTTGGGTGGGAGGGGAGGACTGTCTGTATGTGTGGTTGGGTGGGTGGGGGAACTGTCTGTATGTGTGGTTGGGAGGGAGGGGAGGACTGTCTGTATGTGTGGTTGGGTGGGAGGGGGGACTGTCTGTATGTGTGGTTGGGTGGGGTGGACTGTCTGTATGTGTGGTTGGGTGGGAGGACTGTCTGTATGTGTGGTTGGGTGGGAGGACGGTCTGTATGTGTGGTTGGGTGGGGGGGGACTGTCTGTATGTGTGGTTGGGTGGGGGAACCGTCTGTATGTGTGGTTGGGTGGGGGAACCGTCTGTATGTGTGGTTGGGTGGGGGTGGACTGTCTGTATGTGTGGTTGGGTGGGAGGACTGTCTGTATGTGTGGTTGGGTGGGGGAACCGTCTGTATGTGTGGTTGGGTGGGGGAGGACTGTCTGTATGTGTGGTTGGGTGGGAGGACTGTCTGTATGTGTGGTTGGGTGGGAGGACGGTCTGTATGTGCGGTTGGGTGGGGTGGACTGTCTGTATGTGTGGTTGGGTGGGAGGACTGTCTGTATGTGTGGTTAGGTGGGAGGACTGTCTGTATGTGTGGTTGGGTGGGGGAACCGTCTGTGTGTGCGGTTGGGTGGGGTGGACTGTCTGTATGTGTGGTTGGGTGGGAGGACTGTCTGTATGTGTGGTTGGGTGGGGGAACCGTCTGTATGTGTGGTTGGGTGGGGGTGGACTGTCTGTATGTGTGGTTGGGTGGGGGAACTGTCTGTGTGTGCGGTTGGGTGGGGTTGACTGTCTGTATGTGTGGTTGGGTGGGGGGGACTGTCTGTATGTGTGGTTGGTTGGGGGTGGACTGTCTGTATGTGTGGTTGGGTGGGGGGAGGACTGTCTGTATGTGTGGTTGGGTGGGGGTGGACCGTCTGTATGTGTGGTTGGGTGGGGGCACTGTCTGTATGTGTGGTTGGTTGGGGGTGGACTGTCTGTATGTGTGGTTGGGTGGGGGGAGGACTGTCTGTATGTGTGGTTGGGTGGGGGTGGACTGTCTGTATGTGTGGTTGGGTGGGGGGAGGACTGTCTGTATGTGTGGTTGGGTGGGAGGACTGTCTGTGTGTGTGGTTGGGTGGGAGGGGAGGACTGTCTGTATGTGTGGTTGGGTGGGGTGGACTGTCTGTATGTGTGGTTGGGTGGGGGAACCGTCTGTATGTGTGGTTGGGTGGGGGTGGACTGTCTGTATGTGTGGTTGGGTGGGGGAACCGTCTGTGTGTGCGGTTGGGTGGGGTGGACTGTCTGTATGTGTGGTTGGGTGGGGGAACCGTCTGTATGTGTGGTTGGGTGGGAGGGGAGGACTGTCTGTATGTGTGGTTGGGTTGGAGGGGAGGACTGTCTGTATGTGTGGTTGGGTGGGGGTGGACTGTCTGTATGTGTGGTTGGGTGGGGGGAGGACTGTCTGTATGTGTGGTTGGGTGGGAGGACTGTCTGTGTGTGTGGTTGGGTGGGAGGGGAGGACTGTCTGTATGTGTGGTTGGGTGGGGTGGACTGTCTGTATGTGTGGTTGGGTGGGGGAACCGTCTGTATGTGTGGTTGGGTGGGGGTGGACTGTCTGTATGTGTGGTTGGGTGGGGGAACCGTCTGTATGTGTGGTTGGGTGGGGGTGGACTGTCTGTATGTGTGGTTGGGTGGGGGAACCGTCTGTGTGTGCGGTTGGGTGGGGTGGACTGTCTGTATGTGTGGTTGGGTGGGGGAACCGTCTGTATGTGTGGTTGGGTGGGAGGGGAGGACTGTCTGTATGTGTGGTTGGGTGGGAGGGGAGGACTGTCTGTATGTGTGGTTGGGTGGGGTGGACTGTCTGTATGTGTGGTTGGGTGGGGGAACCGTCTGTATGTGTGGTTGGGTGGGGGTGGACTGTCTGTATGTGTGGTTGGGTGGGGGAACCGTCTGTGTGTGCGGTTGGGTGGGGTGGACTGTCTGTATGTGTGGTTGGGTGGGGGAACCGTCTGTATGTGTGGTTGGGTGGGAGGGGAGGACTGTCTGTATGTGTGGTTGGGTGGGGGTGGACTGTCTGTATGTGTGGTTGGGTGGGGGAACCGTCTGTATGTGTGGTTGGGTGGGAGGGGAGGACTGTCTGTATGTGTGGTTGGGAGGGGGTGGACTGTCTGTATGTGTGGTTGGGTGGGGGTGGACTGTCTGTATGTGTGGTTGGGTGGGGGAACCGTCTGTATGTGTGGTTGGGTGGGAGGGGAGGACTGTCTGTATGTGTGGTTGGGTGGGAGGACTGTCTGTATGTGTGGTTGGGTGGGTAGGGGGACTGACTGTATGAGTGGGTGGGGGGACTGTCTGTATGTGTGGTTGGGTGGGGGTGGACTGTCTGTATGTGTGGTTGGGTGGGGGAACCGTCTGTATGTGTGTGTGGGTGGGGGGACCGTCTGTATGTGTGGTTGGGTGGGGGTGGACTGTCTGTATGTGTGTGTGGGTGGGTGGACTGTCTGTATGTGTGGTTGGGTGGGGGGGACTGTCTGTATGTGTGGTTGGGTGGGAGGACTGTCTGTATGTGTGGTTGGGTGGGGGAACCGTCTGTGTGTGCGGTTGGGTGGGGTGGACTGTCTGTATGTGTGGTTGGGTGGGAGGACTGTCTGTATGTGTGGTTGGGTGGGTGGACTGTCTGTATGTGTGGTTGGGTGGGGGAACCGTCTGTGTGTGCGGTTGGGTGGGGTGGACTGTCTGTATGTGTGGTTGGGTGGGAGGACTGTCTGTATGTGTGGTTGGGTGGGGGAACCGTCTGTATGTGTGGTTGGGTGGGGGTGGACTGTCTGTATGTGTGGTTGGGTGGGGGAACTGTCTGTGTGTGCGGTTGGGTGGGGTGGACTGTCTGTATGTGTGGTTGGGTGGGGGAACCGTCTGTGTGTGCGGTTGGGTGGGGTGGACTGTCTGTATGTGTGGTTGGGTGGGAGGACTGTCTGTATGTGTGGTTGGGTGGGGGAACCGTCTGTATGTGTGGTTGGGTGGGGGTGGACTGTCTGTATGTGTGGTTGGGTGGGGGAACTGTCTGTGTGTGCGGTTGGGTGGGGTGGACTGTCTGTATGTGTGGTTGGGTGGGGGGGACTGTCTGTATGTGTGGTTGGTTGGGGGTGGACTGTCTGTATGTGTGGTTGGGTGGGGGGACTGTCTGTATGTGTGGTTGGTTGGGGGTGGACTGTCTGTATGTGTGGTTGGGTGGGGGGAGGACTGTCTGTATGTGTGGTTGGGGGTGGACTGTCTGTATGTGTGGTTGGGTGGGGGGACTGTCTGTATGTGTGGTTGGTTGGGGGTGGACTGTCTGTATGTGTGGTTGGGTGGGGGGAGGACTGTCTGTATGTGTGGTTGGGTGGGGGTGGACTGTCTGTATGTGTGGTTGGGTGGGGGGAGGACTGTCTGTATGTGTGGTTGGGTGGGAGGACTGTCTGTGTGTGTGGTTGGGTGGGAGGGGAGGACTGTCTGTATGTGTGGTTGGGTGGGGTGGACTGTCTGTATGTGTGGTTGGGTGGGGGTGGACTGTCTGTATGTGTGGTTGGGTGGGGGAACCGTCTGTTTGTGCGGTTGGGTGGGGTGGACTGTCTGTATGTGTGGTTGGGTGGGGGAACCGTCTGTATGTGTGGTTGGGTGGGGGTGGACTGTCTGTACGTGTGGTTGGGTGGGGGAACCGTCTGTGTGTGCGGTTGGGTGGGGTGGACTGTCTGTATGTGTGGTTGGGTGGGGGAACCGTCTGTATGTGTGGTTGGGTGGGAGGGGAGGACTGTCTGTATGTGTGGTTGGGTGGGAGGGGGTGGACTGTCTGTATGTGTGGTTGGGTGGGGTGGACTGTCTGTATGTGTGGTTGGGTGGGGGGTGGACTGTCTGTATGTGTGGTTGGGTGGGAGGACGGTCTGTATGTGTGGTTGGGTGGGGGAACCGTCTGTATGTGTGGTTGGGTGGGGGTGGACTGTCTGTATGTGTGGTTGGGTGGGGGAACCGTCTGTGTGTGCGGTTGGGTGGGGTGGACTGTCTGTATGTGTGGTTGGGTGGGGGAACCGTCTGTATGTGTGGTTGGGTGGGAGGGGAGGACTGTCTGTATGTGTGGTTGGGTGGGGGTGGACTGTCTGTATGTGTGGTTGGGTGGGGGAACCGTCTGTATGTGTGGTTGGGTGGGAGGGGAGGACTGTCTGTATGTGTGGTTGGGAGGGGGTGGACTGTCTGTATGTGTGGTTGGGTGGGGGTGGACTGTCTGTATGTGTGGTTGGGTGGGGGAACCGTCTGTATGTGTGGTTGGGTGGGAGGGGAGGACTGTCTGTATGTGTGGTTGGGTGGGAGGACTGTCTGTATGTGTGGCTGGGTGGGGGTGGACTGTCTGTATGTGTGGGTGGGAGGGGGACTGTCTGTATGTGTGGTTGGGTGGGAGGGGAGGACTGTCTGTATGTGTGGTTGGGTGGGGGTGGACTGTCTGTATGTGTGTGGGTGGAGGACTGTCTGTATGTGTGGTTGGGTGGGGGAACCGTCTGTATGTGTGGTTGGGTGGGAGGACTGTCTGTATGTGTGGTTGGGTGGGGGAACCGTCTGTATGTGTGGTTGGGTGGGGTGGACTGTCTGTATGTGTGGTTGGGTGGGGGTGGACTGTCTGTATGTGTGGTTGGGTGGGGGTGGACCGTCTGTATGTGTGGTTGGGTGGGGTGGACTGTCTGTATGTGTGGTTGGGTGGGGGTGGACTGTCTGTATGTGTGGTTGGGTGGGGGGAGGACTGTCTGTATGTGTGGTTGGGTGGGAGGACTGTCTGTATGTGTGGTTGGGTGGGGGAACCGTCTGTATGTGTGGTTGGGTGGGGGTGGACTGTCTGTATGTGTGGTTGGGTGGGGGTGGACAGTCTGTATGTGTGGTTGGGTGGGGGGACTGTCTGTATGTGTGGTTGGGTGGGTGGACTGTCTGTATGTGTGGTTGGGTGGGAGGACTGTCTGTATGTGTGGTTGGGTGGGGGTGGACTGTCTGTATGTGTGGTTGGGTGGGGGGAGGACTGTCTGTATGTGTGGTTGGGTGGGAGGACTGTCTGTATGTGTGGTTGGGTGGGGGAGGACTGTCTGTATGTGTGGTTGGGTGGGGGAACCGTCTGTATGTGTGGTTGGGTGGGAGGGGAGGACTGTCTGTATGTGTGGTTGGGTGGGGTGGACTGTCTGTATGTGTGGTTGGGTGGGGGAACCGTCTGTATGTGTGGTTGGGTGGGGGTGGACTGTCTGTATGTGTGGTTGGGTGGGGGAACCGTCTGTGTGTGCGGTTGGGTGGGGTGGACTGTCTGTATGTGTGGTTGGGTGGGGGAACCGTCTGTATGTGTGGTTGGGTGGGAGGGGAGGACTGTCTGTATGTGTGGTTGGGTGGGGGTGGACTGTCTGTATGTGTGGTTGGGTGGGGGAACCGTCTGTATGTGTGGTTGGGTGGGAGGGGAGGACTGTCTGTATGTGTGGTTGGGTGGGGAGGACTGTCTGTATGTGTGGTTGGGTGGGAGGACTGTCTGTATGTGTGGTTGGGTGGGTAGGGGGACTGACTGTATGAGTGGGTGGGGGGACTGTCTGTATGTGTGGTTGGGTGGGGGTGGACTGTCTGTATGTGTGGTTGGGTGGGGGAACCGTCTGTATGTGTGTGTGGGTGGGGGGACCGTCTGTATGTGTGGTTGGGTGGGGGTGGACTGTCTGTATGTGTGTGTGGGTGGGGGGACTGTCTGTATGTGTGGTTGGGTGGGGGGGACTGTCTGTATGTGTGGTTGGGTGGGAGGACTGTCTGTATGTGTGGTTGGGTGGGTGAACCGTCTGTGTGTGCGGTTGGGTGGGGTGGACTGTCTGTATGTGTGGTTGGGTGGGAGGACTGTCTGTATGTGTGGTTGGGTGGGTGGACTGTCTGTGTGTGTGGTTGGGTGGGGGAACCGTCTGTGTGTGCGGTTGGGTGGGGTGGACTGTCTGTATGTGTGGTTGGGTGGGAGGACTGTCTGTATGTGTGGTTGGGTGGGGGAACCGTCTGTATGTGTGGTTGGGTGGGGGTGGACTGTCTGTATGTGTGGTTGGGTGGGGGAACCGTCTGTATGTGTGGTTGGGTGGGGGTGGACTGTCTGTATGTGTGGTTGGGTGGGGGAACTGTCTGTGTGTGCGGTTGGGTGGGGGGAGGACTGTCTGTATGTGTGGTTGGTTGGGGGTGGACCGTCTGTATGTGTGGTTGGGTGGGGGGACTGTCTGTATGTGTGGTTGGTTGGGGGTGGACTGTCTGTATGTGTGGTTGGGTGGGGGGAGGACTGTCTGTATGTGTGGTTGGGTGGGGGTGGACTGTCTGTATGTGTGGTTGGGTGGGGGGAGGACTGTCTGTATGTGTGGTTGGGTGGGAGGACTGTCTGTGTGTGTGGTTGGGTGGGAGGGGAGGACTGTCTGTATGTGTGGTTGGGTGGGGTGGACTGTCTGTATGTGTGGTTGGGTGGGGGGAGGACTGTCTGTATGTGTGGTTGGGGGTGGACTGTCTGTATGTGTGGTTGGGTGGGGGGACTGTCTGTATGTGTGGTTGGTTGGGGGTGGACTGTCTGTATGTGTGGTTGGGTGGGGGGAGGACTGTCTGAATGTGTGGTTGGGTGGGGGTGGACTGTCTGTATGTGTGGTTGGGTGGGGGGAGGACTGTCTGTATGTGTGGTTGGGTGGGAGGACTGTCTGTGTGTGTGGTTGGGTGGGAGGGGAGGACTGTCTGTATGTGTGGTTGGGTGGGGTGGACTGTCTGTATGTGTGGTTGGGTGGGGGAACCGTCTGTATGTGTGGTTGGGTGGGGGTGGACTGTCTGTATGTGTGGTTGGGTGGGGGAACCGTCTGTGTGTGCGGTTGGGTGGGGTGGACCGTCTGTATGTGTGGTTGGGTGGGGGAACCGTCTGTATGTGTGGTTGGGTGGGAGGGGAGGACTGTCTGTATGTGCGGTTGGGTGGGAGGGGAGGACTGTCTGTATGTGTGGTTGGGTGGGGTGGACTGTCTGTATGTGTGGTTGGGTGGGGGAACCGTCTGTATGTGTGGTTGGGTGGGGGTGGACTGTCTGTATGTGTGGTTGGGTGGGGGAACCGTCTGTGTGTGCGGTTGGGTGGGGTGGACTGTCTGTATGTGTGGTTGGGTGGGGGAACCGTCTGTATGTGTGGTTGGGTGGGAGGGGAGGACTGTCTGTATGTGTGGTTGGGTGGGAGGGGAGGACTGTCTGTATGTGTGGTTGGGTGGGGTGGACTGTCTGTATGTGTGGTTGGGTGGGGGAACCGTCTGTATGTGTGGTTGGGTGGGGTGGACTGTCTGTATGTGTGGTTGGGTGGGGGAACCGTCTGTATGTGTGGTTGGGTGGGGGTGGACTGTCTGTATGTGTGGTTGGGTGGGGGAACCGTCTGTGTGTGCGGTTGGGTGGGGTGGACTGTCTGTATGTGTGGTTGGGTGGGGGAACCGTCTGTATGTGTGGTTGGGTGGGAGGGGAGGACTGTCTGTATGTGCGGTTGGGTGGGGGTGGACTGTCTGTATGTGTGGTTGGGTGGGGAGGACTGTCTGTATGTGTGGTTGGGTGGGAGGACTGTCTGTATGTGTGGTTGGGTGGGTAGGGGGACTGACTGTATGAGTGGGTGGGGGGACTGTCTGTATGTGTGGTTGGGTGGGGGTGGACTGTCTGTATGTGTGGTTGGGTGGGGGAACCGTCTGTATGTGTGTGTGGGTGGGGGGACCGTCTGTATGTGTGGTTGGGTGGGGGTGGACTGTCTGTATGTGTGTGTGGGTGGGGGGACTGTCTGTATGTGTGGTTGGGTGGGGGGGACTGTCTGTATGTGTGGTTGGGTGGGAGGACTGTCTGTATGTGTGGTTGGGTGGGTGAACCGTCTGTGTGTGCGGTTGGGTGGGGTGGACTGTCTGTATGTGTGGTTGGGTGGGAGGACTGTCTGTATGTGTGGTTGGGTGGGTGGACTGTCTGTATGTGTGGTTGGGTGGGGGAACCGTCTGTGTGTGCGGTTGGGTGGGGTGGACTGTCTGTATGTGTGGTTGGGTGGGAGGACTGTCTGTATGTGTGGTTGGGTGGGGGAACCGTCTGTATGTGTGGTTGGGTGGGGGTGGACTGTCTGTATGTGTGGTTGGGTGGGGGAACTGTCTGCGTGTGCGGTTGGGTGGGGTGGACTGTATGTATGTGTGGTTGGGTGGGGGAACTGTCTGTGTGTGCGGTTGGGTGGGGTGGACTGTCTGTATGTGTGGTTGGGTGGGGGGGACTGTCTGTATGTGTGGTTGGTTGGGGGTGGACTGTCTGTATGTGTGGTTGGGTGGGGGGAGGACTGTCTGTATGTGTGGTTGGGTGGGGGTGGACCGTCTGTATGTGTGGTTGGGTGGGGGGACTGTCTGTATGTGTGGTTGGTTGGGGGTGGACTGTCTGTATGTGTGGTTGGGTGGGGGGAGGACTGTCTGTATGTGTGGTTGGGTGGGGGTGGACTGTCTGTATGTGTGGTTGGGTGGGGGGAGGACTGTCTGTATGTGTGGTTGGGTGGGAGGACTGTCTGTGTGTGTGGTTGGGTGGGAGGGGAGGACTGTCTGTATGTGTGGTTGGGTGGGGTGGACTGTCTGTATGTGTGGTTGGGTGGGAGAACCGTCTGTATTTGTGGTTGGGTGGGGGTGGACTGTCTGTATGTGTGGTTGGGTGGGGGAACCGTCTGTGTGTGCGGTTGGGTGGGGTGGACTGTCTGTATGTGTGGTTGGGTGGGGGAACCGTCTGTATGTGTGGTTGGGTGGGAGGGGAGGACTGTATGTATGTGTGGTTGGGTGGGAGGGGAGGACTGTCTGTATGTGTGGTTGGGTGGGGTGGACTGTCTGTATGTGTGGTTGGGTGGGGGAACCGTCTGTATGTGTGGTTGGGTGGGGGTGGACTGTCTGTATGTGTGGTTGGGTGGGGGAACCGTCTGTGTGTGCGGTTGGGTGGGGTGGACTGTCTGTATGTGTGGTTGGGTGGGGGAACCGTCTGAATGTGTGGTTGGGTGGGAGGGGAGGACTGTCTGTATGTGTGGTTGGGTGGGGGTGGACTGTCTGTATGTGTGGTTGGGTGGGGGAACCGTCTGTATGTGTGGTTGGGTGGGAGGGGAGGACTGTCTGTATGTGTGGTTGGGAGGGGGTGGACTGTCTGTATGTGTGGTTGGGTGGGGGTGGACTGTCTGTATGTGTGGTTGGGTGGGGGAACCGTCTGTATGTGTGGTTGGGTGGGAGGGGAGGACTGTCTGTATGTGTGGTTGGGTGGGGAGGACTGTCTGTATGTGTGGTTGGGTGGGAGGACTGTCTGTATGTGTGGTTGGGTGGGTAGGGGGACTGACTGTATGAGTGGGTGGGGGGACTGTCTGTATGTGTGGTTGGGTGGGGGTGGACTGTCTGTATGTGTGGTTGGGTGGGGGAACCGTCTGTATGTGTGTGTGGGTGGGGGGACCGTCTGTATGTGTGGTTGGGTGGGGGTGGACTGTCTGTATGTGTGTGTGGGTGGGGGGACTGTCTGTATGTGTGGTTGGGTGGGGGGGACTGTCTGTATGTGTGGTTGGGTGGGAGGACTGTCTGTATGTGTGGTTGGGTGGGGGAACCGTCTGTGTGTGCGGTTGGGTGGGGTGGACTGTCTGTATGTTTGGTTGGGTGGGAGGACTGTCTGTATGTGTGGTTGGGTGGGTGGACTGTCTGTATGTGTGGTTGGGTGGGGGAACCGTCTGTGTGTGCGGTTGGGTGGGGTGGACTGTCTGTATGTGTGGTTGGGTGGGAGGACTGTCTGTATGTGTGGTTGGGTGGGGGAACCGTCTGTATGTGTGGTTGGGAGGGGGTGGACTGTCTGTATGTGTGGTTGGGTGGGGGAACTGTCTGTGTGTGCGGTTGGGTGGGGTGGACTGTCTGTATGTGTGGTTGGGTGGGGGAACCGTCTGTGTGTGCGGTTGGGTGGGGTGGACTGTCTGTATGTGTGGTTGGGTGGGAGGACTGTCTGTATGTGTGGTTGGGTGGGGGAACCGTCTGTATGTGTGGTTGGGTGGGGGTGGACTGTCTGTATGTGTGGTTGGGTGGGTAGGGGGACTGACTGTATGAGTGGGTGGGGGGACTGTCTGTATGTGTGGTTGGGTGGGGGTGGACTGTCTGTATGTGTGGTTGGGTGGGGGAACCGTCTGTATGTGTGTGTGGGTGGGGGGACCGTCTGTATGTGTGGTTGGGTGGGGGTGGACTGTCTGTATGTGTGTGTGGGTGGGGGGACTGTCTGTATGTGTGGTTGGGTGGGGGTGGACTGTCTGTATGTGTGGTTGGGTGGGGGAACCGTCTGTATGTGTGTGTGGGTGGGAGGGATGGAGGGAGGAAAGGGTCTAGTTTTGATGTTGCTGTTCTGTTGTTTGTTGTGTTCTAACTTTTCATGTTCTCTGCTGTTCTCCTGAGCATTGTGTGCTTGCTGTGTTGGTGTGGCCACCGTTGCAGGCTCCCTCGCACATCTTTGGTTGTTTATTCAAACAGCACTTTTCACTGTATGTTTCAATGTACTACTGACAAGTAAGGAGATCTGAATCTCTGCTTACTGTCAATCAATGGTAATGATAAAGAAAGAATTGATTTAATGATCTCTTCATGAGTGGTTTGGTAGAAAGAGTGCTATTTATAATACATCCCTAATCTGAAAGGTGTTTGTGATCTGTGATCTGTCAACCACTGTTGCCCACACAGAAAAGCCCTTCTGATAATGCAGGTTGGTATGAAGATTTATTGTTTTTTTCACCATGTTGATGAAGGAACCTATGTCCAAATCAAGATGTTATTCCAAATGCATCAGATTAATGGGAGGTATTGTGGATTTCTGTAAATGCCTTCTTTGATTCAAAGGTGGTTTAAAATGTCCAAAATATGGTGCATCAATCCTTGTTGCTACAGAGCATCCCGAGATTAATTTTAAAAAACACACATGCAATCACTGTTCTCTGTGGATCAATAACTCTTTTCTCTGGACGACAACAAGCTGCAGGAGTCCTGCAATGGTTATATAGTCTAGCAGACTGCATGGTACTCTCACATCAGGAATACAGTACTTACTAAAGTTACTCTGCAGAGATGAGAAACTTTGGATCAACAATAAATGAGTTAGGTACCACAGACTCTGCAAATTCTGGCTTTCGTTAGCATCCAAGGTGCTGATATGGCATATCTGGTTTCTGTTCACAAGTACAACGGTGAGAGAATTTGGTGCGGGGAGATGCGCTCAATGCAAAGGACAGATGGTTAGACCTGTTCTATTCAGAAGTGCTGAGTTGAAAGGAGAATGGGAGAATGCAAGGAGGCATTGAAAGCAGCAGAAAGACAATAACCATTTGGAGCTAACAGCTTGATTCTCTGCTATAAAAAATAACAATGATGTAAATTTCCCCCTGCCCAGTTGCATGTTATTATTAGCTGAGAAGTGGATCATTTTACAAGAATCACTGCACATCCCCACTAGTCACTGATGAAGTTGCTGAAGATCATTGGCCTTGACATACTGCCCTGAAGTAGTGCTCTGTCCACAATGTCCTACGACGGAGATTGCTGCCTTCCAACAAACACTCCCCACCTTTGGGCCACGTTCAGAATTCCAGCCTGTGCTGGGATTTCCTACCGATTCCAGCTACATAGTTGTCCTTTGATGACCTATCATAAATGTCAACAGCAGAGAGCTTCAATTTACTTCGGGAATTTAATTTTTGTCCCTGCTGGACTAAGATGCTTCAAGACAGCTGACTGGAGCAGAATCCATTAATGAACATGATATTGGTGAATAAGTAACACTGCTTATGGAGCTGAAAATATATTTTGTTGTTTCTGTTATGAAACCAGGCTGATAGGAAAATAATTGGATTCATTCCATATTTCATGGACATTTAGTCCTATTCTGTTTTCTAGTTCTGGCACATTGGGCTTCAGCACGATAAGCATCAGGTTGGAGTTGACAATGCTGTCATCCACTTGCTGAACAGGGCCTATTCCAATTGATCTGTCATCTGCCTGAACAGGGCCTACTCCCATTTGGATAAGCACAACAGCACTGTGAGGATCATGTTTTTGATTTCTCAAGTGCTTTCAATACCATACAACCCTCATTGCTTGGGGAAAAGCTCCGTTCAATGCAGACGGGCACTTCCATTGTATCCTGGATAATGGACTACCTGACTGGCAGACCACAGTTTGTGCGGCTTCAAAGCTGTGTGTCAGACATGACTATAAGCAGCACTGAGGCCCCACAGGGGACTGTACTGGTTCCCTTCCTGTTTACCCTGCACACCTCGGACTTCAGATACAACACTGAGTCTTGTCATCTGCAGAAATTCTCTGATGACTCAGCAATAATTTGGTGTATAAAGGGCGGACAGGAGGATGAATACAGGGCCCTGGTGTAGGACTTTGTCAAATGGTGCAAGCTGAATCACCTGCAGCTCAGCATCAGTAAGACAAAGGAGATGGTGATGGACTTTAGGAAGACTAAGCTAACATTGCTCCCTGTTACTATTGATGGTGAGGGTGTGGATGTGGTGAGAACCTACAGGTACCTGGAGGTGCACCTGGATGACAGACTTGAGTGGAGCACCAACACAGAGGCTGGGTACAAGAAGGACCAGAGTCACCTCTTCTTCCTGAGGAGATTGAGGTACTTTGGAGTATGCAGGCCTCTCTTTTACATGTTCTACCAGTCCTTTATTGCCAGTACAACTTCTATGCAATGGTGTGCTGGGGCAATGGCATCAACATGGGTGATGCCAACAGGCTCAATAAACTGATTAGAAAGGCTGGCTCTGATATAGGAGTCAAACTGGACACACTGGAGACTGTAATAGAACAAAGGATCCTATGGAAAATCCTGGAAATTCTGGACAATGTTTCTCACCCTCTGCATGCCACTTTGGCTGAACAGAGGAGCACTTTTAGTAATAGACTAAGACAACTCTGCTGCTCCAAAGAGCGCTATGTGAGGTCATTCTTACCCTCGGCCATTAGGCTCTATAATGAGTCAACCGCTAGCTGAGGAAGTAAAGACCCTTCCTGTTAGACTGTTTGAGGTAACTTATTTTTTATTCTTTCTTACTTCTCTTCTAATATTTGTGCATCTGTGCACTTGTAATGCTACTGTGACATTGTAATTTCCTTTGGAATCAATAACGTATCTATAGATTGGAGCCATAATTTGTTCTGCATATAGTCACTCTACTCTTGATGACATGCTGAGTGCATCAGTTTAGTTGAAGACAGGTGATAGGCAAGGATGTCAAAAAGGACCATTCACTGAGTACTTCTGGTTAAAGATGGCTATGTGTTTCAGTCCAGTCTATAGTATTCAAGTACTAATCTTCGTCATTATGGAAGATGTGTATATTCCTTTTACAACATTTCTTAATTGTGCATTGTCAATTGCAGATGAATGTGGCAGACATTTGACCAAACCTGTCAGTTGGGTGAGCACTAATTAGGATTTATAGGGCCAGTTTGTGCGTTTACCAGGCAGGCTCTTATAGGAGTACATAGTGTTTTTCTCTGTCAAGATTATCACTGTTCGTCATTTAACCAAAGTTGGACATGTGATTTGACTTCTATGGAGTAATAAGCAATGTTCTGGTGGATGAGTTCAAGGGTTATAATGCAATACACATATTCATCTACTGACGGGCCTTTGGGTTGCATGGGAAACCCAGTTTTCTTCATTTATACCACAAATCAAAAGATCTGATCTCCAGACCAGCCCTAAGCAATACGTGCAGGAGGAAGATAAAGTAAGTTGCTACCAGACTTTATCCACAGTAAGTGTGGTCTTGTGGCCATGTTCTTCAAAATTTAGCCATGTTGGTCAGTGGCAGTATTACCAAATCACTTTTGATGACAGATTTTGAAGTCCCCAACCAGAGGAATTTTCCATCCTGCTACAACCAAATAGCATTTTATTCATTCAAAAGGGCATGAATCTTTGGAATTATCTACCACAGACAGTACCACTGAATATATTCAAGTTAGTACTGAATTTTTGGTCTTTAGGGAAGTTAAGGGTCACAGGGAATATGCAGGAAAGTAGAGCAGTGTGTATCACTGAATCAGCCAATATCTTACTGAGGGGCAGATTCAACATTCAAATATTCAATAGAAATATTCTATTTCTTCTTTGTCTCTTTGACAGAAACCAATGGAAGGTGATGAATAATGATGACACAGGAGCATAGAACAGTACAAGGCCACCAGCCCACCATGTTGCACTGAACTTTTCACCAAATCCATGAATAACCTAACCCTTCCCTCCCACACGGTCCTCCATTTTGCTTTCATCCATGTGCCTATCCAAGAGTGTCTTAAATGACCTTAATGTATCTGCCTCTACCACCACCCCATGGCAGTGCATTCCATACACCCACCACTCCCTGCGTAAAAACCTACTCTGATAGCCCCTTTATACTTTCATCTACCCATCTTAGAATGATGCGCTCTAGTATTAGCTGTTGCTGCATTGGGAAATATTTATTGGTTGTCCACTCGATCTGTACCTCTTACCATCTTATAAACTTCTATCAAGTCACCTGACATCCTCCTTTGCTCCAAAGAGAAAAGCCATCGCTTGCTCAACCATTCCACATAAAACATGCACTCTGATCTAGGACGCATCCTGGTAAATCTCCTCTGCACCCTCTCTAAAGCTTCCACATCCTTTCTATAAGAGAACAACCAGAACTGAACACAATGCTCCGAGGGTGCTCTGACCAGAACTTATGTGCTCTGACCAGAACAACGTTATCTTGCAGTTCTTAAACTCAATCTCCTGGCTGATGATGGCCAACACATCATAAGTATTCTTAACTTGCAGGTCAGCTTTGAGGGATCTATGGACATGGACCCCAAGATCCCACTGTCTCTCCACAGTTCTAAGTATCTAACTATTAATCTGTACCCTGCCTTCAAGTTTGAGTTTCTGAAGTGTTTCACTTCACACTTCTCTGGACTTCTAAACTTCATATGCACTTCTCAGCCCAGATCTGTAACCTATGACAACCTTCTTCATTATCAACCGCACCTTCATGTCATCTACAAACTTACAAATCCACCCTTCCACTTCTCCATCTAAGAAACACCACTAGTCATGGACCTCCAGGAGGATGAATATTCCATCTACTGCCACCCTCTCTGCCTTTTGTGGCAAGTCAATTCTGAATCTATGCTAGTTTCCCCTCAATACCATGCCTCCTGACTTTCTGAATGAGGTTACCATGGGGAAACTTCTTGAATGCTTTACTAAAAACCCATATATGACATCCAGAGCTCTAGATTCTTCAATCTGTTTTGGCACTTCCTCAAAGTAGTCAATTAGGCTTGTGAGATGACCTTCCCCTCACAAAGCCAACATGACTATCCTTAATCAGACTCTGTTTCTCCAAATGCTTGTAAATCCTGTCTCCAAGAACCTTCTCTGATAGCTTACTGATATAAGGTTACTAGTCTATAATTCCCTAAATTATCTCCATTACCTTTCTTGATCAAAAAAATAACACTTGCCATTTCTCCAGTCTTCTGGTATTACTCCTACGGCTAGTGAAGACACAAAGATTATCAGCAAATGCACAGCAATCTCATCCCTCGCTTGCTGTAGTAACTTGAGGTATTTCCTGTCTGGCCCCAGGACTTAATGATTAGAATGGATGCATGTGGCAGCTAAACTTGTCCGATTAAAATTTAAACATCCAGCAAGCATTGATCACATTAATCTGTGATTTAATCTATTTACTGGGCAATTTAAAATGAAAGGAATTCTGAAGCGTACCACAACAATGCTCTTCTTTTAAATGCGTAATTATTCAAAAACATTAAGTAAATGATTGGAAAGGTTATTTATTTGTGGATTTGAAGCTCCACTAGGAACCTTCTGTTCTCAGAAAACTAAAAAATTAGTATGCTTCATTTGACGAGTGCACCTTGAAGTTTTCTTAATGTGAATTTTTGATCTGTACATCAAATCCTTAAAAGCTTAAATTGTTTTAGCAATTCCCTCCGTGAGAGTTGAAAGGCGACTTTCAGATGGGTAAATGATTATTTAGTATTAAAATGGATGCTTTTCTAAACGTTCATTTACTTGATTCTCAACAGTTTTCTGTGATTAAATTTTGTCATTGATTTATTATAGTATATTAGCAATCCAAATGTAACCATAGAGCAGCTTTGGAATACAGTATTTTGACATAAAAATTTACACGTGTTTCTGGATTCAGGTCACTCCTTTTTTGTTGCTACTTTGGGAGATTTTGATCGGGGATGCCAAATGACACAGTGCTAGATTGAAGTGGACTCTTTCGATGACTTTGTGGATTGATGTTTTATATTCTGTGTTTTTATCACTCCTTTTTTTGCACGTGGAGGGGAGGGGGTTGATATTTTTCTTTGAACGGGTTCCATGGTTTTCTTTGGTTCGTGGCTGTCTGTGGGAAGTTGAATCTCAGGATCATACTTTGATAATAAATGTACTTTCAATCTTCGAAAATTGAATTGCAACATTTTTTCATTTGGCTACATTGTGGTTTTGTTCCAATAAAAAGAAATTAGAAAGAAAAATGAGATAATTACTTAATTTCAGCACTCTGTGAATTTTCTTCACGCTCCTCCATAATTTGGCATAATGTAGGCATAGATCAGGAAAGGCAGAATCTACTCATGCAAAAGCAGCACTTGGTTAAATGTGAGCCCTGAATCATCACTCGACCTATCCGAGCAATCTTTTTACGGACTCCCTTTACCCGCTACATCCCACTAGTTCCAATCTCAATTCACTTTACTTTGTTAAAGAGCCACAGTTGTTAAGAAGCTGCAAAGGAACTTCAGGAAGACTGCGACACACACAAAATGCTGGAGGACTCAGTAGGTCAGGCAGCATTGATAGATCCCTTCATCAGAACTGGAAAGCAAGGGGGAGGGAAGTGATCGGAAAGCCAGGTGGGGGTTGAAGGAAGAAGTTGAGAGGTGATAAATAGATAAAGCAAAGGGCAGCAAAAGCACAACAACTGCAAGACGAGAACTCCAGTGTTAGGAAACTGCAAGGGTAAAAAGACCCTGATGGGAGTTGACAGGATGTGGGGTACAACTACAATGGGAGGTATTAAAGACATATACAAAGAACAACATTATAATAGTCATGAAGATTTCAATATGCAGGTAGGTTGGGAAGATCATGTTGGTGTTGCATGCCATGAGAAGGAATCTGTAGAATGAAGATGAGATTTATTTTAGAGCAGCTTGTGGTCTAGCCCACTAGATTCTGGATTGTCTGTTGTGTAATGAACCAGATTTGATTAAGGAGTCTGAGGCAAAAGAGCTCCAAGGAGGCAATGATCATCTACCTTACAGTCTGAAAGGGAGAAGCTAAATCAGATGCATCAGAATTAGTGCCTTGTTCTCATTGCTACTGTCAGGAAAGAGGTATAGAATCAGGAAGGCACATACTCAATGATTCAAGAATAGTTTCTTCCCCTCTGCCATCTGATTTCATGACATATACAGGTGATATTAAATCTGATTCTGATGGAGGAGCAAGCCAAAGTTGATTGGAAGGAAACACTGACTGGGATGATGGTACAACAGCAATGGCTGGTGTTCCTGGGGAAATTTGAAAACTGCAGGACAGATACAGCCCAAAGAAGAAGTATTCTAATGTGTAAGGAGATAGCAGATATTTGTAGTAAACACAAGGTGGTGATTGTGGGAGATTTTAATTTTCCACACATAGATTGGGAAGCTCATTCTGTAAAAGGGCTGGATGGTTTAGAGTTTGTGAAATGTGTGCAGGATAGCTTTTTGCAACAATACATAGAAGTACCGACTAGAGATGGGGCAGTGTTGGATCTCCTGTTAGGGAATGCGATAGGTCAGCTGACAGATGTATGTGTTGGGGAGCACTTCGGGTCCAGTGATCACAATAGCATTAGCTTCAATATAATTATGGAGAAGGACAGGACTGGACCTAGAGTTGAGATTTTTGATTGGAGAAAGGCTAACTTTGAGGAGATGCGCAGGGATTTAGAGAGAGTGGAATGGGTCAAGTTGTTTTATGGGAAGGATGTAATAGAGAAATGGAGGTCATTTAAGGGTGAAATTATGAGGGTACAGAATCTTTATGTTCCTGTTCGGTTGAAAGGAAAGATTAAAGGTTTGAAAGCGCCATGGTTTTCAAGGGATATTAGAAACTTGGTTCGAAAAAAGAGGGATGTCTACAATAGATATAGGCAGCATGGAGTAAAGGAATTGCTCGAGGAATATAAAGAATGTAAAAGGAAACTTAAGAAAGAGATTAGAAAAGCTAAAAGAAGTTACGAGTTTGGTTTGGCAAATAAGGTGGAAGTAAATCCGAAAGGCTTCTACAGTTATATTAAAAGCAAGAGGATAGTGAGGGATAAAATTGGTCCCTTAGAGAATCAGGGTGGTCAGCTATGTGTGGAGCCGAGGGAGATGGGAGAGATTTTGAACGATTTCTTCTCTTCGGTATTCACTAAGGAGAAGGATATCGAATGGTGTAAGGTGTGGGAAACAAGTAAGGAAGTTATGGAACCTATGACAATTAAAGAGGTGGAAGTACTGGCGCTTTTAAGAAATTTAAAAGTGGATAAATCTCCGGGTCCTGACCGGATATTCCCCAGGACCTTGAGGGAAGTTTGTGTAGAGATAGCAGGAGCTCTGACGGAGATCTTTCAGATGTCATTAGAAACAGGGATTGTGCCGGAGGATTGGCGTATTGCTCATGTGGTTCCATTGTTTAAAAAGGGTTCTAGAAGTAAGCCTGGCAATTATAGACCTGTCAGTTTGACATCAGTGGTGGGTAAATTAATGGAAAGTATTCTTAGAGATAGTATTTATAATTATCTGGATAGACAGGATCTGATTAGGAGTAGCCAGCATGGATTTGTGCGTGGAAGGTCATGTTTGACAAACCTTATTGAATTTTTTGAAGTAGTTACGAGGAATGTTGACGAGGGTAAGGCAGTGGATGTAGTCTATATGGACTTCAGCAAGGCCTTTGACAAAGTTCCACATGGAAGGTTAGTTAAGAAGGTTCAGTCGTTAGGTATTAGTGCTGGAGTAATAAAATGGATTCAACAGTGGCTAGATGGGAGATGCCAGAGAGTAGTGGTGGATAATTGTTTATCGGGATGGAGGCCGGTGACTAGCGGGGTGCCTCAGGGATCTGTTTTGGGCCCAATGTTGTTTGTAATATACATAAATGATCTGGATGATGGGGTGGTAAATTGGATTAGTAAGTATGCTGATGATACTAAGGTAGGAGGTGTTGTGGATAATGAGGTGGGTTTTCAAAGCTTGCAGGGAGATTTATGCCGGTTAGAAGAATGGGCTGAACGTTGGCAGATGGAGTTTAATGCTGAGAAGTGTGAGGTTCTACATTTTGGCAGGAATAATCCAAATAGAACATACAGGGTAAATGGTAGGGCATTGAGGAATGCAGTGGAACAGAGAGATCTAGGAATAACAGTGCATAGTTCCCTGAAGGTGGAGTCTCATGTAGATAGGGTGGTGAAGAAGGCTTTTGGAACGCTGGCCTTTATAAATCAGAGCATTGAGTACAGAAGTTGGGATGTAATGTTAAAATTGTACAAGGCATTGGTAAGGCCAAATTTGGAATATTGTGTACAGTTCTGGTCACCGAATTATAGGAAAGATATCAATAAATTAGAGAGAGTGCAGAGACGATTTACTAGGATGTTACCAGGGTTTCAGCACTTAAGTTACAGAGAAAGGTTGAACAAGTTAGGTCTCTATTCATTGGAGCGTAGAAGGTTGAGGGGGGATTTGATCGAGGTATTTAAAATGTTGAGAGGGATAGATAGAGTTGACGTGAATAGGCTGTTTCCATTGAGAGTAGGGGAGATTCAAACGAGAGGACATGATTTGAGAGTTAGGGGGCAAAAGTTTAAGGGAAACACGAGGGGGTATTTCTTTACTCAGAGAGTGATAGCTGTGTGGAATGAGCTTCCTGTAGAAGTAGTAGAGGCCAGATCAGTTGTGTCATTTAAGGTAAAATTGGATAGGTATATGGATAGGAAAGGAGTGGAGGGTTATGGGCTGAGTGCGGGTAGGTGGGACTAGGTGAGATTAAGAGTTCGGCACGGACTAGGAGGGCCGGAATGGCCTGTTTCCGTGCTGTGATTGTTATATGTTATATGTTATAAAGGCAGGATGAGCTAACTACTGTTGACAGTGGAATTCAAAGAGAGCAAGAGACGGCATACAATATAGCAAAAATTAGTGAGAAGTTAGAGGGTTGGGAAGCTTCTAAAAAGGCAATAAAAAGGAGAATGGACAAAGAAGTGGCAGATGTAATACAGTGTGCAGAAGTGCATGGTCATGCACTTTAGGAGAAGGAATAAAGGTGTAGACTATTTTCTGAAAGGGAAGCAAATTCAGAAATCAGAGATGCAAAGGGACTTGGGAATCCTCATGTGGGATTCCCTGAAGGTTAACTTGCAGGTTGAATTGCTGATAAGGAAGGCAAATGTGATGTTTAGCATTCATTTTGAGAGGACTAGAATATAAAAGCAAGAATGTAATGCTGAGGTTTTGTAAGGCATTGGTGAGATCGCACTTGGAGTATTGCATGCAATTTCAGGCCCCTTGTGTAAGAACGGATGTGCTGACATTCGAGACTCCAAAGGAGTTTCATGAGAAAAATCCCCAGGAATGAAAGGGTTAATGTATAAGGAGCATTTATGGTTCTGGCCTGTCACAACTGGAGTTTAAAAGAATGGTGGGGGGGGGGGGCAGGTCTCATTGAAACCTATCAAATACTGAGAGGCCTACAGTCGACAGAGTGGACGTGGATAGGATATTTCCTATACTGGTGGAGTCTAGGCCCAGAAGGCACAGCCTCCAAACAGAAGGATGTCCCTTTAGAACAGAGATGAGGATGAATTTATTTACCCAGAGGGTAGCGAATCTGTGGAATTCATTGCTGCAGATGGCTGTAAGGCCAAATCATTGGATATATTTAAAGTGGATTTTGATTGGTTCTTGATTAGTAAGGGCATCAAAGGTTACAAGAAACAGACAGAAGAATGGAGTTGAGATGATGTTATGGCAGAGCAGACAATGGTCTGAATGGCCTTAATCTGCTGCTATATCTTAAGGCCTCATGATTTGATGGCCATAATCAATACCTTACCCAGTGCTCCCACTGCCACACCCACTGCCACTGCCCACTTCAGACTCCTTGCTTGGTGCTGCCATATGGACTCAAGCTCATGACTCTGAGACACGTACCAACAAACTGCCACGGGATCTCCAGCACCCGAAGATGGCATTTCATAATGGCTCTCAGATGAAAGATCGCTAACAGCCTTGAGATTCACATTTTCACTTTAGGTAGTCTTTCTTTCCACCACCTGCTTCAAATAGGAAGGTCTTCCTTACACTTTTGGGCTACAGAATTTTGCCGTGAGAAGCTTTTGAGTAAAACTGTTTGTGGCCAGCCTTGCACTATTCTATAAATGTACCTCTACAGGGACATTTCACTTCCAAGTCCCTGTATCTCTTAACTCAGAGGGGACAACAACCACATTTAGGACATCATACATTTCATACTTATTAATTTTACTTTCCTATCCATATATTATCATTTCATTAGAAGACAAGATGTCAATTTGGTCAATTGGGATGTTTTTCTATTCTGCAGGTAATACAGCCTCATCTTCTATCATCATTTTCCATAAGTGCAGGTTGTAACACAGTAATCAGTTGTGGTCATTGGATAGCCGAGCCTAATCCAGTCTTTATTTAGTTTATCCTTGCGTTCATCGAATGAAGACTTCACAAAGCCATTACAAAAGTGTTTCTAAAACAGCTTAACAACTCAATCATTATTGACAATCAACAAAAATTGTTACTTAGCAGACCTGCACTTATGGAAAATGATGATAGAAGATGAGGCTGTATTACCTGCAGAATAGAAAAACATCCCAATTGACCAAATTGACATCTTGTCTTCTAATGAAATGATAATATATGGATAGGGAAGTAAAATTAGTAAGTATGAAATGTATGATGTCCTAAATGTGGTTGTTGTCCCCTCTGAGTTAAGAGATACAGGGACTTGGAAGTGAACTATCCCTATAGAGGTACATTTATAGAATAGTGCAAGGCTGGCCACAAACAGTTTCACTTTACATTGTACCAGTCCAAATTATACCAAGCTGAGAAAATATACATCACATACCATGATTTGTGCTTTAATGTCTCACTCAGTACTTACACTTAGCATGAACACACATCTGACTGAACTCGCTTTTTGTGTGCTTATGTCAAGCACATTTTTGTAGCAAAGGTTATAAAATCTATTGTAGCAAAGGTTATAAAATCTATCGAGTGAAGCACTCATCAGACCATGTGCACATTGACTTGTTTCAGAAGCAAGCAAGCAGTCATTGTCAGCGATTATTTCAAATTCCACTGATGCCAAGAAGAAGTGTAATTTAAAGCATTTTACTACTGTCAAACTTGAAGTATGTAACGCTGTAAATGGCAGTGAAGGGCGACAGCATTTTGTCTGACAGCCACACCAACGCGTGGCAGACAACTTCAATAGAAGTTTTTCACCAGAAGAGAATGGTACTAGCTCTCCAATTTCACTTTTTTTTAAAATCTTTTTCTGTCAGATTTTCATTATTGCTTTTTCTCTCCTTTGAATTGCTCATCATTGTCAGCTGAAGGGAACTGAGGCAGAACCTGCCTCTAGATATCAGTCCTCCTGCTGACTCATGACAATCCAATTTCTTAAAAAAGGTCAATTAATTCATTGAAAAAGCAAACCAGCAAACACCGGAAACAGCAAGGCTGTGGAAATCGAAAGATAGTTTACAGGAAAATTTATCACTGTCGCTGATTTCCAGCATCTACAGTATTTTGTTTTAAAAGGTTAGTTCTGCACCCTGGGTAACTTAGCCACTACCACCTTCACCTAGTGCACATCTCTGCTAATACCATCTGTACCATTTGTTACTGCCACCTTGAAGTCTCTCAAAACATTATGCACAACTTTCATGCCAATGATTATGTTGGCTAAATGTATTGAACACGTTACGCTTCAGTTTTGTGATACCCCAGCACGGTTCATCCTTTGAACCTGCTCTGCCTCTGCTTGCTCCTTCATTGTTATACGCAGGGCAATTTGCTTGTTTTTTTAAAACACACTAGCGGTGCTTGCCTGCTAAATACATCCTAGGGTGGTGATAGAGGCAAATACAACAGAGCCGATCACGAGACTCTCGGATAGACACGTGGAAGGATATAGAGATTGTGTAGGCTGAAACAATTAGTGTTTTTGGGCATTAGATTAGTTCACCACAAACTCTGGATCACAGAGTTTGTTCCTGTTCTGTAATGTTCTGTGTTCTATGGAGGCAGAAGCTGGAACAGCCATATGGAAGCCCACAGAGTCAGAGAAAATGTGCGAGCTCTACAGAGATTGCACTGGAGGTTGAGACTGGACCAGGATCATTGGACCTGCGAGACAGCAGCTTTACGGCCACGTTTTTGTGTAGTCCTGTGATGTAGTAATGTACAACGGTGCCCAGAGAAGTACAATGGCATCCAGTGATGCAAACACACAACTGAATGTCACTTTCAGTATTTTCATTCAATCCTGCAGGCCTGGGAGCTCGTAAATGGACACGCCATAATTCAAACAACATTATTCACAGGATGTGTTGACATTGACACCGCTGTAATGGAAATGGAAAGGTGAGTAATTCTTCACCACAGCATGACCTGAAGAAGCTGGTAACCATCATGTCCTCTAAGACATTGACAAACGTCTGTAGATGCAGTGGAAGCTATGCTGTCTGGTGGCATCATGGCCTGGTATGGAAACACTGATACCCAAGAACAGAAAAGCCTCCAAAAAGTAATGGATACAGCCTAGTCCATCACAGGGAAAACCCTCCCCACTATTGAGCACATCTACAAGAAGCTTTGCCACAAGAAAGCAGCATCCATTATCAAGGATCCCCAACATCCACGTCATGCTCTCTTTCTTGCTGTTGCCATCTGGATCAAGATACAGGAGGAACCTCAGGTCCCACACCACCAGGTTCAGGAACAGTTATTACCCCTCAACCATCAGACTCCTGAACCAGTGAGGATAACCTCAACTCTGAACTGATTCCATCGGGAAGGAGATACAGGAGGAACCTCAGGTCCCACACCACCAGGTTCAGGAACAGTTATTACCCCTCAACCATCAGACTCCTGAACCAGTGAGGATAACCTCAACTCTGAACTGATTCCATCGGGAAGGAGATACAGGAGGAACCTCAGGTCCCACACCACCAGGTTCAGGAACAGTTATTACCCTTCAACCATCAGACTCCTGAACCAGCATGGATAACTTCAACACCTCAACACTCAACTGATTCCACAACCTATGGACTCACTTTCAAGGACTCTACAACTCATGTTCTCAGTGTTATTTGTTTACTATTTATATAATTATCATTATTTTTGTGTTATATTGGCACAGTTCATCTTTTGAACATTGGTTGTTTTTCAGTCTTTGCTTATATGTAGATTTTCTTTGTTCACCTGTGAATGTCTGCAAGAAAATGAATGCCAGGGTGGTATATGGTGACATGTGCGTACTGTACATAGATAATAAATTTACTTTGAATTTAGTATTTGTAAGAGGCTGGTCAAGACAGTAGTTAGTTCAAGTGGTCCATGAACATTCCTTATGACCAAGCCAACACACCTGACAGGAGGCTGCCAGGGAAGCGTCAACGCAGTCTGCTTACACTTTGTGTGAATGCTGGTGCCCACTCTGCTTCTTAGTGTGGCTAAGTGAAAAGTAGAAGGTTCCTCTTCTTGATTTTGGATCTTAAGTGACAGCCTAATGAAGCAGTGAACAGCAAACTGAGATTTGTGTAGAAGCATCTATGAATGATCCCAAGGCTTGGATGTTGAGAGTCACCATTACTCTGACCATCATCAACCTGTCAAGGAGTGTACGTGAAATTGTGAATTGAGGTTATCGGATATCTTAGTGAGATTAAAGTAAATACTTTAATTATTAGCCCTTTAAATGGCACTGTTTGAGGGAAATTTCTGTTAGTAAAACACAAGTGTTCTGTAATAAACAAGAAATGTCATTTCTCAGAACAATGAGGCTGCAAATGAACTTTGTGTGGGGCCTTGAAAAACAATCGCAGGGAGAATGAAAGAATGCAAACCTTGCTGAAATCTAAGGAGACAAATTTGTTAAAGGGTGCCGAGACTCAAAAATATGCTCAATATGCTCCATTGCAGGTAGATCTGACCAACAACTGCACGCACTGCTCTACTGAAATTGGGTGAATGAATTGTCTGTCCTTTAGGTTTTGTCAAAATAATAATTACGTTGTAGGAAGGAATTTAGATTGACATACGAGAACGTCACTGTAACAGATAAATACCATGGATATTATTGCAAATTTCATAGAAAGTTCAACCTGCTTCGAAAGCTTACCTTTGGTAAGGCATACTTGGGTAATTTCATCTGAATAAACTCAGCCCGTCGATAAGAAACAAAATATTTTGTCTGATTTCCAAAGGTTGCCTGAGAGAAAAAAAACGAGTGAGGTTATTAACAAGAGGGTAATCATTATTAATAAAGAAACACTAAAACCATAAAGATCAACAACCTATTTACTTGACTGTTTTTATGCAGAATTATTTCTAACATTTAGAATTTGTATTTTTTATGCAATTTTCTTCCTTTCCCACTGACTTGTTCACTATCACTCCATAGTTAGGATTCTGGCCATGGGGAGAAAGAAAGAGCCTGAGACTAGCGTGAACATTGTTTTTTTAAACTAGGATCTTGACAGTAACCCAAGGTTGATGTGCTTTCAATTTTATTTCCGCTGTCCATGGGGAATATCTGCTCTCCGCAGATAGTACATACGTTATCCTTAATCGTGAGAATGCATGGAATTTCAATTGCAGTACTTCCTACATGATGGCACCATGTATTGTGGAAGAGGGAGTACTGGACCCAAGGTGAAAGCTTGGAATGGAAACAATAGTCCATGGCTGAATAAAACAGTGGGTGTATTCCATCTGTAAACTCACATCATTAAAGGAATTTGGGGGGCTCTTAAAAGATGAGATGGATGATACCCTGGGGAAGAAAAAACACATGAAAAAATGGTATTCATTTTGAACAGATTTTGCTGCTTTAAAGTGTTATTGGCAGCTGGAGATTAGTAACTGATTCAACAGATGTAGGTATTGAATATTCCTAAGAGAACAACTAAGTGGATGGAACCAAAACATAGAAAGGAATTATCTAAATGTATCTGGGAGAACCAGGATAAAGGTGTACATGGAGCAATAAATAACCTTTCTCTTGTTCTTTAAAAATGAGGGTAACAAAGCAGCTTATTTCGGGGATGTAACAGATTATTCCAGCAGAACGTTTGTAACTTTAATGTATACCTTTAGAAAAAAGAACAGAGTCTTCATTGGATTAAACATTTCTTAAAGAAATACTACTAGTTTTGACTGAACAATTATAACAACATAATGCTATAGGGATCAGTTACAAAACCTTTTTCTGTTAATATTTATTACTGATCCAGATGAAAGTATGCAAGGATCATTAACACTATGATGCTACATGGAGAGGCTGAGAGTTTGAAGAAAAGCATACATCGTAGTCGAGCGCAATGCGCTACTAAAGAAACACACGGAGGCAGAGAGAGTTGAACTCTGAATGCCTTTCCTGATTCAAAATTGCACACTTAAATCTCTCCTCCCATGGGCCCCTGCGGGGCGACGTGACATCAGACTGTCCCCGGAAGGTCCGCCCCAAGCGGGTAGTTCCAAACACGCATGTCTGCCCGCGGCTCCCGATGGCGGTTCGAATCCAAGATGGCGGCATGACGCAGCTTGCAGCGGCCAACCTGGAGCTGATTATCTGTTATTTGTGAAGCGGGGTGCTGTGTGCAATCATAATCTGATGAAAAACGGATGTGGGAGCACGTGCAACATCGGGAAATCTCCAGGAAGACCTTCCTCGTTGCTGCTGCTGCTGTGAGGTCCGGGTCTAAGCTGGGAAGAACAGGCCCTCGGTCCTCAGGGTTGCGTTGCCGAAGGCCGTTGGCGGGGCCGTCTTAATACGCTTGGCAGAGGATGGTGCTCAGAGAAGCTGTGCCGGAGGGGATGGTCGGAGGCTCGGAGGTTCGACGGACGCGGGGTCCGCTGCAGTCAGGTCGCTTTCAGTGTGTGCTGCGTCTGCGAGGCTGAGTTGGACGGAGCTTTCAGTGTGTGCTGTGTCTGCGAGGCTGGGTCGGACGGAGCTTTCAGTGTGTGCTGTGTCTGCGAGGCTGAGTCGGACAGAGCTTTCAGTGTGTGCTGTGTCTGCGAGGCTGGGTCGGACGGAGCTTTCAGTGTGTGCTGTGTCTGCGAGGCTGGGTCTGACGGAGCTTTCAGTGTGTGCTGTGTCTACGAGGCTGGGTCTGACGGAGCTTTCAGTGTGTGCTGTGTCTGCGAGGCTGGGTCCGATGGAGCTTTCAGTGTGTGCTGTGTATGCGAGGCTGGGTCAGATGGAGTTTTCAGTGTGTGCTGTGTCAGCGAGGCTGAGTCCGACGGAGCTTTCAGTGTGTGCTGTGTCTGCGAGGCTGGGTCGGACGGAGCTTTCAGTGTGTGCTGTGTCTGCGAGGCTGGGTCCGACGGAGCTTTCAGTGTGTGCTGTGTTTGCGAGGCTGGGTCAGATGGAGTTTTCAGTGTGTGCTGTGTCAGCGAGGCTGAGTCCGACGGAGCTTTCAGTGTGTGCTGTGTCTGCGAGGCTGAGTTTGACGGAGCTTTCAGTGTGTGCTGTGTCTGCGAGGCTGGGTTTGACGGAGCTTTCAGTGTGTGCTGTGTCTGCGAGGCTGGGTTGTACAGAGCTTTCAGTGTGTGCTGTGTCTGCGAGGCTGAGTTGGACGGAGCTTTCAGTGTGTGCTGTGTCTGCGAGGCTGGGTTTGACGGAGCTTTCAGTGTGTGCTGTGTCTGCGAGGCTGGGTCCGACGGAGCTTTCAGTGTGTGCTGTGTCTACGAGGCTGGGTCCGACGGAGCTTTCAGTGTGTGCTGTGTCTGCGAGGCTGAGTCGGACGGAGCTTTCAGTGTGTGCTGTGTCTGCGAGGCTGGGTTTGACGGAGCTTTCAGTGTCTGCTGTGTCTGCGAGGCTGGGTCTGACGGAGCTTTCAGTGTGTGCTGTGTCTGCGAGGCTGAGTCGGACGGAGCTTTCAGTGTGTGCTGTGTCTGCGAGGCTGAGTCGGACGGAGCTTTCAGTGTGTACTGTATCTGCGAGGCTGAGTCGGACGGAGCTTTCAGTGTGTGCTGTGTCTGCGAGGCTGGGTCGGACGGAGCTTTCAGTGTGTGCTGTGTCTGCGAGGCTGAGTCGGACGGAGCTTTCAGTGTGTGCTGTGTCTGCGAGGCTGGGTTTGACGGAGCTTTCAGTGTGTGCTGTGTCTGCGAGGCTGAGTCGGACGGAGCTTTCAGTGTGTGCTGTGTCTGCGAGGCTGAGTCCGACGGAGCTTTCAGTGTGTGCTGTGTCTGCGAGGCTGAGTCTGACGGAGCTTTCAGTGTGTGCTGTGTCTGCGTGGCTGGGTTTGACGGAGCTTTCAGTGTGTGCTGTGTATGCGAGGCTGGGTTTAACGTAGCTTTCAGTGTGTGCTGTGTCTGCGAGGCTGGGTCGGATGGAGCTTTCAGTGTGTGCTGTGTATGCGAGGCTGGGTCCGACGGAGCTTTCAGTGTGTGCTGTGTCTGCGAGGCTGCGTCCGACGGAGCTTTCAGTGTGTGCTGTGTCTGCAAGGCTGAGTCGGACGGAGCTTTCAGTGTGTGCTGTGTCTGCGAGGCTGAGTCGGACGGAGCTTTCAGTGTGTGCTGTGTCTGCGAGGCTGAGTCGGACGGAGCTTTCAGTGTGTACTGTGTCTGCGAGGCTGCGTCCGACGGAGCTTTCAGTGTGTGCTGTGTCTGCGAGGCTGAGTCCGACGGAGCTTTCAGTTTGTGCTGTGTATGCGAGGCTGGGTTGGACGGAGCTTTCAGTGTGTGCTGTGTCTGCGAGGCTGAGTCCGACGGAGCTTTCAGTGTGTGCTGTGTCTGCGAGGCTGGGTCGGACGGAGCTTTCAGTGTGTGCTGTGTCTGCGAGGCTGGGTCGGACGGAGCTTTCAGTGTGTGCTGTGTCTGCGAGGCTGGGTCGGACGGAGCTTTCAGTGTGTGCTGTGTCTGCGAGGCTGGGTCGGACGGAGCTTTCAGTGTGTGCTGTGTCTGCGAGGCTGAGTCGGACGGAGCTTTCAGTGTGTGCTGTGACTGCGAGGCTGGGTTTGACGGAGCTTTCAGTGTGTGCTGTGTCTGCGAGGCTGGGTTTGACGGAGCTTTCAGTGTGTGCTGTGTCTGCGAGGCTGGGTCCGACGGAGCTTTCAGTGTGTGCTGTGTCTGCGAGGCTGGGTCCGACGGAGCTTTCAGTGTGTGCTGTGTCTGCGAGGCTGGGTCTGACGGAGCTTTCAGTGTGTGCTGTGTCTACGAGGCTGGGTCTGACGGAGCTTTCAGTGTGTGCTGTGTCTGCGAGGCTGGGTCCGATGGAGCTTTCAGTGTGTGCTGTGTATGCGAGGCTGGGTCAGATGGAGTTTTCAGTGTGTGCTGTGTCAGCGAGGCTGAGTCCGACGGAGCTTTCAGTGTGTGCTGTGTCTGCGAGGCTGGGTCGGACGGAGCTTTCAGTGTGTGCTGTGTCTGCGAGGCTGGGTCCGACGGAGCTTTCAGTGTGTGCTGTGTCTGCGAGGCTGGGTCAGATGGAGTTTTCAGTGTGTGCTGTGTCAGCGAGGCTGAGTCCGACGGAGCTTTCAGTGTGTGCTGTGTCTGCGAGGCTGGGTTTGACGGAGCTTTCAGTGTGTGCTGTGTCTGCGAGGCTGGGTTTGACGGAGCTTTCAGTGTGTGCTGTGTCTGCGAGGCTGGGTTGTACAGAGCTTTCAGTGTGTGCTGTGTCTGCGAGGCTGAGTTGGACGGAGCTTTCAGTGTGTGCTGTGTCTGCGAGGCTGGGTTTGACGGAGCTTTCAGTGTGTGCTGTGTCTGCGAGGCTGGGTCCGACGGAGCTTTCAGTGTGTGCTGTGTCTACGAGGCTGGGTCCGACGGAGCTTTCAGTGTGTGCTGTGTCTGCGAGGCTGAGTCGGACGGAGCTTTCAATGTGTGCTGTGTCTGCGAGGCTGGGTTTGACGGAGCTTTCAGTGTCTGCTGTGTCTGCGAGGCTGGGTCTGACGGAGCTTTCAGTGTGTGCTGTGTCTGCGAGGCTGAGTCGGACGGAGCTTTCAGTGTGTGCTGTGTCTGCGAGGCTGAGTCGGACGGAGCTTTCAGTGTGTACTGTATCTGCGAGGCTGAGTCGGACGGAGCTTTCAGTGTGTGCTGTGTCTGCGAGGCTGGGTCGGACGGAGCTTTCAGTGTGTGCTGTGTCTGCGAGGCTGAGTCGGACGGAGTTTTCAGTGTGTGCTGTGTCTGCGAGGCTGGGTTTGACGGAGCTTTCAGTGTCTGCTGTGTCTGCGAGGCTGAGTCGGACGGAGCTTTCAGTGTGTGCTGTGTCTGCGAGGCTGAGTCCGACGGAGCTTTCAGTGTGTGCTGTGTCTGCGAGGCTGAGTCTGACGGAGCTTTCAGTGTGTGCTTTGTCTGCGAGGCTGGGTCGGACGGAGCTTTCAGTGTGTGCTGTGTCTGCGAGGCTGGGTCTGACGGAGCTTTCAGTGTGTGCTGTGTCTGCGAGGCTGAGTCCGACGGAGCTTTCAGTGTGTGCTGTGTCTGCGAGGCTGAGTCGGACGGAGCTTTCAGTGTGTGCTGTGTCTACGAGGCTGAGTCGGACGGAGCTTTCAGTGTGTGCTGTGTCTGCGAGGCTGGGTCCAACGGAGCTTTCAGTGTGTTCTGTGTCTGCGAGGCTGAGTCGGACTGAGCTTTCAGTGTGTGCTGTGTCTGCGAGGCTGAGTCAGACGGAGCTTTCAGTGTGTGCTGTGTCTGCGAGGCTGAGTCGGACGGAGCTTTCAGTGTGTGCTGTGTCTGCGAGGCTGAGTCGGACGGAGCTTTCAGTGTGTGCTGTGTCTGCGAGGCTGAGTCGGACGGAGCTTTCAGTGTGTGCTGTGTCTGCGAGGCTGAGTCCGACGGAGCTTTCAGTGTGTGCTGTGTCTGCGAGGCTGGGTTTGACGGAGCTTTCAGTGTGTGCTGTGTCTGCGAGGCTGGGTCTGACGGAGCTTTCAGTGTGTGCTGTGTCTGCGCGGCTGAGTCGGATGGAGCTTTCAGTGTGTGCTGCGTCTGCGAGGCTGGGTTTGACGGAGCTTTCAGTGTGTGCTGTGTCTGCGAGGCTGAGTCGGACGGAGCTTTCAGTGTGTTCTGTGTCTGCGAGGCTGAGTCGGACGGAGCTTTCAGTGTGTGCTGTGTCTGCGAGGCTGAGTCGGACGGAGCTTTCAGTGTGTGCTGTGTCTGCGAGGCTGAGTCGGACGGAGCTTTCAGTGTGTGCTGTGTCTGCGAGGCTGGGTCTGACGGAGCTTTCAGTGTGTGCTGTGTCTGCGAGGCTGGGTTTGACGGAGCTTTCAGTGTGTGCTGTGTCTGCGAGGCTGGGTTTGACGGAGCTTTCAGTGTGTGCTGTGTCTGCGAGTCTGAGTCGGACGGAGCTTTCAGTGTGTGCTGTGTCTGCGAGGCTGAGTCGGACGGAGCTTTCAGTGTGTGCTGTGTCTGCGAGGCTGAGTCGGACGGAGCTTTCAGTGTGTACTGTGTCTGCGAGGCTGAGTCGGACGGAGCTTTCAGTGTGTGCTGTGTCTGCGAGGCTGAGTCGGACGGAGCTTTCAGTGTGTGCTGTGTCTGCGAGGCTGAGTCGGACGGAGCTTTCAGTGTGTGCTGTGTCTGCGAGGCTGAGTCGGACGGAGCTTTCAGTGAGTGCTGTGTCTGCGAGGCTGAGTCGGACGGAGCTTTCAGTGTGTGCTGTGTCTGCGAGGCTGAGTCGGACGGAGCTTTCAGTGTGTGCTGTGTCTGCGAGGCTGAGTCCGACGGAGCTTTCAGTGTGTACTGTGTCTGCGAGGCTGAGTCCGACGGAGCTTTCAGTGTGTGCTGTGTCTGCGAGGCTGAGTCGGACGGAGCTTTCAGTGTGTGCTGTGTCTGCGAGGCTGGGTCGGACGGAGCTTTCAGTGTGTGCTGTGTCTGCGAGGCTGAGTCCGACGGAGCTTTCAGTGTGTGCTGTGTCTGCAAGGCTGAGTCGGACGGAGCTTTCAGTGTGTGCTGTGTCTGCGAGGCTGAGTCCGACGGAGCTTTCAGTGTGTGCTGTGTCTGCGAGGCTGAGTCGGACGGAGCTTTCAGTGTGTGCTGTGACTGCGAGGCTGGGTTTGACGGAGCTTTCAGTGTGTGCTGTGTCTGCGAGGCTGGGTCTGACGGAGCTTTCAGTGTGTGCTGTGTCTGCGAGGCTGAGTCGGACGGAGCTTTCAGTGTGTGCTGTGTCTGCGAGGCTGGGTCGGACGGAGCTTTCAGTGTGTGCTGTGTCTGCGAGGCTGGGTCCGACTGAGCTTTCAGTGTGTGCTGTGTCTGCGAGGCTGGGTTTGACGGAGCTTTCAGTGTGTGCTGTGTCTGCGAGGCTGGGTCCGACGGAGCTTTCAGTGTGTGCTGTGTCTGCGAGGCTGGGTGTGACGGAGCTTTCAGTGTGTGCTGTGTCTGCAAGGCTGGGTCGGACGGAGCTTTCAGTGTGTGCTGTGTCTGCGAGGCTGGGTTGGACGGAGCTTTCGGTGTGTGCTGTGTCTGCGAGGCTGGGTTTGACGGAGCTTTCAGTGTGTGCTGTGTCTGCGAGGCTGGGTTTGACGGAGCTTTCGGTGTGTGCTGTGTCTGCGAGGCTGAGTCGGACGGAGCTTTCAGTGTGTGCTGTGTCTGCGAGGCTGAGTCGGACGGAGCTTTCAGTGTGAGCTGTGTCTGCGAGGCTGAGTCGTACGGAGCTTTCAGTGTGTGCTGTGTCTGCGAGGCTGGGTTTGACGGAGCTTTCAGTGTGTGCTGTGTCTGCGAGGCTGGGTCCGACGGAGCTTTCAGTGTGTGCTGTGTCTGCGAGGCTGAGTCGGACGGAGCTTTCAGTGTGTGCTGTGTCTGCGAGGCTGGGTCGGACGGAGCTTTCAGTGTGTGCTGTGTCTGCGAGGCTGAGTCTGACGGAGCTTTCAGTGTGTGCTGTGTCTGCGAGGCTGAGTCGGACGGAGCTTTCAGTGTGTACTGTGTCTGCGAGGCTGAGTCGGACGGAGCTTTCAGTGTGTGCTGTGTCTGCGAGGCTGAGTCGGACGGAGCTTTCAGTGTGTGCTGTGTCTGCGAGGCTGAGTCCGACGGAGCTTTCAGTGTGTGCTGTGTCTGCGAGGCTGAGTCGGACGGAGCTTTCAGTGTGTGCTGTGTCTGCGAGGCTGAGTCGGACGGAGCTTTCAGTGTGTGCTGTGTCTGCGAGGCTGAGTCGGACGGAGCTTTCAGTGTGTGCTGTGTCTGCGAGGCTGAGTCCGACGGAGCTTTCAGTGTGTGCTGTGTCTGCGAGGCTGAGTCCGACGGAGCTTTCAGTGTGTGCTGTGTCTGCGAGGCTGAGTCGGACGGAGCTTTCAGTGTGTGCTGTGTCTGCGAGGCTGGGTCGGACGGAGCTTTCAGTGTGTGCTGTGTCTGCGAGGCTGAGTCCGACGGAGCTTTCAGTGTGTGCTGTGTCTGCGAGGCTGAGTCGGACGGAGCTTTCAGTGTGTGCTGTGTCTGCGAGGCTGAGTCGGACGGAGCTTTCAGTGTGTGCTGTGTCTGCGAGGCTGAGTCGGACGGAGCTTTCAGTGTGTGCTGTGTCTGCGAGGCTGAGTCGGACGGAGCTTTCAGTGTGTACTGTGTCTGCGAGGCTGAGTCCGACGGAGCTTTCAGTGTGTGCTGTGTCTGCGAGGCTGAGTCGGACGGAGCTTTCAATGTGTGCTGTGTCTGCGAGGCTGAGTCGGACGGAGCTTTCAGTGTGTGCTGTGTCTGCGAGGCTGAGTCGGACGGAGCTTTCAGTGTGTGCTGTGTCTGCGAGGCTGAGTCGGACGGAGCTTTCAGTGTGTGCTGTGTCTGCGAGGCTGAGTCGGACGGAGCATTCAGTGTGTGCTGTGTCTGCGAGGCTGAGTCGGACGGAGCTTTCAGTGTGTGCTGTGTCTGCGAGGCTGAGTCCGACGGAGCTTTCAGTGTGTACTGTGTCTGCGAGGCTGAGTCCGACGGAGCTTTCAGTGTGTGCTGTGTCTGCGAGGCTGGGTCGGACGGAGCTTTCAGTGTGTGCTGTGTCTGCGAGGCTGAGTCCGACGGAGCTTTCAGTGTGTGCTGTGTCTGCAAGGCTGAGTCGGACGGAGCTTTCAGTGTGTGCTGTGACTGCGAGGCTGGGTTTGACGGAGCTTTCAGTGTGTGCTGTGTCTGCGAGGCTGGGTCTGACGGAGCTTTCAGTGTGTGCTGTGTCTGCGAGGCTGAGTCGGATGGAGCTTTCAGTGTGTGCTGCGTCTGCGAGGCTGGGTTTGACGGAGCTTTCAGTGTGTGCTGTGTCTGCGAGGCTGAGTCGGACGGAGCTTTCAGTGTGTGCTGTGTCTGCGAGGCTGAGTCGGACGGAGCTTTCAGTGTGTGCTGTGTCTGCGAGGCTGAGTCGGACGGAGCTTTCAGTGTGTGCTGTGTCTGCGAGGCTGAGTCGGACGGAGCTTTCAGTGTGTGCTGTGTCTGCGAGGCTGAGTCGGACGGAGCTTTCAGTGTGTGCTGTGTCTGCGAGGCTGAGTCGGACGGAGCTTTCAGTGTGTGCTGTGTCTGCGAGGCTGAGTCGGACGGAGCTTTCAGTGTGTGCTGTGTCTGCGAGGCTGAGTCGGACGGAGCTTTCAGTGTGTGCTGTGTCTGCGAGGCTGAGTCGGACGGAGCTTTCAGTGTGTGCTGTGTCTGCGAGGCTGAGTCGGACGGAGCTTTCAGTGTGTGCTGTGTCTGCGAGGCTGAGTCGGACGGAGCTTTCAGTGTGTGCTGTGTCTGCGAGGCTGAGTCCGACGGAGCTTTCAGTGTGTACTGTGTCTGCGAGGCTGAGTCCGACGGAGCTTTCAGTGTGTGCTGTGTCTGCGAGGCTGAGTCGGACGGAGCTTTCAGTGTGTGCTGTGTCTGCGAGGCTGGGTCGGACGGAGCTTTCAGTGTGTGCTGTGTCTGCGAGGCTGAGTCCGACGGAGCTTTCAGTGTGTGCTGTGTCTGCGAGGCTGAGTCGGACGGAGCTTTCAGTGTGTGCTGCGTCTGCGAGGCTGGGTTTGACAGAGCTTTCAGTGTGTGCTGTGTCTGCGAGGCTGAGTCGGACGGAGCTTTCAGTGTGTGCTGTGTCTGCGAGGCTGAGTCGGACGGAGCTTTCAGTGTGTGCTGTGTCTGCGAGGCTGAGTCGGACGGAGCTTTCAGTGTGTGCTGTGTCTGCGAGGCTGAGTCGGACGGAGCTTTCAGTGTGTGCTGTGTCTGCGATGCTGAGTCCGACGGAGCTTTCAGTGTGTACTGTGTCTGCGAGGCTGAGTCGGACGGAGCTTTCAGTGTGTGCTGTGTCTGCGAGGCTGGGTCGGATGGAGCTTTCAGTGTGTGCTGTCTCTACGAGGCTGAGTCCGACGGAGCTTTCAGTGTGTGCTGTGTCTGCGAGGCTGAGTCGGACGGAGCTTTCAGTGTGTGCTGTGTCTGCGAGGCTGGGTCGGACGGAGCTTTCAGTGTGTGCTGTGTCTGCGAGGCTGAGTCGGACGGAGCTTTCAGTGTGTGCTGTGTCTGCGAGGCTGAGTCAGACGGAGCTTTCAGTGTGTGCTGTGTCTGCGAGGCTGGGTCGGACGGAGCTTTCAGTGTGTGCTGTGTCTGCGAGGCTGAGTCGGACGGAGCTTTCAGTGTGTGCTGTGTCTGCGATGCTGAGTCCGACGGAGCTTTCAGTGTGTACTGTGTCTGCGAGGCTGAGTCGGACGGAGCTTTCAGTGTGTGCTGTGTCTGCGAGGCTGGGTCGGATGGAGCTTTCAGTGTGTGCTGTGTCTGCGAGGCTGAGTCCGACGGAGCTTTCAGTGTGTGCTGTGTCTGCGAGGCTGAGTCGGACGGAGCTTTCAGTGTGTGCTGTGTCTGCGAGGCTGAGTCGGACGGAGCTTTCAGTGTGTGCTGTGTCTGCGAGGCTGAGTCAGACGGAGATTTCAGTGTGTGCTGTGTCTGCGAGGCTGGGTCCGACGGAGCTTTCAGTGTGTGCTGTATCTGCGAGGCTGAGTCGGACGGAGCTTTCAGTGTGTGCTGTGTCTGCGAGGCTGAGTCGGACGGAGCTTTCAGTGTGTGCTGTGTCTGCGAGGCTGAGTCGGACGGAGCTTTCAGTGTGTGCTGTGTCTGCGAGGCTGGGTTTGACGGAGCTTTCAGTGTCTGCTGTGTCTGCGAGGCTGGGTCTGACGGAGCTTTCAGTGTGTGCTGTGTCTGCGAGGCTGAGTCGGACGGAGCTTTCAGTGTGTGCTGTGTCTGCGAGGCTGAGTCGGACGGAGCTTTCAGTGTGTACTGTATCTGCGAGGCTGAGTCGGACGGAGCTTTCAGTGTGTGCTGTGTCTGCGAGGCTGGGTCGGACGGAGCTTTCAGTGTGTGCTGTGTCTGCGAAGCTGAGTCGGACGGAGTTTTCAGTGTGTGCTGTGTCTGCGAGGCTGGGTTTGACGGAGCTTTCAGTGTGTGCTGTGTCTGCGAGGCTGAGTCGGACGGAGCTTTCAGTGTGTGCTGTGTCTGCGAGGCTGAGTCCGACGGAGCTTTCAGTGTGTGCTGTGTCTGCGAGGCTGAGTCTGACGGAGCTTTCAGTGTGTGCTGTGTCTGCGAGGCTGAGTCGGACGGAGCTTTCAGTGTGTGCTGTGTCTGCGAGGCTGAGTCGGACGGAGATTTCAGTGTGTGCTGTGTCTACGAGGCCGGGTTGTACAGAGCTTTCAGTGTGTGCTGTGTCTGCGAGGCTGAGTCGGACGGAGCTTTCAGTGTGTGCTTTGTCTGCGAGGCTGGGTCGGACGGAGCTTTCAGTGTGTGCTGTGTCTGCGAGGCTGGGTCTGACGGAGCTTTCAGTGTGTGCTGTGTCTGCGAGGCTGAGTCCGACGGAGCTTTCAGTGTGTGCTGTGTCTGCGAGGCTGAGTCGGACGGAGCTTTCAGTGTGTGCTGTGTCTACGAGGCTGAGTCGGACGGAGCTTTCAGTGTGTGCTGTGTCTGCGAGGCTGGGTCCAACGGAGCTTTCAGTGTGTTCTGTGTCTGCGAGGCTGAGTCGGACTGAGCTTTCAGTGTGTGCTGTGTCTGCGAGGCTGAGTCAGACGGAGCTTTCAGTGTGTGCTGTGTCTGCGAGGCTGAGTCGGACGGAGCTTTCAGTGTGTGCTGTGTCTGCGAGGCTGAGTCCGACGGAGCTTTCAGTGTATGCTGTGTCTGCGAGGCTGGGTTTGACGGAGCTTTCAGTGTGTGCTGTGTCTGCGAGGCTGGGTCTGACGGAGCTTTCAGTGTGTGCTGTGTCTGCGCGGCTGAGTCGGATGGAGCTTTCAGTGTGTGCTGCGTCTGCGAGGCTGGGTTTGACGGAGCTTTCAGTGTGTGCTGTGTCTGCGAGGCTGAGTCGGACGGAGCTTTCAGTGTGTGCTGTGTCTGCGAGGCTGAGTCGGACGGAGCTTTCAGTGTGTGCTGTGTCTGCGAGGCTGAGTCGGACGGAGCTTTCAGTGTGTGCTGTGTCTGCGAGGCTGAGTCGGACGGAGCTTTCAGTGTGTGCTGTGTCTGCGAGGCTGAGTCGGACGGAGCTTTCAGTGTGTACTGTGTCTGCGAGGCTGAGTCGGACGGAGCTTTCAGTGTGTGCTGTGTCTGCGAGGCTGAGTCGGACGGAGCTTTCAGTGTGTGCTGTGTCTGCGAGGCTGAGTCGGACGGAGCTTTCAGTGTGTGCTGTGTCTGCGAGGCTGAGTCGGACGGAGCTTTCAGTGTGTGCTGTGTCTGCGAGGCTGAGTCGGACGGAGCTTTCAGTGTGTGCTGTGTCTGCGAGGCTGAGTCGGACGGAGCTTTCAGTGTGTGCTGTGTCTGCGAGGCTGAGTCCGACGGAGCTTTCAGTGTGTACTGTGTCTGCGAGGCTGAGTCCGACGGAGCTTTCAGTGTGTGCTGTGTCTGCGAGGCTGAGTCGGACGGAGCTTTCAGTGTGTGCTGTGTCTGCGAGGCTGGGTCGGACGGAGCTTTCAGTGTGTGCTGTGTCTGCGAGGCTGAGTCCGACGGAGCTTTCAGTGTGTGCTGTGTCTGCAAGGCTGAGTCGGACGGAGCTTTCAGTGTGTGCTGTGACTGCGAGGCTGGGTTTGACGGAGCTTTCAGTGTGTGCTGTGTCTGCGAGGCTGGGTCTGACGGAGCTTTCAGTGTGTGCTGTGTCTGCGAGGCTGAGTCGGACGGAGCTTTCAGTGTGTGCTGTGTCTGCGAGGCTGGGTCGGACGGAGCTTTCAGTGTGTGCTGTGTCTGCGAGGCTGGGTCCGACTGAGCTTTCAGTGTGTGCTGTGTCTGCGAGGCTGGGTTTGACGGAGCTTTCAGTGTGTGCTGTGTCTGCGAGGCTGGGTCCGACGGAGCTTTCAGTGTGTGCTGTGTCTGCGAGGCTGGGTTTGACGGAGCTTTCAGTGTGTGCTGTGTCTGCGAGGCTGGGTCGGACGGAGCTTTCAGTGTGTGCTGTGTCTGCGAGGCTGAGTCGGACGGAGCTTTCGGTGTGTGCTGTGTCTGCGAGGCTGGGTTGGACGGAGCTTTCAGTGTGTGCTGTGTCTGCGAGGCTGGGTTTGACGGAGCTTTCAGTGTGTGCTGTGTCTGCGAGGCTGGGTTTGACGGAGCTTTCGGTGTGTGCTGTGTCTGCGAGGCTGAGTCGGACGGAGCTTTCAGTGTGTGCTGTGTCTGCGAGGCTGAGTCGGACGGAGCTTTCAGTGTGTGCTGTGTCTGCGAGGCTGAGTCGTACGGAGCTTTCAGTGTGTGCTGTGTCTGCGAGGCTGGGTTTGACGGAGCTTTCAGTGTGTGCTGTGTCTGCGAGGCTGGGTCCGACGGAGCTTTCAGTGTGTGCTGTGTCTGCGAGGCTGAGTCGGACGGAGCTTTCAGTGTGTGCTGTGTCTGCGAGGCTGGGTCGGACGGAGCTTTCAGTGTGTGCTGTGTCTGCGAGGCTGAGTCTGACGGAGCTTTCAGTGTGTGCTGTGTCTGCGAGGCTGAGTCGGACGGAGCTTTCAGTGTGTACTGTGTCTGCGAGGCTGAGTCGGACGGAGCTTTCAGTGTGTGCTGTGTCTGCGAGGCTGAGTCGGACGGAGCTTTCAGTGTGTGCTGTGTCTGCGAGGCTGAGTCCGACGGAGCTTTCAGTGTGTGCTGTGTCTGCGAGGCTGAGTCGGACGGAGCTTTCAGTGTGTGCTGTGTCTGCGAGGCTGAGTCGGACGGAGCTTTCAGTGTGTGCTGTGTCTGCGAGGCTGAGTCGGACGGAGCTTTCAGTGTGTGCTGTGTCTGCGAGGCTGAGTCCGACGGAGCTTTCAGTGTGTACTGTGTCTGCGAGGCTGAGTCCGACGGAGCTTTCAGTGTGTGCTGTGTCTGCGAGGCTGAGTCGGACGGAGCTTTCAGTGTGTGCTGTGTCTGCGAGGCTGGGTCGGACGGAGCTTTCAGTGTGTGCTGTGTCTGCGAGGCTGAGTCCGACGGAGCTTTCAGTGTGTGCTGTGTCTGCAAGGCTGAGTCGGACGGAGCTTTCAGTGTGTGCTGTGACTGCGAGGCTGGGTTTGACGGAGCTTTCAGTGTGTGCTGTGTCTGCGAGGCTGGGTCTGACGGAGCTTTCAGTGTGTGCTGTGTCTGCGAGGCTGAGTCGGATGGAGCTTTCAGTGTGTGCTGCGTCTGCGAGGCTGGGTCTGACGGAGCTTTCAGTGTGTGCTGTGTCTGCGAGGCTGAGTCGGACGGAGCTTTCAGTGTGTGCTGTGTCTGCGAGGCTGAGTCGGACGGAGCTTTCAGTGTGTGCTGTGTCTGCGAGGCTGAGTCGGACGGAGCTTTCAGTGTGTGCTGTGTCTGCGAGGCTGAGTCGGACGGAGCTTTCAGTGTGTGCTGTGTCTGCGAGGCTGAGTCGGACGGAGCTTTCAGTGTGTACTGTGTCTGCGAGGCTGAGTCGGACGGAGCTTTCAGTGTGTGCTGTGTCTGCGAGGCTGAGTCGGACGGAGCTTTCAGTGTGTGCTGTGTCTGCGAGGCTGAGTCGGACGGAGCTTTCAGTGTGTGCTGTGTCTGCGAGGCTGAGTCGGACGGAGCTTTCAGTGTGTGCTGTGTCTGCGAGGCTGAGTCGGACGGAGCATTCAGTGTGTGCTGTGTCTGCGAGGCTGAGTCGGACGGAGCTTTCAGTGTGTGCTGTGTCTGCGAGGCTGAGTCCGACGGAGCTTTCAGTGTGTACTGTGTCTGCGAGGCTGAGTCCGACGGAGCTTTCAGTGTGTGCTGTGTCTGCGAGGCTGGGTCGGACGGAGCTTTCAGTGTGTGCTGTGTCTGCGAGGCTGAGTCCGACGGAGCTTTCAGTGTGTGCTGTGTCTGCAAGGCTGAGTCGGACGGAGCTTTCAGTGTGTGCTGTGACTGCGAGGCTGGGTTTGACGGAGCTTTCAGTGTGTGCTGTGTCTGCGAGGCTGGGTCTGACGGAGCTTTCAGTGTGTGCTGTGTCTGCGAGGCTGAGTCGGATGGAGCTTTCAGTGTGTGCTGCGTCTGCGAGGCTGGGTTTGACGGAGCTTTCAGTGTGTGCTGTGTCTGCGAGGCTGAGTCGGACGGAGCTTTCAGTGTGTGCTGTGTCTGCGAGGCTGAGTCGGACGGAGCTTTCAGTGTGTGCTGTGTCTGCGAGGCTGAGTCGGACGGAGCTTTCAGTGTGTGCTGTGTCTGCGAGGCTGAGTCGGACGGAGCTTTCAGTGTGTGCTGTGTCTGCGAGGCTGAGTCGGACGGAGCTTTCAGTGTGTACTGTGTCTGCGAGGCTGAGTCGGACGGAGCTTTCAGTGTGTGCTGTGTCTGCGAGGCTGAGTCGGACGGAGCTTTCAGTGTGTGCTGTGTCTGCGAGGCTGAGTCGGACGGAGCTTTCAGTGTGTGCTGTGTCTGCGAGGCTGAGTCGGACGGAGCTTTCAGTGTGTGCTGTGTCTGCGAGGCTGAGTCGGACGGAGCTTTCAGTGTGTGCTGTGTCTGCGAGGCTGAGTCGGACGGAGCTTTCAGTGTGTGCTGTGTCTGCGAGGCTGAGTCCGACGGAGCTTTCAGTGTGTACTGTGTCTGCGAGGCTGAGTCCGACGGAGCTTTCAGTGTGTGCTGTGTCTGCGAGGCTGAGTCGGACGGAGCTTTCAGTGTGTGCTGTGTCTGCGAGGCTGGGTCGGACGGAGCTTTCAGTGTGTGCTGTGTCTGCGAGGCTGAGTCCGACGGAGCTTTCAGTGTGTGCTGTGTCTGCAAGGCTGAGTCGGACGGAGCTTTCAGTGTGTGCTGTGACTGCGAGGCTGGGTTTGACGGAGCTTTCAGTGTGTGCTGTGTCTGCGAGGCTGGGTCTGACGGAGCTTTCAGTGTGTGCTGTGTCTGCGAGGCTGAGTCGGATGGAGCTTTCAGTGTGTGCTGCGTCTGCGAGGCTGGGTTTGACGGAGCTTTCAGTGTGTGCTGTGTCTGCGAGGGTGAGTCGGACGGAGCTTTCAGTGTGTGCTGTGTCTGCGAGGCTGAGTCGGACGGAGCTTTCAGTGTGTGCTGTGTCTGCGAGGCTGAGTCGGACGGAGCTTTCAGTGTGTGCTGTGTCTGCGAGGCTGAGTCGGACGGAGCTTTCAGTGTGTGCTGTGTCTGCGAGGCTGGGTCTGACGGAGCTTTCAGTGTGTGCTGTGTCTGCGAGGCTGAGTCGGACGGAGCTTTCAGTGTGTGCTGTGTCTGCGAGGCTGAGTCGGATGGAGCTTTCAGTGTGTTGTGTCTGCGAGGCTGAGTCGGACGGAGCTTTCAGTGTGTGCTGTGTCTGCGAGGCTGGGTCGGATGGAGCTTTCAGTGTGTGCTGTGTCTGCGAGGCTGAGTCCGACGGAGCTTTCAGTGTGTGCTGTGTCTGCGAGGCTGAGTCCGACGGAGCTTTCAGTGTGTGCTGTGTCTGCGAGGCTGGGTTTGACGGAGCTTTCAGTGTGTGCTGTGTCTGCGAGGCTGAGTCGGACGGAGCTTTCAGTGTGTGCTGTGTCTGCGAGGCTGGGTCGGACGGAGCTTTCAGTGTGTGCTGTGTCTGCGAGGCTGAGTCGGACGGAGCTTTCAGTGTGTGCTGTGTCTGCGAGGCTGAGTCGGACGGAGCTTTCAGTGTGTGCTGTGTCTGCGAGGCTGAGTCGGACGGAGCTTTCAGTGTGTGCTGTGTCTGCGAGGCTGAGTCGGACGGAGCTTTCAGTGTGTGCTGTGTCTGCGAGGCTGAGTCGGACGGAGCTTTCAGTGTGTGCTGTGTCTGCGAGGCTGGGTCTGACGGAGCTTTCAGTGTGTGCTGTGTCTGCGAGGCTGAGTCGGACGGAGCTTTCAGTGTGTACTGTGTCTGCGAGGCTGAGTCGGACGGAGCTTTCAGTGTGTGCTGTGTCTGCGAGGCTGAGTCGGACGGAGCTTTCAGTGTGTGCTGTGTCTGCGAGGCTGAGTCGGACGGAGCTTTCAGTGTGTGCTGTGTCTGCGATGCTGAGTCCGACGGAGCTTTCAGTGTGTACTGTGTCTGCGAGGCTGAGTCGGACGGAGCTTTCAGTGTGTGCTGTGTCTGCGAGGCTGGGTCGGATGGAGCTTTCAGTGTGTGCTGTGTCTGCGAGGCTGAGTCCGACGGAGCTTTCAGTGTGTGCTGTGTCTGCGAGGCTGAGTCGGACGGAGCTTTCAGTGTGTGCTGTGTCTGCAAGGCTGAGTCGGACGGAGCTTTCAGTGTGTGCTGTGTCTGCGAGGCTGAGTCAGACGGAGATTTCAGTGTGTGCTGTGTCTGCGAGGCTGGGTCCGACGGAGCTTTCAGTGTGTGCTGTATCTGCGAGGCTGAGTCGGACGGAGCTTTCAGTGTGTGCTGTGTCTGCGAGGCTGAGTCGGACGGAGCTTTCAGTGTGTGCTGTGTCTGCGAGGCTGGGTCTGACGGAGCTTTCAGTGTGTGCTGTGTCTGCGAGGCTGGGTTTGACGGAGCTTTCAGTGTGTGCTGTGTCTGCGAGGCTGGGTCGGACGGAGCTTTCAGTGTGTGCTGTGTCTGCGAGGCTGGGTCCGACGGAGCTTTCACTGTGTGCTGTGTCTGCGAGGCTGGGTCGGACGGAGCTTTCAGTGTGTGCTGTGTCTGCGAGGCTGAGTCCGACGGAGCTTTCAGTGTGTGCTGTGTCTGCGAGGCTGAGTCGGACGGAGCTTTCAGTGTGTGCTGTGTCTGCGAGGCTGAGTCGGACGGAGCTTTCAGTGTGTGCTGTGTCTGCGAGGCTGAGTCGGACGGAGCTTTCGGTGTGTGCTGTGTCTGCGAGGCTGAGTCGGACGGAGCTTTCAGTGTGTGCTGTGTATGCGAGGCTGAGTCGGACGGAGCTTTCAGTGTGTGCTGTGTCTGCGAGGCTGAGTCGGACGGAGCTTTCAGTGTGTGCTGTGTCTGCGAGGCTGAGTCGGACGGAGCTTTCGGTGTGTGCTGTGTCTGCGAGGCTGGGTTGGACGGAGCTTTCAGTGTGTGCTGTGTCTGCGAGGCTGGGTTTGACGGAGCTTTCAGTGTGTGCTGTGTCTGCGAGGCTGGGTTTGACGGAGCTTTCGGTGTGTGCTGTGTCTGCGAGGCTGAGTCGGACGGAGCTTTCAGTGTGTGCTGTGTCTGCGAGGCTGAGTCGTACGGAGCTTTCAGTGTGTGCTGTGTCTGCGAGGCTGGGTTTGACGGAGCTTTCAGTGTGTGCTGTGTCTGCGAGGCTGAGTCGTACAGAGCTTTCAGTGTGTGCTGTGTCTGCGAGGCTGGGTTTGACGGAGCTTTCAGTGTGTGCTGTGTCTGCGAGGCTGGGTCGGACGGAGCTTTCAGTGTGTGCTGTGTCTGCGAGGCTGAGTCCGACGGAGCTTTCAGTGTGTGCTGTGTCTGCGAGGCTGAGTCGGACGGAGCTTTCAGTGTGTGCTGTGTCTGCGAGGCTGGGTCGGACGGAGCTTTCAGTGTGTGCTGTGTCTGCGAGGCTGAGTCCGACGGAGCTTTCAGTGTGTGCTGTGTCTGCGAGGCTGAGTCCGACGGAGCTTTCAGTGTGTGCTGTGTCTGCGAGGCTGAGTCGGACGGAGCTTTCAGTGTGTGCTGTGTCTGCGAGGCTGAGTCGGACGGAGCTTTCAGTGTGTGCTGTGTCTGCGAGGCTGCGTCCGACGGAGCTTTCAGTGTGTGCTGTGTCTGCGAGGCTGGGTTTGACGGAGCTTTCAGTGTGTGCTGTGTCTGCGAGGCTGGGTTTGACGGAGCTTTCAGTGTGTGCTGTGTCTGCGAGGCTGGGTCTGACGGAGCTTTCAGTGTGTGCTGTGTCTGCGAGGCTGGGTTTGACGGAGCTTTCAGTGTGTGCTGTGTCTGCGAGGCTGGGTCGGACAGAGCTTTCAGTGTGTGCTGTGTCTGCGAGGCTGGGTCCGACGGAGCTTTCACTGTGTGCTGTGTCTGCGAGGCTGGGTCGGACGGAGCTTTCACTGTGTGCTGTGTCTACGAGGCTGAGTCCGACGGAGCTTTCAGTGTGTGCTGTGTCTGCGAGGCTGAGTCGGACGGAGCTTTCAGTGTGTGCTGTGTCTGCGAGGCTGAGTCGGACGGAGCTTTCAGTGTGTGCTGTGTCTGCGAGGCTGAGTCGGACGGAGCTTTCAGTGTGTGCTGTGTCTGCGAGGCTGAGTCGGACGGAGCTTTCAGTGTGTGCTGTGTCTGCGAGGCTGAGTCCGACGGAGCTTTCAGTGTGTGCTGTGTCTGCGAGGCTGGGTTTGACGGAGCTTTCAGTGTGTGCTGTGTCTGCGAGGCTGGGTTTGACGGAGCTTTCGGTGTGTGCTGTGACTGCGAGGCTGAGTCGGACGGAGCTTTCAGTGTGTGCTGTGTCTGCGAGGCTGATTCGGACGGAGCTTTCAGTGTGTGCTGTGTCTGCGAGTCTGAGTCGGACGGAGCTTTCAGTGTGTGCTCTGTCTGCGAGGCTGAGTCGGACGGAGCTTTCAGTGTGTGCTGTGTCTGCGAGGCTGGGTCCGACGGAGCTTTCAGTGTGTGCTGTGTCTGCGAGGCTGGGTCCGACGGAGCTTTCAGTGTGTGCTGTGTCTGCGAGGCTGGGTCCGACGGAGCTTTCAGTGTGTGCTGTGTCTGCGAGGCTGAGTCGGGCGGCGCCGTGGAAGTCCATAGCGGGGGTATTCCCTTCTGCCACCGGCGTGGGATGGCGAGTCTATCGGGACCCTGAGGACTTGTGGAAACTGTGTGGTGGTTTCTTTTGAACTGATGGTCTTTTAACATCTTTGGACTATTTTTACTGTGCCCATGGTCTGTTTTTTATCAATTATGCTACTGGTCGCACTGTTGTAACCATATGTTGTAACTATGTGGTTTTGTGCAGGTCTTGTAGCTTTAGTTTTTGGTCTTGTTTGTCTGGTGGATTTGGAGCTTCTTTCCGGGAAATGCGCTAAGATGGTAGCACGATATTAATATGCAGCAGCCTCTCCGGACTCTGGATTGGGGATTGCCAAACGTTTTGTGGATTTTCTGGTGTTTTCTGTTTTGTCGTGTACTTTTGTGATATCATTCTGGGGGAACGTTGTCTCATTTTTTAACTGCATTGCATTTGTGGTTTCTAAATGACAATAAACTGAATCACCACCGACTCACCGACACACGTGGTTCCGTTGTGCTGGATCAACTTGAAGGGTCCCTCGTACGGCCGCTGTAGAGGTGACCTGTGCATGCCCCTGCGAATAAAAACATACTCACAGTCTCGGAGGTTTTTAGGGGTGAAGGATGGTCGGGACCAGTGCTAGGGTCCCTACCTTGTCCCGCAGTCTCGTTAGCACCGCTGCTGGAGTTTCGTCCGAACCTCGAGCCTCTGGTACGAACTCGCCTGTGACGGTCAGGGGGTCGCCATAGACCAATTCCGCCGAGGAGGTTTCCAGGTCCTCCTTGGGGACTGTGCAGATGTCCAGTAGGACCCAGGGAAGCTCAACTGTCCAGTTGGGGCCCGTGAGGCGCGCCATCTGGGCCGACTTGAGATGCCGGTGGAATCGCCGTACCAAACCGTTGGACTGGGGATGGTACACTGTGGTGTGATGCAGCTGGGTGCCCAGGAGCTGCGCCAGTGCTGTCCACAAACCAGACGTGAACTGTGCCCCTCTGTCGGAGGTGATGTCTGTTGGGAGGCCGAACCTGGCGATCCAGTTTGCAATGAGCGTCCTGGCGCAGGACTCAGTGGACGTGTCTGGGAGCGGTACGGCTTCCGGCCATCTGGTGAACCTGTCTACCATGGTAAAGATATACCTGGCACCCCAGGAGACTGGCAGGGGGCCAACAATGTCCACGTGGATGTGTTGGAACCTCCTGTGCGTCGGCTGGAACTGCCGGAGGGGAGCCTTCACGTGCGGCTGGACTTTGGCGGTCTGGCAGTGTACGTAGGTCCTGGCCCAGAGTTCGACCTGTTTGAGCAAACCGTGCCAGACTAATCTGTCCGCTACCAGATAGATGGATGCCCGGATGGACAGGTGAGCCAGGTTGTGCAGTGTGTCGAACACCCGGCGCCTCCATGCCACTGGTACCACGGGTCGGGGTTTGCCAGTAGACACGTCACACAGGAGTCGATCTGCTGCCAGGCCGATGGAGACGTCCTCCAACTGGAGCCCCGAAACAGCGGTGCGGTAAGCCGGAATATCGGTGTCCGACCGTTGTGCTTCCACCAGTGCTGCGTAGTCTATTCCTGAGGACGAGATGCCTACCGAGTGGAGGCAGGGGCGAGACAGTGTGTCAGCAACGTCGTCGTTCTTCCCTGTGACGTGGTGGACGTCCATGGTGAATTCTGAAATAAAGGAGAGGTGCCGACCATGGGTCCGATACCTTGGCCAGTGCGAAGGTGAGGGGCTCGTGGTCCGTATACACGGTGAACTCCCTTCCCTCGAGGAAGTACCGGAAATGCCGGACAGCCAGGAAGAGCGCTAGCAACTCCCTGTCGAAGGCGTTGTACTTCACCTCTGGTGGTCGTAGGTGCCGGCTGAAGAAAGCGAGTGGTCGCCACTGGTCCTCGACGAGCTGTTCCAGGACTCCGCCGACTGCTGTGTCGGAAGTGTCGACTGTGAGTGCCGTGGGTACATCGACTCTCGGGTGCACTAGGAGAGCCGCCTTTGCCAGCTCGAACGACTCTGTGGACTCCACGTCCCATATCATTTCTTTGGCCTTGCCGGCCATCAGACTGAACGAGGGTCTCATGATGCGAGCCGCCGCCGGCACAAACCGATGATAAAAGTTGACCATCCCTACGAACTCCTGCAGGCCCTTGACCGTGCTGGGCTTGGGGAACTGGCGGATGGCCTGGACCTTGTCTGGTAGGGGAACTGCGCCATGTCGGTTGACTCTGGCCCAAGAAGTCGATCTCTGTCAACCTGAACTGGCACTTTACCGGATTGATTGCCAGTCCGTGGTTGCTCAGGCGTTGGCAGAACTGGCGCAAATGTGCCACGTGCTCTTGGTGCGAACTGCTGGCCACCAGGATATCGTCCAAGTAAATGAAAACGAAATCCAGGCTGCGTCCCACCGAGTCCATGAACCTTTGGAAAGTTGGGGCTGCATTCTTGAGACCAAAAGGCATCCTCAGGAATTCGAACAAGCCAAACGGGGTGATGAGAGCTGTCTTGGGCACGTCATCGGGGTGCACTGGGATCTGACTGTATCCCCTGACCAGGTCGATTTTCCAGAAGATGGTCACTCCATGCAGGTTCGCCGTGAAGTCCTGGATGTGGGGTATCGGGTATCTGTCGGCGGTTGTGGTGTCATTGAGCCTTCTGTAGTCTCCGCAGGGCCTCCATCCTCCTGCGGACTTGGGCACCATGTGCAGCGGGGATGTCCACGGGCTGTCTGAGCGGCGTACGATCCCCAGCTCTTCCATCTTACGGAACTCCTCCTTGGCGAGGTGGAGCTTGTCGGGTGGGAGCCTGCGAGCTCGGGCGTGCAGCGACGGTCCTTACGTGGGGATGTGGTGCTGCATGCCGTGCTTGGGGTCGGCCGTGGAGAACTGCGGGGTGACTATGGAGGGGAATTCTGCCAACACCCTGGCGAATTTGTTACCCGAGAGGGTCACGGAATCCAGGTGGAGAGCCGGTAGCTTGGCTTCTCCGAGCTGGAACGTCTGGAATGTCTCGGTGTGGACCAAACACTGGCCTTTTAGGTCGACCAGGAGGCAGTTGGCTCGTAGGAAACCTGCCCCTAGCAGTGGCTGTGACACCGCTGCCAACGTGAAAGTCCAAGTGAAACGGCTGGACCCGAAAAGCAGTGAGATAGTTTGCGGGCTGTACGTCCGAATACTGGTGCCATTCGGGGCCTGGGACCGCGTTACGAGTGTCCATGTTCGAGGGGAGGAGTACGCTGATTTCGGCCCCGGTGTCTACCAGGAAGCGCAGCCCGGAGTGTCAGTCCCAGAGGTACAGGAGGCTGTCTCAGTGGCCAGCCGTTGTAGCCATTAGCAATGGCTGGCTCCGGCGTTTCCCGGAAAAGCACATCGTGGACGGCAGTGGTGCACGCCTGAGCCCCATCTTTGGTGATAGAAACACCATTGTTCCGAACTTTCGTCTTTTTCCGCTGTCAGCCGTAATATCTCTGATACTGAACTGGGCCTCAGCCTGCTCGAACCAAACGTGGGGCAGAGTGGCCCAGAAAGTTGGAAGCTTCAGAGAGACCGCGCTGTGTGAGTTGCTCGAACTCATGGCTGGTCACAGAGTCGCCGGCTCCAGATGCTGTCTGGAACGTCAGGGTCACCAATGTCGTCACGTGCAACGCGCACTAAAGAAACACACGAAGGCAGAGAGAGCTGAACTCAGAATGCCTTTACTGATTCAAAATTGCGTGCTTAAATCTCTCCTCCCAGGGGCTCCTGCGACCTGCGAGGCAGACTGTCCCCAGAAGGTCTGCCCCAAGCGGGTAGTTCCAAACGCGCTACCGCGTGTCTGCCTGCGGCTCCCAATGGCGGCTCGAGTCCCGTGTGTGCGGGCTGCCACAACATGGCAAGATCCCAAGCCACTTGCTACTGACCAAATGAATAATGGACTGATATTAATATTGAAAAGTTTATGGCAAAAATAATGACCTGAAAGGAGTAAATGACATTTAAAAATTATGCTAGCAAAATTAACAATGTTTGTGGAAAAAACACTCATCCATAGGAGTTAAAAATCACAAATAAAACAAAAACCACATACTTCAATGTGATGTAGATTTGTATAGGGTATAATAAATTGACTGAGGTCAGAGACTTCACACATATTGTGTTACATTACACTATTTCCACTGTATATGAAGCACTTGTCCCACTAAAATGTCAAATTATTCCAGTTTTTTCAAATCTTATTAGCCTTTAATAACACTGAAAAGAGCAACAAAATCAACTGTAATAGGAAAGCAGAGGAATGCTGGAACCTATTACTTTTTGTTGCTCTGTATACTAATAGCCAAGAGTTCCTTCAGCATCCACATACACACAATAAAGAGAATTGTTTTGATCATGGGTTCACCAGTCAACAGTTCATCAGCATTTGAACAGAATACCACTCACATATATTTCAGTCTGAGCTGCAACACTGTGGAATTTGGAGAGGCAGAAAGCCAATGCGTCTCAGAGCCTAGGTTGACCTGAGGACTCATGGAAGCAATTGGGTTGGTGGACTAGCACCTGGTGTCAACAGATTGTGGCTGGGCCCACGCGATTGACAGCTGAGGCAAAGAAGGGTGGTCTGGTGTCGACCAGGAGGATGGGACCTGATTATCGGATTGGAACTTGAGTGGTGAAGCCTGCAATTGGAAGACTGGAGTCCTGTGTAAGAGGATCATGGTCTGTAGATACTTGGCATGTCCAGGGTGCCTGGTGACAGACAGAATTTGACCTGGAAGCGGTCAGAGCAGCATATTAGCACCGCTGGGTGGAGCCACTTCCTCTCAGCTTCAGCAACCAGGTTCAGTCTCGGCCTTGTCTGTGTGAAATTTCACCTTCTCCCTGTGACAGAGTGAGTTCCTCTGGCTGCACTAGCTTCCTCCCACATCCCGGAAATGTGTTGTTTGGTACGTTTATCAGGCACTGTGAACTGTCGCTGGAGTATAGACGGGTGGTAAAATCTGGGAGCTTTTGGTGGAATGTGGGCAGAATAAAAAAGGTTAGGATCAGTGTAACAATGCATGTTGATAGTTTGCACAGTTGCTGAGGACTAAATAGCCTACTTCCACGACTCGATGTAAACAAAACTTTAATCATGGAAAATTCACTGAAAGAATATTCTGGTTTGCATACAGCCTTCTGAAACAGCAGGCATTGTTGTGGACTCCTGCCAGTGTGAGAATTAAAACAAAAATTAGGCAGCAAATGGGGCAATGCATTCTCAGGCTGCTTTCAATCATACAACTACACCCAAATGAGATCCCCTTTCTGTTTACAGCAAGTGCACACAGCTCTTGCGAGGAAAGGAAAACATACCTATAAAGAATCTGAATGCACAGAAATGGCCCCTTCCTTATCAACTTCTCAGAGACGGTGTTAAAATGTGAAACAACAAGGTAACAATTGCAACGTGGAATGGACCAGGCCCTCTGATCCACTCTTATGACAAACACTCCTGGAAGGAGTACATAATTTTGGGTTATCACTGCATTTGATTTCCTGAATTGATTTGTGCATTTGATGGAAAATAATGAAAAATATTATTTCAATGCTTTCCCTCTACTGTACAGACACTTCATTCAACAAGAACAACGTTAGCAATGTGTATCTGCTGTACACTCCTGATCTGTGCAGAACCAGTGCTTTTTCACATCAATATGTATTCTTTTACATCTCTGCTCTTGCCAAGATAAATAATTCACCTGAAGGGGCACATTTCTAACTTTTAGGAACTTCACTTCATTATGGTATTTACACAGACTCTTGAAATTCTGCACACACATCTTTGTATTGCACCTGATTCAGTAAGTGGTACAGATGATTAATTGTTATGCAAAGTAATTACCCGAACGAAAATGTAGTCGTCATTGACAAGCAGCGAATTCTGGTCTATGCTTCCAGGGAAATGGGTTTTCAGAGCTTTTTCTGTGCAGTTTGTAATTTGGCAGGTGATATAAAGAAAAGCTGTGAAAAAACAATATATGTTAGCTCTCAAAATATATCAGCTGTAGAAAAAGAGCATTCTGCTGAAAGATAATCAAATAAAAATGTTATTCCTATGCCTTCCCCCACAGATACTAACTGCATGTTTCTAGTAGAATGTAAGATTTCTTTTAGATAACTGCTGAGCAGAGCTTGTAGACACCTTTCAAAGCCCTGCAAAGAACAAGTATTGCCATCCTAGTTTAAAACCCTTGCCTCAGATTTTTTTCAACACTGACTAGTTTTGTTTTTAATATCCATGTTTCTACACTCGAGCAGCAAGAAAGCTTGAACTGCTAATTTTTTGCCATCTAAAAGTTTCAACGAACATTTTTAAGTTGAAACATGTCACTTTAAGAAATTACATCAAAAAGGTGAAAAGGCAGCTTGCATTTCAGTTTCTTGTTAAGCAGCTTAGCATCCCAAAAACACCACCATAGATATCTTTCTTTTCACAAATAAAGCAATCAGTGAGGAATGGATATAGCATAGCTTGAAGCTGTCTGTGGGTGAAGTGATATGTACACCATTGCACTGTGCACTTTAGAAGAAATTCTGGCAGGTTGCTGACTGAACCTTAAGATGTTCATTATAGATGCAAAGTTTCAGACTACATGAGCACTTTATTGTCTTGCAAAATACTGATCTGCTTTAATCAGACCAACTTCCACAGACTAATATTTTCTGTCATCTCCATAAAATAACTTCTTAATAACAACTAACCTAAGAAGCATCAATTGAATTTATTGAGATGATTATAATTACAACAATTTTCATCACATAGGTAAGCATTAATCATCAAATCAATTATTTTTCAAACATAGCTGCAGTTAACGAAACGCTAATAGTCAAATCAAAGTAGTTGTTAACTCAAATTGTCTCAGTCGGATATACAGGGGGTCCCTGGTACAGGTGACCAGACTTAGAGTATTCCAGCTTTATGCAATTTATTTCACACATCTTTAAAACATTTTCATGTTGTTAATAACAATAATCAAATGTTATCGGTATTCATTAAAGAGTGGATATAGTATACATTTCCCATTGTTGTGTCCAAAGGAGGTCAGGGAATGTACTGATGCTCTCCAGGCAGTCTGGAACTGAAATTGAGATGCCATCAGAGGCAGTGCTGTAAGACACATGTGATATAAATCTCATAAATGAGCCATCAGCTTCTCAGTGTAAGACAAGCAAGCAACCTCTTTGAGGTTTCAGTGTTGATCCTGGAATTGGGAAAGTCCAGGACTAATCCTGGTTAATGCTGTAACTCATGTTCTGACCATTTTTCCATTATCCTTCACATTTTTCAACCTGAAGTGAGAGACCCTATCAGAATTGAACTCATAATATTAATGTGGCATTTGGTTCATTTCTAAAAGCAAATACTTAGAAATTTGACTGCAGAAATGCTTTTTTACCCTATCAATCACCCTGATTCAAAACAAATCTGCATGGAGGGACTACTGTAAATGACAGTGATGATTAATAAAGCTGTTGGGTTGGGCAGCTGAGTTAGCAAATTCATTGGGACCACACAAGCAATGAAAGTGATCTAGAGCCCCACATTATACTGCACAATCAAATTAATCTCTTGAAACTCAGCTATTTGAACATGACCATATAGGAGTGATTAACACAGCAGGCAATGTGCCTGTACCTGCTCTGTTCATATACTATTGTACATATTTTGTGCTATGTAATTTCAAGACTCTCCCCCACAATGACCTCCAATAAAATTAACTGAAACAAATTAATATGTTGTTGCTCTTCCAAAGCTGACATTTTAATAAATCAGTGATTAAACTCATCATATGTAATTATCATATTTGTTTTGACATTGTACACATCATACAGCATAAAGTTATTTCACCAATAATATACAGATGATATTGATTAGCCAGTCTTTACCTCCACTGCTGTCCTGAATTTCCATGTGCACTAAGTCAGGATCACTATCAACTCCGGGAACAGACCTGGAAGAAGAAATAGCTGTGATTTTTCCCTTTTCTAAACAGAATACAAAGTTTGTAAAACAGGTTTCATATTGCTCATTCTGTTCATCTGATTTGTTCTTTAAAGTAATGCTTACATGATGAACAATATGTATTTTACACAATTTAGACTAAATTATGAAAATTGGAAAACTTCAGCTCTACACTGTAGTGAAATCATCTGCGTGACAATGGGCAAGAAATTTAATCTATTTTAAAACTCCAGCTGTGTCATTTTTGCTGAGTGACTGATGGCCATATTATGCCAAGCCATGAATTTACTTTCTGGAGATGCTATTTCTTTTAGTTCAGGTTGTCAAGAATTCAGGCTGATGCTTACCATTAGGAGATATCTTTATTGGTTAAGTGGGAGGATATGCTGCATAATGCAATACTTAACAGTGATCTTAATTATATGAGAAATAAAACTTCTATTTATAAATGCTACCTCAGAATATTAAGAGCAATATATTCAATATTTATTCAGCAATGACTAAGCAAAAGATTGCATGGAATTTACACACATTAATAAGCAGCCTGCTTATTTGAATGTACATTATATTTGTATCAAATCAATTTGCATTGTCTTAATATTGGTATTAATCTACTCAACATTTTCATTCAAACCATAAATATTTTAAATTATGACTGCACATATTTTTTCACATGACACAAGAGGAAATGGTGCTTTTTTTTTTAAGCATTTTAACCAACCATGTGGAAAATTACCCAGTTATACCCTCTTCACAAAATGTACGAATACCCAATCCAGCTAATGACTCCACACACACCAGTCTACATTCCGACATCAACAAAATCAGGACAGGAACTACTTACAGTGCTATCAAGAGGCATTTATTTATTTGCCAAAGTGGGGAGTTGAGACTGCACACTTTTTAAATGAGAGAGCCAAATGGCCTACACATTCTCTTAAGTTGTTTGTATCCTGCTCACCATTGCCAGTTTTATATGTCATCAGACTTCATCACAATATTTGGACAAACATAATCAAAGACCTAAATTTCAGAGGCGAGATGATATTGACTGCCCTTGACATTAAAGCAGCATTTGAGTGAGTCAAGGATCTCCTGCAAAATTCAAGTCATTGGGCTTGAAGAGGATAACAATAATGGTTAGTCATGTCGTGAACAAAGTGAAATGACAATGGTTGTTCCATCACAAACATGAGAGATTGTGCAAATGCTGGAAATCTGAGCATCACACACAAAATGCTGGAGGAACTCTGCAGGCCAGCCAGCATCTACGGAAAAAAGTACAGTCCACGTTCGGGCTGAGACCCTTTGTTGACTAATAAAAAATGAGAATGGTAGGCAAATCATGCCAACCTCAGAATATCATGGCAAGAATTGCTTGAAACAACACCTGAGGCTCAATGTTCTCAACTGCTTCATCAATGACCTTCCTTCTATCATCAGGTAGAGTTCACTACCTGCTGCACAATGTTCAGTTCCTTTCATGACTCCACAACAAATGATTCAGCCCATGTCTACATGCAGCCATCCTAGATAACAGTCACGGGCTGATAACAGGCAAGTGACATTTGCAACACTTTAGTTCCAAGTCAAGTCAACTTTTATTGTCATTTCGACCATAACTGCTGGTACAGTGCATAGTAAAAATGAGACAATGTTTTTCAGGACCATGGTTTACATGACACAGTACAAAAAACCAGATTGAACTACGTAATAAAAAAAACACAGAGAAAGCTATTCTAGACTACAGACCTACACTGGACTGCATAAAGTGCACAAAAACAGTGCAGGCATTACAATAAATAATAAACAGGACAGTAGGGCAAGGTGTCAGTCCAGGCTTCGGGTATTGAGGAGTCTGATAGCTTGGGGGAAGAAACTGTTACATAGTCTGTTCATGAGAGCCCGAATGCTTCGGAGCCTTTCCCAGACGGCAGGAGGGAGAAGAGATTGTATGAGGGGTGCATGGGGTCCTTCATAATGCTGTTTCCTTTGCGGATGCAGCGTGTAGTGTAAATGTCCGTGATGGCAGGAAGAGAGACCCCGATGATCTTCTCAGCTGACCTCACTATCCGCTGCAGGGTCTTGCGATCCGAGATGGTGCAATTTCCGAACCAGGCAGTGATGCAGCTGCTCAGGATGCTCTCAATACAACCCCTGTAGAATGTGATGAGGATGGGGGGTGGGAGATAGACTTTCCTCAGCCTTCGCAAAAAGTAGAGACGCTGCTGGGCTTTCTTTGCTATGGAGCTGGAGTTGAGGGACCAGGTGAGATTCTCAGCATTCAAAGGTATTACTGTCACTGGCTCCTTAACTGTTGCAGTCGGATGTTAGAAAAGACGAGAAGATCAATTAGATAGCCACAGGGAAAATCCAAATCTAGATTGGAAGGTGGTTTCCCTGAAGGTACTTCAGGCCTGCTGTATTTGTTTCCTTATCCATAAGACATGACAGGAATGCAATATAGTACCTTTCGCTTTCCTGGATGAGCACAACACTCAAAAACCTGCAACACAATCCATGAAAGTACAGCCAATTGAAATCACCACTCTAAACATTCTTCTTCAGCTAAACACAAGAGATTCTACAGGCGCTTGAACTCCAGAACAACACACACAAAATGGTGGAGGAACTCAGCAGGTCAGGCAGCATCTAATGAAATGAATCAACAGTCAACGTTTCAGGCTGAGACCCTTCTTCACGACTGGAAAAGACCCCAGAAAAAAAAGGTTTGGGGAGAGGTGAAGGAGGATTAGCTAGGAGGTGATAGGTGAAGTCAAGTGGGTGGGCAAGGTAAAGGGCTGGAGCAGGACTATAATAGGAGAGCAGAGTGCGTAATGGGAGAAGGGGAAGGAGGAGGGGTACCTTGGAGAGGAGATAGGCAGGTGAGGAGAAGGGTTAGCAAGGCCAGAGTGGGGAATAGAAGAAGAGGAAGGAGGAAGGGAAAACATTACTGGAGGAAAAATAACTATGTTTATACCACCAGGTTGGAGGCTACCTAGATGGAATACGAGGTGTTGCTCCTCCACCCTGAGAGTGGCCTCGTCGTGGCAAAAGGTGGCTATGACCTGAAATATCAGACTGGAAATGGGGAACAGAATGAAAATTGGCAGCCACCAGTAAATTCCACTTCTGGCAGATGGAGCAGTGATGCTCAACACAGTGAACACTGAGGCTCTTGGGGTGGCAGGTAAGGACAAGAGAAACTCTATCTCTGCTAAGGCAGCAGGAAGATGGGGTGAGCGCAGGTGTCCGGGAAATGGAGGAGAGGTGGGTGAGGGCAGCATCAATGGTGGAAGAATGGAAACCATATTCATTGAAGAAGAAAGACATCTCTGAAATCCTGGAAAGAAAAGCCTCATTTGGAGACAAATGAACTGAGAAAAGAAAACAACATTTTCACCAGAGTGGGAACTGGTAGGTTTATAAACGATGTTGGTGGACAGTTTGCCTCCAGAGATGGAGACTGAGAGATTGAGAAAGGGGAGAGTGGTTTGTCAGAAATGTATCAAGTGAATTAAGAGCAGAGTGGAAGAAGGAGGCAATGCTGATGTAATTCACAAAATCAGCATGGGTGCATGAAGCAGCACCAAAGTAGTCATCAACACAGTGCAGGAAGAATTAGGAAGCATCACCAGTGGACTGCTCCAAGTAGACAGAGAGAACACAGGCCATGCTTGGCCAATGTGGGTGCCCATAGCAACCCCTTGAGTTTGAAGAAACTGGGAGGAGTGGAAGGAAAAACAGGTGAGAGTGAGGATCAGTGCTGCCAGATGGAGACAGAGGAGGGTGGTGGTAGAGGGGAACTGGTTGTTGCTTTTCCTGTTGCAGTCATTGATGTTACTCTCATAAGCTACTCTGAGCCACCTGCCCAATCCACAGCCTTTATAACCAATAAAGACAAGGATTTTATACATGTGGGGAAACCACCTTCACGATCCATTGTTCCATCATCGTCGCTGCATGTAAATATCTCCAATGGACTGTGTGAGTACCCTACCGAATGCATTGCAGTGATTCAATAAGGCAGCTCAATATCACCTCCTGCTATGTGGGTTCAGAGCTGATCAACGATACAAATGTGGGATTCGCGTACTCTGACATAAAACTCTCAAGACCCTGTCTGATCCTTGCTTCTTAAACCTTTTGACTAATTAGGCCTCCCCCAATTAAATACTTTCCTGTACAATCTACTCCTACTCTTGTCCAAAGCAATGCTAAAAGTCAGAGAGTTGTGGTCACTGTCTCCAAAACACTCGCCCACCAAAAGATCTGTCACTTGACCAGGTTCATTGCCTAGTACTAGATCCAGAATGGCCACAAGATATAGGAACAGAATTAAACTATTCGTCCCATCTAACATTCTCTGCCATTTGATCATGGCCAATTTATTTATCCCCTCAATCCCAGTCTCTTGCCTTCTCCTTATAACCTCAGAAACTATGACTAATCAAGAACTTATCAACCTCCATTTGAACTACACCCAATATACTCATGTCTGCGCCAATGAATTCTAGGCTCACCAGCCTCTGCTAAAGAAATTCATCTTTCTTCTAAACAGATGTCTTATTCTAAGGTTGTGCTATCTGGTCCTAGGCTCTCCATGTCCACTCTATCTGGACCTTCCAATATTCGGTGTTTCAATGAGATCCATCCCCCATTCTTCTAAACTCGAGAGAGTACAGGCCCAGAGCCATAGAACGCTCCTCATAGGCTTATGCTTCCATTCCAGGGATAATCCTTGCAAACCTCCTCTAGACACACTCCAAAGTCAGCTCATCCTGTCTTAAATATGGGCCCAAAACTGTTCACAATACTTCAAATATGATCTGACTAATACCTTATAAAGCCTCAGCCTTACATTCGTGCTTTTATACTCTAGTCCTTTTGAGATGAATGTAACATTGCATTTACCTTCCTTACTACCAACTTAAACTGCAATTTAACCTTTAGGAAATCCTGCATCCAGACTCCCAAGGTCCTTTGCACCTCTGATTTCTGGATTTACTTCCAGTTTAGAAACTAATCTACACCTTTATTCCTACCAAAGTGCATTACCATACACCTTCCTATGCTGGGTTTCATTTGCCATTTCTTTGCCTATTCTCCTAATCTATCCAAGTTCTTCTGCAACCTCCCTACTTGCTGCTCCAGCCCCTCCATCTATCTTTGGATATCCATAAATTTAGTCACAAAGCCATCAATTCTCTTATCTAGATCATTAACGTATAATGTGAAATGTAGTGGATGCAATACTGACCCCTGTGCAACACCACCAGTGACTGGCTGCTGATCACAGAAGGCCCTCTTTATTCCCACTCTTTGTCGTCTACCAGTCAGCCAATCTTCTGTCTACGTTAGCACCTTATTGTAATACCATGGACTCTTATCTTGTTTAGCAACATCATGCATGGCCTCTCATCTAGTTAGCTTGTCCACATATTATGTCAAAAATCCTTCCTGGACACATCTAACAAATTCTGTCTCATTTATGGCTCTTGTACTAAGAAGGTGCCAGTCAACATCAGGGAAGTTAAAGTCACACATGACAAAAACCCCGTTATTTCTGTGCTTTTCCAAAAACTGCCAACAAACCAGTGTCCTTGTTATTGGGGGGAGGGGGGGCTTAAAGAATACTCTCAATGGAGCGACTGTTCCTTTCCTGTTTTGGACTTCCACCCCCACTGACTCAACAGATGACCTCGCCATACAACCTCCTTTTATGCAACTATGATACTATCTGTGATTAATGGTGCTGCTTGCCCACCTCACTTACATCCTTTTCTATCCCTGGTGGTGGAGTGGAGAGATGTCTCTACTGAAGGAGGTGTAAAATGCTCCTTCTCTCTGCTAGCTTGCAGGTCACCCTTGTTCAAGGTGTAGCACCTGCTTAGTCCCCTGATCAGGGTCACATGAAGCCACAGAGGCAAGTGGTAGATGGTCATATGAGCAGCTGGTCCATATCACAAGTCCTGGTTATGCAACCACTGACACCAGGCAAACAATCTCTGAAGAGTATTGATAAAGGGGTAACCTGTCCTTCCAGAAGAAGGCAATGGTAAACCACTTCTGTGAAAAAATTTGCCAAGAACATTCATGACCAAGGAAAGACCATGATCACCTACATCATAAGACAAGGCACATAACGAACGAAACCCCAGAACATTTTGATTGACTCTGGGCCAGCAATTGCCACAAATGGATGAGATTATATTTTTTAAAATTTTCAGGAACTTTAGAGAACATCTTTCAAGTTCCTCTGTTGACTTCCTTGTAATCTCTTGCCACGATGGAGATCAAAGTAAAAAGTCAATTTCAGGACCTTGATGGGAAGAATGGAAATGTCCACTGTCCACTGGAGCTGTTTGGGTTTAATTAGACCCTTGATGTCAGAGGCTTTAGCCTTGGACACAAAACTGATGTTAGTTTGCTTATACTGCAAATGGAACAGAGCTGGAATTGCTGGAATCTCTTTGATATACCTGCCGTATTTAATCCATGTCTCAGAAGTTTAAAGGAATATGGGAGTCAGCTGACTATGAACTCAGCCCTGGGCTAAGTTCTGTGATCTTGACAGGGCCTCTGTGATCTTGACTAATAGATCAGTATTGGCCTAGAAGAACAGGAATAACACACTACTCTTCTTCAAATTTGTGCCGTAAAATAGAAGGGAGCAAATAGGGTGGTGTTTGAAGAGATGGTATTCATAATCACCTGGAATTCTTTCAGAACAGCATTGGAGTACCCTCTTAAATTTGTGTCCTCAAGGCAAGAATGGAATTTGAACTCTCAAGCTTCAAACCTGGCAGTAAGTAAGCTATTCTGAGATACAGGTGTCAGTCATTAGTGGTATGAGAGTGGATGCATATAAATAACTACATAGATTCCTGTGAAGATTTATCTTCCAAGATACCTGCATTTACTTTCCTTCAACTAAAGAGTTTATAATCTGTCTGGTTATTACTCCCTGCACTATTTCAAAACAAACCAGTTAAAGAAAGTTATGGATTTCAGTTTTTGCTGCACTCTCTTCTATACAACGTGCTGCCAATCATAACAGGGTCAGCCAGCATTAATAGTTGTCTCCTTTTAGGAGCTAAACAGAAAAGTTATGTGATTTAGCCAATGTTCCTTAAGTCAGGGATGAGTGGCATAAAACTGCAAAAAGTCACAAACGTATAAACAAATAAAAATGCTGATCTAGAAATCTAAAACAAAAACAGAAATAGCAGGAAATACTCAGCAGGTCATCAGTCATCTGAGGGAAGAGAAACAGCGTCAACATTGGAGCAGGTTGACAGTGGGCTGGAGTTATTTGTGCTGCTGTGATTTTCTGCTGGGTGGGAAAAGTGCCTTCTCTTTGCACTCCACCATCAGCTCCCGAGCTGCAGCAGCTGAGCTGAGCAGGGCTGCGGGCACATAAGCAGATTAACTTGCTCACTCATGGTCTTTGCTGGTGAGCCCTCTTCCCAGTCCTGCTCACTCACCCATCATGGCTGCTTCTGTGATCATCCTCTACAGACTGATTTTTCTTTATTTCCAACTTATGAAAAGGACCCTGGGTGAAAATCTGGCCTCTCAGGTCTTCTTTAATTCTTCCCCCTCGTCCCCCACCCCACGTTAGCCTCCTCACCCCTGGGGCAAAGACTGTGATAATCCATCATACCTGTACCCAATGCCACTCATGGTTTTATAAACCCTTATAACAGGGGTCCCTGACCTTTTTATGCCATGGAACCCCACCATTAATGGAGGAGTCCATCGACCCCAGGTTGGGAAGCCCTGCCCTAATAAGGTCACCTCTCATCTTCCTTTGCTCCAGGGATTAACAGCTGAGCTCATCCAATCATTCCTGATCACTCAAGCCGTCCAATCCAGGAAACCTCCTTGTGAATCATTGCTGCAGCCTTTCTAACTTAGTCACATCCTTCCTATAGTATGGTGGCCGGAACTGCACATAACTCCTCCAGGTACAGTTTCACCAATGTCTTGCACATGTCTGTAATGTGACTTCCCGACTCTCTGTTACAGAGAAAATCAGCTCGGCCAATACAGTCTCCCCTCACAACTGAAATGTTCCATTCTGGTGATTCTCCTCTGCAACATCACATCCTTCAAACAGTCTGGTGTCTAAGATCAACACTTAAAAGGCAAGGGTCTCAGTACTTCCAGGGAGACAGGCAGGGAAATTGAGAGGGTAATGTCATTAATGGGAAGGCTCAAATTTAACAGCAGGACCTGAATGTTCTACCTCCACCCAGTTTTTGTTCACAGCTTTCTCGCCACAAGATTTCCGCTTGCTGACTCTGCTTCCTGGAATCTCCTCAGAGATCGCAGAGTGCTGAATCACCAACCATTTCCAATCTGCAAATCGCAGGCTCCACCAGTTCCAGAATCACATCCAAGATGAAAAACAAACGTAAAAGACATAAAAGAAGTGTGATATACGGCTTCATGATCTATCCAGAAGATGTCGATCGAAGGAGTGACGTACGCAGGCATCATCTTGACCAGAAATCATTGAGAAGATGAAATAATTACCTCCTGTTGAGGACAGTTTCATTGCTGGCTTCATAATCCCATCTATAGCAAAGCCAGAAGTTAACATGTCCAAAATAGAGGGTTTGGTTTGGTTAAGTTTTGATTCTGAAATTTCAGACTTTCAGCTGACTATGGGAGAGAGAAACTCCTCCCATTTCTACTTGCAAGACCAGCTCAAGGCTTGAAGACAGGAATTCCAATCACACTGTGATTGTTGAAAAACTTAAATTCAATCAATTAATTACATCTGGAATTTTAAATATAGTGATTATCAGTAATTGTGACCATGAAACTATCCACTATTCATAAAACCCATTTATTTCATTTGTGTTCACTCTGACCATCCCCTTTGTAACTCCAGACTCTAACTGCTACTTTGGTAAGAAAACCAAGGTGGCATGCCTGAACGACTGGTGCCTGTCGCACTCACCTCAATTATAAGCAAATGCTTGAGAGGCTGGTTAAAGACTACATCTGCAGCATGCTACCACCCATACTATACCCCTACAATTTGCCTACAGATGGAACCAACGACGCCACAGCACTACACACCGTCCTCACTCACCTGGAGAAGAGGGATGCATACGTGAGAATGCTGTTCCTGGACTACAGTTCAGCATTCAACACCATAATTGCCTCTAGACTTGACAGGAAGCTCAGAGACCTCGGCCTGCTCCACGCCTTGTGCAGCTGGATCCTAGACTTCCTATCAGGTGGTAAGGTTGGGCTCCCTCACCTCTGCCCCTCTGACCCTCAACACAGGTGCCCCCCAGCATTGTGTCGAGTCCCCTGCTCTGCTCCCTTTATACCCACAACTGTGTTGCCACACACAGCTCCAATCTGCTGATCAAATTCGCCGATGACATGACATTGAACGGTCTTATTTCTAGTGCTAATGAGACAGGCCACAGACGAGAGGTTACCACCCTGACACAGTGGTGCCAAGATAACAACCTCTCCCTCAATGCCCAAATGACAAAAGAGCTGATTGTGGATTGTGGAAGGAACCAAGACAGGCTCGGCTCAATCAACATCAATGGGTCTGCATTTGAGAGGGTGAGCTCCTCGGTATATACATCACCAATGATCTCACCTGGACTGTACACATCGACTTTGTGGTAAAAAAAAAGCACAATAGCGTCTCTTCCACCTCAGGTGACTGAAGAAGTTCGGCATGGGCCCTCAAGTTCTCAAGACTTTCTACAGAGGCACCATTGAGAACATGCTGACTGGCTGTACCTTCACCTGGTACAGGAGCTGCGCCAACCTTCATCGCAGAGCACTGCAGAGAGCGGTACGGACAGCCCAGCGCATCTGTGGATGTGAACTTCCCTCCACTGAGGACACTTACAGCAGCAGATGTGTAAAGAAGGCCCGGGAGATCATCGGGGTCACCAGTCACCCCAGCCATAAACTGTTTCAGCTGCTTCCGTCTGGCAAAGGGTACCGCAGCATTAATGCCAGGACCAACAGGCTACAAGGCAGCTTCTTTCTACAAGCCATTAGTCTTTTACATTGCAAGAATCATAACGCAAAGATTTTTACTCCCTCACGTTGGATGTAATATTTAAATGAATTCTAAATTCTATTCGCATTGGTGTTTGTGGGTCACCCTGACTGTAACCGAGATGTGTAATAATCACCTCCCCTGTCAGTACATGACTGAGTGGGTTCTCTCCCCGGGTCATAGCACCCAGTCTGTTTTTTGTGTTTGTTGCAATGAAGATAAATGAGCTTTCTCTTCTGTCATCAGGGACCGAATGCTCACCACACTGGTGTCAAGAGTGGGATTAGAAATCGATGGTGAAATTGAAGGGTTACGACGTCAGATGGAGCACCTTAAGACATGAGGAGTAAAGCCGGAAGACCAAACAGTATGGCTCTCCCACACCTCCAGACTGGGCTCCCTAAGTTAGGATGCCAACCCGGAGGGAGGAGCTGGGAACCAAGTATCATGCCTTCCCAGGGAACCCAACAGGGTGGGCATACCCAGACTCCCCAGACTGGGGAATAGGATGGAGCGTGTCGTCCGTCTCCCTCTTAGCCGGCATCAGAGAACCCAAGACTACGCAGCCATGGGGGCACTGGTGTAAGTCAAACTTGCTGCGTGGCACACAGGTGGTGCCCACTGAGATGGCGGTGCCCCTTGTCCTGGCACTGGAGGGGAATGCCCTGTGGGCCCTCCTCAACCTATCGCGGGCTGAGCAGCGTGACTACAGGGACCTCGTCAGGGTGCTGGAGCGGCGTTTCGAGCAGAGATCACTGGAGGAAGCAATAATGGAAGAAGTGGGCAGCAGACGGCACCGTGTGGGGAAACCTGGAGGCATTCGCAGCAGATTTCTGCCACTGTGCTTGGCACGGCTACCCCCGGTTCCCTCCCGCGTCCCAGGAAGATCTTGCCCTCCACACCTGACATCACCATCATCGCTGGCAGAGGCGGAGAGAGCAGAAGCAATTTTAGACCCCAAGGCATTCCAGCATTGCCCCTCATGCCACAAGCCCCGGCTTATGTCACCGATGCGGAGGAGGAAGCTGACAAGGGGGAGCCTGTGCAGTGTCTGACCAGCTCCGTGCCAGCCCAACCACATGCCATGGAGCGATCTCTGATCATCGAAGCAGGGCATTTGGCCAAGGACTGCCCAGTGCTATAGCCCAGCGCAGCCATCGGGAAATGCCAAGCAGGACACCCTGCCCAAGACCTCCAGCAGAACCCCTCTGTTGTCGCCCCTCCGGGTGAGCTGTTTGGGTGAAGAGCGAGGCTTATACGTGGACTGTGTGGTGGAGGGTATCAGATGCCGGGCGTTGGTGGACACGGGGTCAACCATCACCGTCATCCGTCCCAGTGTTCTCCCCAACACAGACCAGCCACCCTGCCTTGGTGGACAATGATGGTGGTCCAGTTGGCTACAGTCACTGGCAACTGTGCAGCGATATGAGGGAAGAGGAGGCTGCGCATGGCAGTGGGGAGAAACGCAGCAGAGCACAAGGTGAGGCTCGCCAACATCCAGGAGTCCTGCATCCTTGGCCTGGACCAGCTGTCAGGGGCAACACTCTACCTCAGCACTGAAGCTGTGGCCCTCTGGCAGGGCATCTCCAGGGAGCGGACCCGGTGGGGGCAGAAACAGCCACTACCATCTCACAGTGACCCGCCACCTCGCCGTGGGCCAGCGTAACGCAGTGGAAAGGGGTAAGCTGTGGTGACGGCATTTCAGGTGGCAGCCGGCGGTGAGGTAGACCTCCCACCACCGACCAGCGGCTGCGTAGTGAGCATGTGGATGATCCCGTGCCAGCTCCGTGAGGGGATGGCTGAGCGTGGGCCAACGGCCAGAGTGAGCAGAGGTCTCTGTTCCGGGTTCAGAGACCAAAGCCCTGTTCTCTCAGTGGGGCACGCTGGAGATGTGTGACAGGCAGTTTTCTAACAGCAACAGACACCTCCTGCAGCTGGGGGCCCCCGGAGGTTCCGTGCCACAGTGCACGGGCTGGGGGAGGGGCAGACATTTCAGGATCGCAAAGATGCTGGACAAGCTTCACAAGCACTTCTACTGGCCTGGGTATAGGCAGGACACGGAGCTGCTCGTGCACTGCTATGATCCATGCAGCCCTAGAAAGTCTAGGGTGCCAATGCAGGAGTACCTGGTGAGGGCCCCAGTACGGGTCTACTGCCCCACCCAGAAGGAGAGACGACACCCCCCCCCCAAGCTTGGAAGCCATTGGAAGGGGCCTGGAGTGCACCTCCAATGTGGTATACATTGGTGCCTATGTGTAGCAATTTGGTATACATTGCTATGGGTGCCTGAGCAATGGAAGGTAGTCATGCTGTACAGTACCGGCTGGCACCATGCCAGCTCTTGGCCACCACTGACCCAGTGAGGCTGAAGGAAGGAAGTGACACTCCGAGTGCCCTGCCTCCTGCCTCCCCAAACAGTGCCTCCCATTGGAGGGGAGGGGTTGCTACAGATACTCCACAGCGCCCAGACGGTGGTGTTGACCACAACCTGCACTTTTGGACTTTGTTGGGGACTCCGGGGTCACTGTGGATGCCTGACCCCTCAGATGGGGGTAGTGTTGCACTCCGGGGGTGGGGAGGGGTGCGGCGTGGTCAACAGCCCGACTCAGTATTCCCAGAGGCCAGTGTGATTTATTGTTCTTGCTTTAAAATGCTTTTGTGGCAGGTTCAAGTTCATTTATTGTTACAGATATTCACATGTGTGTTTGTGGGTCTCCCTGACTGTAACCGAGGTGTGTAATAATCACATCCCGTCTGTACGTGCCTGAGTGGGTTCTCTCCCCGTGCCCGGTCTGTTTTAGTGCTTGTCGCAATAAAGACGCCAGTTGAGATAAACGAGCTTTTCTCATCTGTCAACGTGCAACGAATGCTCGCCACAAAATGGAGAGAGTATTGGTTTCCTTGGGCAAGTGGGTCAGAAAAAAGTGATGAAGGAACTGGAGGGGAATAAAGAGTTGTGGAATTAGTCTGCATGGGAAGTTTCAAAGAGCTAACAACCATAGTATGGCCCCCAGTCATCCTACATGATTTCATGCCCCAGATTTTCCTCTAATCTAAAGAGGTAAACAGTCCTGGATCTCTTGGTGGGAGGATGGTTCTTCATCTAATGTTTCTCCTTCAGCAGTTATCCCACTGTCATTCAAACAACTCACTGACCCTCCTCTCCAATGGATTAATCAACTAGAATTATGTGTTTTAGTTATCAATACTTCGGTTTCAATTGCTAAGCAAGCTTTTAATTTCCAATTTATGCTGTAATCCCAAAAATGCAAGCTCTCAATTGCTGGTACTTCATGCAACAGGAGTTGGATCACCAACACAATTTAATCTGTATTCACTTTCTGTTTGATTCATGAAAAACAGAGGACTTCCACAGTTACATTACCCGTACAGAGTCATGGTGTTGAACCTTTTGCCATCTACACCAATTCCACTTTCTTGCAATAGGTCTGTCTAAAGCACTAGATCCTTTATCTGTTTACTGTACTAGTGCGGGAGGGGTCCCAACCTGGGCTCCACAGACCCCTCGGTGAATGATAGGGGTCCATGGCATAAAGGTTGGCAATCCCTGTTCTGGACCATTATTGCCTTTGAAGGATCACACTGGAAAGACTTTCTACTCGTTATATATTGGGATACAGTACAGAATAGAACCCCCCAGCAACCCAAATTTAACCCTAGCCTAATTGCCGTGAAATCTACAACAACCAAATAACCTACTGAGAGAACATCTTTGCACTTTGGGAGGAAACTGGAGCACCTGAAGGAGACACGGTCACAAGGAGAATATAAAGATGACATCGGAATTGGCCTCCAAACTCTGATGCCTTCGAGCTGCAAGTGTTTTGCACTCAACACTACACCACCATGGGGCCCGTGACATTACTTCATTAAGGGGAAGAGGGTGAGGAAGAGGGTGAGGAAGGGGGGTGGAAGAGGGGTGAGAGAAGGGGGTGGGAGAGAGGGGTGGGAGAGGAGGGGTGGGAGAGGGGGGGTGGGAGAGAGGGGTTGGAGAGAGGTGAAGAGGGAAGGGGAAGGGGTGCAGGGAGGGAAAGGGGTGAAAGAGGGGGTGAGAAGGTGGGAGAGGGTGGTGGGAGAGGGTGGTGAGAGAGCAAGAGTAATAAAGTGAGAGGCCTAGTGAACAAAAGAGTGAGTGAGAGAGAGAAAGAGAGAGAGAGCAGGATTGGGTCAATTGAATTAAGGTATAGAACTGGGCAGCAAGGATATCCTGCAGCCACTCACAATTCAGGGTCCACTGGTACTCTGTTTTATGCAACTTATGAGGGCAGGAAGTTGGCAATGCAATTTTTTTTATGTGCTGCAAGTTAAATGTCAATGACATGACAGATGTTGTCGTTAAGCTGCATGTGGGATATGTCTGTGCATGGTGAGTGCCAAAGATGAGCAGTGACAAAAATGGAATTCCACACCTGGTTCAATGATCATCCTGACAAACCATTTTGATCTGACATGGCTTATAAGTGGCACAGGGCACTAACTCAGAAACTGACTTCCACAAAACATGCAAGGTATACTTCTGCAGAAGTTAAAGGAGCTCTGTCTTGCCTGGCTGTGAATCTGTTGTTTGATATGTGATTTCCATTGAAGCTGGTCCCATTTCTATAACCCACCCACTCTTAGCACCTCCCAATTCTCCAAGCATGAAAGTAGGTTCACAGCCTCCCACACTCCATGCCACACTCTTTCCTTGCATATTGCAAAACATGTGGATACTGAGAACAATAAATTTGGTAAAAATAGGACAGTGTAGCCATCAAGCCAGTTTCATTTTCTTTCCAATACTGGTACAACAAATAAGCATTGATAGAGGATCAACTTCTAAAAACGAATCATGTGAGGTGATTTTCTACATTAGCTTTGATGTTCAATGTTAGCAAGTTAATCTAATATAAATACAAAATCTCAAACAAAAACACAGAGACTGCTTCCAAAAACCCTCGTGAACTGAATGAGGGATTGCATTTCATGACATCCTGCCTGCCTATAGCAGTGGTTCTCAAACTCAGGTGCATTATCTCCTCAGACAGGTATAGGGAGTGCTGCAAAATTACAACTTACAAAGCTCTAATAATACAGTAATTTAGGTAGAAAGTTCACAGATAAATAAAAGTATATGCAGCTCTGCAACTTCCCCAACTGCTAGTAATACCTTCAACAGAAAGGTTTGGGGGTGGGGAAGGATGCACAATTTACCTCATGCAAGTAAGTGGGGCTTTCATTTGAAAAAGTTTGGAACGTCTGCTGATGGAGTGACTGAACACATTGGAAATCTGATAAATAATATGATTCTCACCAAAAAAATTGCTTCTTTGTGACACGTTCCTGCAGTAACTCCCATTTCTTTCCAAGGTCAACAGAAAAATACAGCTGCAGAAACAAAAAGGGTAATTATTTTATCAGTGTTTCAATAGTACAATATTACTGCATATTACTTCCTGCCCGTTATGCCACTGGCATTTAGGAAAGCAATGAAGGTCCTCCATCTCTGGCAGTGTTCAGGTCTTCCTTCATCATGCCAGTAACTTCCTCTCTGTTTTCACTACTATCGGTTATGCAAATCCCAGCTGGAGTACCATCAGGAATACCATCACATTCAAATGTAGAAGGATTCTTATTTATTGTTTCTGTAGTAGTTCTGTTTTATCAGTCAGAGTTATTAGCCTGGAGCTGAACCCACAAACCTGAAGGCCTGGTGGAGCACTCTTAATCTGGCCTCTACCCTTTGACCTGTTTGGCATGGGTGACCTTACCAAAATCCAAAGCACAAAGCCCTGACTCCAGTCAGCATAGCTCTCTGGGTCACTGAGGCACACAAGTCTCCAAACCATGAAAAAGAAGACTGTGGTCCTCTTGGAGGATTACTGCATTCTGGCATTAATCATTAATAAGCTTGCTTTGTATACTTTGTAGACTTCTCTTTGATTTCATGTGCCCTTAGACCTGGGTTTTTAAGCCATCTCTATGCTTTGCAGCAGACCTTTCTATTGAATGACAACGAGGATTTTTCCTTTTTTGTATGAGTGCCATCACTTGCCTGATATCCTGTGTGAATAAGTGTCAATAAATTATTCAGGTGTATGAATAATAAAATATGAGGGCAAATAAAACAAGAGTACAGTGTGTGAAATAACAACTGTATTCCTGTGTGGCACACATTCTTTAAAGAGCCCCTTTCATTGAATGACATGCATGTGTCTACGATCCAGACAACAGCAGCTCTTTTTAAACTTGATCCTCTTTCAAGAATGGGCAATGAGGTAAGTGAAACTAGAAACTAGTTTTAAAATTGTTTTATCATAGAAAAAAGAAGTTGGACATTTAAGGATAAAAACAAAAAATAGGGGATATGTCGATGAGGAAATAAGAGAAATAAAATAACACAAGCAAAGTCACACGGTTAAAATCCTAGATGAGGAAACACTCAGTGACCAGGATTATGAAGAGGTCGATGAGGCAATCAACGAGTTAGGACAAATCAAATTCGTAAAAAAAAATGAGCAGCTCACTTTATCTGTGGATAATGAGTTGGACAAGGTTATCAGGTAACAAGAGGATCAAGCTCATCCCCTTTCAGACTCATTTCAGGGATGATGGTCAGGACAGAAACAGGCCCTTGTCCTGTTTGTTCCATGCTGAACCAGTATTGCGCCTAGTTCCAGAGACCTGCACTTGGACCACGGCCTTCCATCCATAAACTTCTCTTAAATATTGCAAACAATCCCACATCCACCACTTCTGCTGGCAGTTCCACCCTTAACCAATAAACTCTAGTTCTGGTCTCATCCAATAGCAGTTGATGAAAGCCTGTTTGCACTTACCCTACCTATACCCCTCACAATTTTGAATATCTCTATCAAAACTCCAGTCATTCTTCTACACGCCCGGTAATTACGTCCTAACCTATTTAACCTTTGCCTATAGCTAAGTCCTCAAGTCCTGACAAAATCCTCTTATTTTCTCTGCACTCTTTTCAATCTTATTGATATCTTTCCTGTAGGTAGGTAACCAGACAGTACACAATGCTCCAAATTCAGCCTCACCAACATCTTATACAACTTCAACATAGCATCCCAAATCCTGTACTCAATACTTCAATTTAGGAAAGCCAACGTGTCAAAAACTCTCTCTCCTCCAAAAAGTAGCCAAGATGTGGGGTTGAGATTGCAAAGGGAGCTGGAATGGACATGTAATAAGGGTAATGTCACAATTGCAATGGGAGATCTCAATATGCAAGGAGATTGGCAAAATCAAGGTTGGCGTTGGATCGCAAGAGAGGCAATATGTTGAATGCCAATGAGACGGCTTTTTAGAGCAGTTTGGGGAAAGGCCATCTTAGATTGGGTGTTGTGTAATAACCCAGATATTATTAAGGAGCTTAATGTAAAGGAACTCTCAGGAGGAAGTGATCATAATATGGTTGAATTCATACTGCAATTTGAGAGGGAGAAGCAGAAGTCACATGTATCAGTATCACAGTGGAATAAAGGGAATTAAGAATCGTGAGAGAGGAAATTGCTCAGGTGGATTGGAGGAGGATACTGGTGGGGATGACGGCAGAGTAGAGATGGCTGAAGTTTCTGGGAATAGTTCACAAGGCGCAGGATAGATATGTCCCACAGAAGTAGTTGTTCTCAAATGGCAGGGTTAAGCAACCATGGCTGACAAGAGAAGTTAACGACTGCATTAAAGCCAAGGATAGGGCATATAAGGTAGCAAAAGTGAGTGGGAAGTTAGATGATTGAAAAACATTTAAAATCCATCAAAAGGCAAATAAAAAAGCTATAAGAAGGGATAAATTGAAATATGAGGGCAATGTAACGTTCTTGCTCGGGTGTAACGTAACGCCGAGTTAAACGTCGAGGTAAACCGTAGTCAATGAAAACAAGGTCGCAGTAAGATTAACCATTTACTGTTCACTCTTCACATTAACGTATGGTGAAAACTGTTGATAAAACAATACAAGATTGGTACAGTGTTTGTTTCCTTCTAAATATCACATTTACATCGTGAATACTTGCAAAGGTAAAACTACAATAACTACATTACATTGAAGTGCAGCATACAGTCAGAATCTACCTGCTCCATTGACTGCTTTAAATACACTTCAACACAAACTATCCCGACTCTTTAACTAACGAAAACATAAACCTTATCGACCGTCGTTACTTTTAACAGAATCAGCGTTAACATTTTAACTCAACATATCGATTATCTAATGACTTACAGCGTTGCTTTCACTGTGTCTTTGGTGCGTAGAGAACAAATTGCTCACGCTGTGGCGCCACATGTGAGCGCCCCCCACCCTTGCGTTTATCCCGAACCAGTATTTTCCCACAAGACGCGGCGAGCCCGGATGTGACGTCATCGCAACCGCAATATATTACAGACAAATGAATTTACTTAAACAATCCTAACTTTAACTAAAAAATGCTAACAAATTACTAAGCGAAAATATTATAAACTAAATAACTGCCATAAAGGCAGCACAGGCAAACTAGCCGATAATATAAAGCAGGATACTAAAAGTTTTTTCCACTTATATAAAGAGTAAAAGGGAGGTGAGAGTTGATATTGGACCACTGAAAAATGATGCAGGTGAGGTAGTAATGGGGGACAAAGAAATGGCAGATGAACTTAACTATGGAAGACCTAAGTGTACCAGAAGTCTGTGAGTGTCAGACAATAGGTGCAGAAGTAGACCATTCAGCCCTTCGAGCCTGCACCACCATTTTGAGATCATGGCTGATCATCTACTATCAATACCCGGTTCCTGCCTTGTCCCCATATCCCTTGATTCCCCTAACCATAAGATACCTATCTAGCTCCTTCTTGAAAGCATCCGGAGAATTGGCCTCCACTGCCTTCCGAGGCAGTGCATTCCAGACCCCCACAACTCTCTGGGAGAAGAAGTTTTTCCTTAACTCTGTCCTAAATGACCTACCCCTTATTCTCAAACCATGCCCTCTGGTACTGGACTCTCCCAACATCTGGAACATATTTCCTGCCTCTATCTTGTCCAATCCCTTAATAATCTTATATGTTGCAATCAGATCCCCTCTCAATCTCCTTAATTCCAGCATGTACAAGCCCAGTCTCTCTAACCTCTCTGCGTCAGGAAGCAGGAGTGAGTGTCATTGCTATTACAAAGGAAAAAGTGCTAGGCAAACTGAAAAGTCTTAAGGTAGATAAGTGACCTGGATCAGATGGACTACATCCCAGAGCCCTGAAAGAGGTTGCTGAAGAGATAATGGATGCATTGGTCATGATCTTTCAAGAATCACTTCGTTCTGGCATGGTTCCAGAGGACTGGAAAATTGCAAATGTCACTCCACTCTTTAAGAAGGGAGGAAGACAAAATAGAGGGAATTATAGGCCAGTTAGCCTAACCTCAATGGCTGGGGAAGTGTTGGAATCTATTATTAAGGATGAGGTCTCAGGGTATTTGGAGACTAATGATGAAATAAGTCAAAGCCAGCATGGTTTCTGTAAAGGGAAATCTTGCCTGACAAATCTGTTAGAGTTCTTTGAGGAAGTAACAAGTACGGTGGACAAAGAAAAGGCAGTGGATGTCATTTACTTGGATTTTCAGAAGGCATTTGATAAGGTGCCTCACATGAGACTGCTTAACAAGATAATATCCTATGGCATTACAGGAAAGATACTGGCATGGAACGAGGAATGGCTGACAGGCAGGAGGCAGCCAGTGGGAATAAAGGGGGCCTTTTCTGGTTGGCTGCCAGTGACTACTGGTTCCTCAGGGGTCAGTATTGGGACTGCTACTATTGGAGTATAAAAGTATAAACTTTAACTATGAAGTCAGTTATTTGCTATGCATGTACTCAATTTAGTAGAATGAAATCTTAGGAATGTAGAGGTAGCTAAAGAGCTAAAGAAATGTAGATTAGAACATTGCTCAGTTCTGAGTTTCCTACTTGCTATGCATGTACCCAATTTGGTAGGAGACTGCAGTCTTAAGATGACAATGGTGTGTTAATGAGACGTAGCTAAAGAACTAAAGAAATGTAGATTAGAACATTGCTCAGTTCTGAGTTTATTATTTGCTATGCACAATGTACGTGCAGCACGTGTAAAATGCAACTAGAGATTGCTATAAAAAATGCTGTGTCCGAGGATCGGTGGGCAATCAGCGACTAGCTCAATGACTGTCTCAGCTTTGATTTGCAAATTAAAGTTTAACCCTTCTTGAAGAATCTTCTGCGTCACCTGGTCATTTGTAAGGCACGAAAAACCACGACACTACTTTCCACATTGCTTGTCAATGATTTAGATAATGGAATTGATGGCTTTGTGGCAAAGCTTGTGGATGATATAAAGATAGGTGGAGGTGTAGGTAGCGCTGAGGAAGCAGATCTTAGACAAATTGGAAGAATGGGCATAAAGGTGGCATATGGAATAGTGTTGGGAAATATATGATGATGCATTTTGGTAAAAGGAATAATAGCGCAGACTATTATCTAAATGGGGAGAAGATTCAAACATCAGAGGTGCAGAGGGAGTTAGGAGTCCTCATGCAAGACTCCCAGAAGATTAATTTACAGGTTGAGTCTGTGAAGGCAAAAGCAATGTTGGCATTTTTTTCAAGAATAGAATATAAAACCAAGGAGATAATGCTGACCACACTTGGAATATTGTCAGTGGTTTTGGACCCCATATCGCAGAAAGGATGTGTTATCATTAGAGAGAGTCCAGAGGAGGGTCACCAGGATGATTCCGGGAATGAAGCGGTTAACATATGAGGCACATTTGGCAGCTTTGGGCCTGTACTCACTGGAATTTAGAAGATTGTTGAAAGGACTAAATAAGGTGGATGTGGAGAGGATGCTTCCTCTGGTGGCGGTATCCAGAACTAGAGGGCTCAGCCTCAAAACTGAGGGGCGACATTTAGAACAGAGGTAAGGAGGAATTTTTTTAGCCGGAGGGTAGCGAATCTGTGGAATTCTCTGCCACAGACTGTGGTGGAGGCCAGGTCTGTTGGTATATTTAAAGCGGAAGTTGACAATTTGCTGATGGGTCGGAGCATCAAAGGATATGGTGAGAAGGCAGGTGTATGGGTTTGAGTGGGATCCGGGATCAGCCATGGTGGAATGGCAGAGCAGACTCGATGGGCTGAATGGCCTAATTCTGCTCCTATGTCTTATGACATTACTTTCAAGGAATCATAGATCTGTATTCCCAGATTCCTTTGTCTTACCACACTTCTCAGTGCCCTTTCGCCTACGTGCAAGTCCTACCCTGGTTTGTCCTCTCAAAGTACAACACCTTACATTTATCTGCATTAAATTTTATCTGCCATTTTTCAGCACATTTTTCCAGCAGCTCCAAATCGCACTGTAAGCTCCTATAGTCCACTACACCCCCAATCTTGATGACATTGGCAAATTTAATGATCCAGTTTACCATATTATCAACCACATTGTTGATATACAAATGGTTTGTAGATGACAAACAACAATGGACCCAACACTGATTCCTGCAGCACATCACAAGTCACAGGACTCCACTCAGAGAGGCTACCATTCTCAAGCTTCTCCTGACAAGCCAAACAACTGAAGCTTCTGGATGAGCCTCCCATGCAGAACTTTGCAAAAGTCCCTGCTAAAGTCCATGTAGACAAGGTCCACTGCCTTTCTTCCATTATCTTTCCAGGTAACTCTATAGGATTGGTAAAACACAACCTTCCATGCACAAAGTCATGTTGACTATCCCTATAGGCCCTGTCTTTACAAGTTCTTATATAATCCGTCTTCAAAATACAGTCAGCCCTCCTTATCCGCGGATTCCGCATGCACGGATTCAACCAACCACAGATCTGGAAAACCCGGAAGTTCTCTCTCCAGCACTCGTTGTTTGAGCATGTACAGACTATTTTTTCTTGTCATTATTCCCTAAACAATACAGTATAACAACTATTTACATAGCATTTACATTGTATTAGGTATTATAAGTAATCTAGAGATGATTTAAAAGTACAGGCAGTACCCAGATTATGAATGAGTTCTGTTCCTGAATCCGTCTTTAAGTCGGATTTGAAGTCTGAATAGATACATCCGGTATTACTTAGCGTCAGTTAGTAAAACGTTTGTCTTAGTATATAGTATATATTTTGCTTTTCTATGCATATAAAACACTTAAGAAACATACGTATTTCAATAATTAAACCACTGCGCTGCTTAGTAATAATTGTAGCTTTCATCGGGGCAAGTCCTTTCACATGCTCCATTAAAATTGTTCCGATCGTTGACTGACTGTAGCCTAACGCTTTTCCAATGACCGATGGCATTTTACCTCTTTCCGATCGCTTTATTACTTCCACTTTATTTTCAATCGTGATCATGATTATTTTCATGAACAGAAACACTGCAGATTCAGAGCTGCACCAGTTCCTAAAGTCCACCACACTGAGACAGGTTAAATAAAGTCCGGGGTTCTGCTGGGTCCTAAAGACCACTGCACTGTGACAGGTTAAATAAGGGACTTGAGCATCCGCATTTTTTGGTATCCGCGGGGGGGGGGGGGGGTCTCGGAACCAATCCCCCGTGGATAAGGAGGGTACCTTCCAAAATTTACCCCCAACTGATGGAGGGTGGCTAAGGATGGTGGGATAGGGAGAAAGGGAGGAGGGAGGGGAGAAGGAGAGGGAGGAAAGGAAGGAAGGACAGAGAGCAACTTGGGGGTGTCCACTCAAAGCTTGCTTGAAACAGCAGCTGGAACACCAAAGCAACTGAAGAGCATACATTTCATATTTAATACAGGCTCCTGTTCCATTTCAACAGCTGCCCTGGCTAACCATTAAAATGAGCAGGGTACTGTGCCTTTACTTCAGATTTTCAGCAAGATTAGTTTTCTTCTGTTCAACATTGAACAGATTAGAGGCCTTCATCAGCCTCACCTAACTGAAGCCAATGTATGTAATTTGTCTTCTCTGGATCTCCACTTTACCATAAATATCTGTTCTCTTCCCCTATTTCTGACAGTTTAAACATACTCCTTGTGTTGCCCTCTCCAGAAATACTGTTTAACCTCGTGTTTTTGATGTCATTTCAAATCTCCTCAAAATGCCTAATGAGGACCTGGTCAGCAACCACTCCCAACAGAGGTGGAAGTTGTTTTGGATATTCTGAGATTTGTGTGACTATCGGACCGTACTTTCTACTAGTCTTCTTCAGTGTTTTGGTGTCTTCTTTCTTGTGGTTAATTAGCGGCTGGGTGATCTGTTACTTATCTGTGTGTGGGGAGTAATGGGGATTTTAATGCGAGTCGCTGCTCTTTTCTGTGGGGAAGGGGTCGGTGTTGCTATTGTGACCGTTTTTTCTGTGAGTGAGGGGGTCGGGATTGTTACTGTCACTGCTTTTTCTGTGAGTGAGGGGTTCGGGGATTGTTATTGTCGCTTTTTTTTCTGTGAGTGAGGGGTTCGGGGATTGTTACTGTCGCTGTTTTTTCTGTGAGTGAGGGGTTCGGGGATTGTTACTGTCGCTGTTTTTTCTGTGAGTGAGGGGGTCGGGGATTGTTATTGTCGCTGTTTTTTCTGTGAGTGAGGGGGTCGGGGATTGTTACTGTCGCTGTTTTTTCTGTGAGTGAGGGGGTCGGGGATTGTTATTGTCGCTGTTTTTTCTGTGAGTGAGGGGGTCGGGGATTGTTATTGTCGCTGTTTTTTCTGTGAGTGAGGGGTTCGGGGATTGTTATTGTGACTGTTTTTTCTGTGAGTGAGGGGGTCGGGGATTGTTATTGTGACTGTTCTTTCTGTGAGTGAGGGGGTCGGGGATTGTGACTGTCGCTGTTTTTTCTGTGAGTGAGGGGTTCGGGGATTGTTATTGTGACTGTTTTTTCTGTGAGTGAGGGGTTCGGGGATTGTTATTGTGACTGTTCTTTCTGTGAGTGAGGGGGTCGGGGATTGTGACTGTCGCTGTTTTTTCTGTGAGTGAGGGGGTCGGGGATTGTTACTGTCGCTGTTTTTTCTGTGAGTGAGGGGTTCGGGGATTGTTATTGTGACTGTTCTTTCTGTGAGTGAGGGGTTCGGGGATTGTTATTGTGACTGTTTTTTCTGTGAGTGAGGGGGTCGGGGATTGTTATTGTGACTGTTTTTTCTGTGAGTGAGGGGGTCGGGGATTGTTACTGTCGCTGTTTTTTCTGTGAGTGAGGGGTTCGGGGATTGTTATTGTGACTGTTTTTTCTGTGAGTGAGGGGGTCGGGGATTGTTATTGTGACTGTTTTTTCTGTGAGTGAGGGGGTCGGGGATTGTTATTGTGACTGTTCTTTCTGTGAGTGAGGGGGTCGGGGATTGTGACTGTCGCTGTTTTTTCTGTGAGTGAGGGGGTCGGGGATTGTTACTGTCGCTGTTTTTTCTGTGAGTGAGGGGTTCGGGGATTGTTATTGTGACTGTTCTTTCTGTGAGTGAGGGGTTCGGGGATTGTTATTGTGACTGTTTTTTCTGTGAGTGAGGGGGTCGGGGATTGTTATTGTGACTGTTCTTTCTGTGAGTGAGGGGGTCGGGGATTGTGACTGTCGCTGTTTTTTCTGTGAGTGAGGGGGTCGGGGATTGTTACTGTCGCTGTTTTTTCTGTGAGTGAGGGGTTCGGGGATTGTTATTGTGACTGTTCTTTCTGTGAGTGAGGGGGTCGGGGATTGTTATTGTCGCTGTTTTTTCTGTGAGTGAGGGGGTCAGGGATTGTTATTGTCGCTGCGTTTTTCTGTGGGGGAGGAGTGAGGAATTTTCAGGTTTGCAAGTTTTGTTTCATTTTCTTTTTTATGCCGGGGGGGGGGGGGAGGGAATTGATGTCTTTTCTTTCAACAACTCCCATTTCTCAGCTATCTGGAGAAGACAAATATCAGAATTGTATTCTACATGTAAATTCTGACAATAAGATGAAGCTTTGAACCTTTCATGAAGTATAGCTGCTAACACGCTGTCATTGTGATTGTCTGGTTCCTCATGTTTGGAAACAGAGATCGAATTGGAAAAACCCTCAGGAAATGTAACATGGATTTCCAGCAAAACTCATTAATTAGCAGAGTGTGAGTTGTTGTAAGTAAGGATGTCCAATTACATGATTCTGTCAATCTCTTTGGTGGAGAAGGGTACGGTTTCCTTACTGCTGAGAGACAAATTCTGATGAAATGGGACCATGTGATACCTTCTTTAACAGAAACTGCCAGAACACTATTGGCCATGAAGGAAATAAAATATGGAAAAAAAGAACAAACTTGAATGAATCAAGGAGAGTGGAAGTTGACAAACCAATTGTCTTTGTTCTTGCCATTGGTTGAAGGAATGGAGGCTGCCATTTTGTGAAGCTGCTCTGCAACCTCCATTTTGTGCACTGTCTTGTGAGGTGGTTTTGCTCAGGAATAGCAATGTCAAAGTGTTTTAAAGTGATGCTCCTGTTAATCTACTGGACTAGAGACTATTTCCAAATACAGAGTTATTTATGAGATGTTCTTTGGTACAATAGAGAATAAACATTTATGAACAGAGGAGTCTGTGTCTGACCTGAGTAACTTGAGCCTGGTAACTGGCTAATTCAGAACAAAGGGACATTAATCACCTTTTGTCACATGAAGAAGGGCAATAAAGTGATGCTGGCTTGGACAAGAGCCAGTGGGAAGCTGATACATTAGCCAGATAGGCAAGAGCCAAGAAGGTCAAAACACAACATTTGAACTGATAAGGAGGGTATAAAGGTGCAATGAGAACTCTGGAGACTGACTATTGCAACGAAGACCCCCCCATGCCAGGGGCTGGGAGGAGAATCAATTGTTTGTCCAACAGGAGTTCCCTTACTTTAGTGTTATAAATTGGAGAAGTGATCTGAATGAGTATTGGTACAGAGGGAACAGTAGAATTTTTGTTTTAAGTTGTCAGTCAAGGCTCAACATAGTTACGTTGTTGCTTGTGCAGAGACAATTATGTGCAAGCTTTGATTAATTAAGAGTTGTGCAGTGAATAACCCAACCTAGATCAGTTGATAATAGTCAACAGTTTAGAGTCCCTGGATGGGCTTGAAAAGAAAAATAGAGGTCTGGGACCCTAGCTTTGAGTTGAACCACCCACTAGGTTAGAATATTAAAATGGGAAAAGAAAAAAAGGACAATAAGAAGCCTGGGGGTGGGGGGGGGGGGGTGGGGATTTGAGAGATCACGTTCAGTTACATACAAAGAAAATGGCCCGACATTGAGGAGTGTCAAGGAAAGGCTGAGAGTGGAGGGTCATGGACCCTCAGGGATGCATGTGGGAAAAGGTTAGTGACAATAAATCAAAGAAATTACAAAGGATTAAAAAAGCTGCTCTTGTGAAACTGGTAGAGAGATTGTGTAGGTGTAGGGAAGAGTTAGAGAGAGAAAAGAGCTGTGGCGAGAGACAGAGAAAAGGAAATGAAAGCAAGGTCAGGCAAATATGATACCGAGTCCGTTTCAGACTCAGTGTGCGTGTGTGACAAATGGCAAAGAAGAAAATGGAAGAGGAAGGTCAACAGGCAAATACCGAGTTAGAGAAATGGAAAAGTCAGTGTCAGGATTTACGGACTGCTATGAATGTCATGCAGAGATCAGCAGCTGAGAAGAAAGGCTGCGATCACACCAAGTGTTTAAAACAGATCGAAAGTTTGTCAAGTCAACTCCCAGCTCAGAGAGGAGTGATATGCGCTTTTGGAGTGAGGACTGATGATGATGGTTATGTAGATTGTGGTGATTTAGTGTCTGAGGTTGGGGAAGTGGCCCTCCTCCACATAGATTTTTCCAAGAGGTGGTGGCCACTGCCCGAATAGTGGTCATGGTAAAGGAGAGAGTTCAGGAACTACCACAGCCAGGGGGACCTGTTGTGACATGGTATTCTATCCATTTTTGACGTGACTCAGTTGGATGCTACAGTTGCGAGGAGAAGTGTGGGCTGAGAGACCATCCTCAAGTTTTTTCAGCACACTCTGCAGCACAGGATAATTCACAGTTTAGATGAAGTAGAGGAATGGAAGTTGGCTTCCTTCTGTGTCTAACTTCAGTGTTACACTCAGGCACAAAGCCAAAGGACTCTGGGTGATTTACAGGCTGCAGGGACTAATCGATGTGACTTTGATAGAGAACAGGTTGGACGGAATGATGTCAGGATATGTGCTCTTGGGGAGATGTGGGTGAAGGCAGAAGATGTGACAGAGGACTCAGAGGCCAGACAAATTATTTTAGATTGCCAGCCAGTATTTGCCAAACATAAACGTGACTGTGGCAGGTTGCAAGGAGACGAGTGTATACAAGGCCCTGATCCAAAAGCCCAGAAGCAATACAAATTTCCAAAACAAGCAGAGGCAGATGTCGAGATTATTCAGTTTGCTAACACAAAGTTTTGTGAGAAATAGCACCTACAAATACTTCACCCATGTGGCCAGTTCAGAATCTCATGGTTGGAGACTCACCATAAATTACCAGGAATTGAAGAAAGTTACCCCTTTAACAACCTCTACTGTAGCCACAAGTTCTAAGACTATGATTAAGCAGAATTCTGAATGGTGCAAAGTGATACACAGCGCTGAAAAGAGAGTGTCAATATAAATCTGCTTTCACTTGGAAGGGACAAGAGTATTGGCTCAGTTTTGGCTCAATTCACCCTCCATTTTCCATCAAATGTGCTGAAAGCCTTTGCTGCTCCCCGGGGTATATGTAGATGATACAGACAGAGACCTGACAGAAGCTTTATGAATTACTTAAAGAAGTACTTCAACTTTTGTAGGAGATGGATTATAAAAAGGCTCATATCATGAGGCAGCAGGTTATTTACTTGGGGAGGTTAGAACCCCTGGGAGATGAGAGTGTGATAAACAACATTGTGGCTAAACTACCTCTTCCCACTGATGTGAGGGGATTAAGATCATTTCTTGGTTTGGTGGGGTATTATAGAGATCACATAGTTGTGTTTGTCACCAAAGCTTTCCCACTTATGGAGCTCTTGAAGAAAGGTGTTCCATGGGAATGGAAACCAGAACACTCTAAGGCAGAATCAGATCCTAAAACTAGCCTTACAGAAGCACCTGCTCTTAACACCCCAAACCGTTCTGAGCTATTCTCTTTGGAGGCTGCTGCAACAGGGTGTTAGCTGTGATCATGTGCTATCAGCTGCGTTACTCCAGGAGACTCAAGTCAGTGGTGTATGCTCTTGTATTTACTCTGTGTAGAACAAGGTTATATGACATGTGAACGTCATTTATTAGCAGTGTTTTTGGCAGTTAATATTTCACTTATATTGCTGGTCTTAATTCACTAGCTATCTTAACAGAGTATATTCCAATTCAGCTTTTACTGAATGATCGTATTAAGGACGGCACAGTCAGACAAATACAACTAGTCTAATAGATATTGCTGTTACACGGCTGCAATGTCAGTGTCAACAGTACATGCTCGCTGACAATTTAACTTGTAGGGGTGAACCTCACGAGTGTCGGATGACAGTAGCACAAAGTTAGAAAGGACCATTCATTCCCATCTTAAAACCAGGAGAGGAAAATAAGGTCATGTGACCAGAAAGTTCCTCTTTAAGGATCATCATAGTTTCTGATGGAGAGAGACACACAGGATGTGGTTTATATGTGGAGGGTGAGGAAGGAGTAGGGATGGAAAGTGTTGCACTCACGATACCCACGACAATGAGTGCACAAACGGCAGAGCTTTTGATGTCAGCCATCCAGACAGATATCCTCCAGGAGTAACCATACACTCGGGAAGTATGCATGTTTGTAATAGTTTGACTGAATACTTACCGTTATGGGAAGCAAGAGGTTATGTTTCAGCAGATGGTAAACCTTTACCATCAGCGTCTTTGTTGAAGTCGATATTTGAGAAGGCGAGAGGAAATACTGATGGAGTGAAAGAGGTGAAGGCTCACTTAAAGACAGCCCGGGGAGGGCACAGGAAGACAGATGAGTTAGACAAGGTGTGGAGTGAAATGGAGTCCAGATATAGAGGGAATAATGACACATAAACCAGCAAAGAGTATACCTATAGACAGTCAAGGTACAACAACAGGATCAGGAGTTAGCAAAGGTACAGCGAGGAGAGAATACTGAAGAGTATATGAAATATCCAGGTAGAAAGGTATTGAATTTTACTTAATAACGGTAGATTTGTGGTGCCAGAAGGTGAGAGAAACTGGGTGATATATCGGCACCATGACATTTTTGGGCATCAAGGAGCAGATAGAACTATGGAACAGTTGAAGAACCTGTATTCAAAAATACAAAAATGGGTCAGAATAGGATGAAAAACATCAGTAATAGACTAAGGGTGGCCTGCATAAATGTAGGAAGTATTAAGAATAAAATAACTGAGCTGAAATTGTATGCAAGTATGTAAGTATGAAAAATAGCAATAACTCAAACCAGACTGACCTCAAACGATAGTGATGAATATAGTATTAACGGACATACTTTACTCAGGGAAGACAGGCAAAATCAAAAAGATGGAAGAGAAGCTATATAAACAGGAGAGAATTTAAATGTGGGGCTGCTTATGATAGGAGATGAATTGAGTGGAAATGTCTGGGTGAGAATTGAAAGCTATAAGGATAAAGGAATAACATCGGGTGTATGTTATAGACCCCCTAATGCTGATAGTGATGTCAATAAACAACTCTAACAGAATATTTAAAAAGCAAGTTCTGAGGGTGATGGGTGACTTTAATTTCCTAAATACTGAGTGGGAGAACCCAGTGACTAATGAATTAGAAGAAAGTGAATTAATTGAGTTATTGAATGATAGTTTTTTGACCCAAACAAGAGGGGAGGCCTGTCTAGATATGATATTCTGTAACAATCAGGATAGAATGTTGAATACGCAAGTTGTTGAGCCTTTAAGAGTAAGTAATCATAACATTGTTCATCTCAAAGTTATTTGGGAGAAATAACCAAATAAAACCAGTAAACACCAAAGCCATTAAATTGAATTTCAGAAAGACAAAGTTCGTGCAGATGCAGCAAAGACTTCAAAAGGTAAACTGGAAGGAACTGCTTGATAGTGAGTCAGTTGAGGAACAATGGGGTTGATTTAAAGAGGTAACACATACAGGGCAGGATACGTTCATACCCAAGATCAGAAGCAGTAAAAACAATAGATCAACTACATGGATGAATAAAGATATATATAAAATTATTGAAGAAAAGACAGCTATATAGGGAATACAGAAAAAATAGTAATGTTAACCGTAGGGCAAATGAAAATATGAGAGCTATAGTCAAGAGGGAAATTAGGATCACCAAAAGACAAATTGAGATGGATATTGCTGATAATGCTAAGATTGACCCCATGAGATTTTTTATACAATAATTTAGTAGTAAAAGAAAAGTCAAGGAGGAAGTTAAGTGTATTAGGAATAATAGTGGGGTGTTAAATTATGCAGAGAAGGTCATAGCAGATACTCTTAACTCATAGTTTGCTAAAATATTCACCTGTGAAAATGTTAGCAACATGCCAGTAAGCATAAAGAAAAATAAAGTTGTTTTAAGTGACTTAGAGTTCTTTGAAAACAAGGTCCTGCTTCAGGTGAAAAGGCTAAAAGTTAATACATTTCTTGGGCCAGACAACTTACAACCAAGACTTACATTACATAAAAGGAGTATGTGATAATATATACAAACCCCTAACATGTATTTTTAAAAAGTCATTGAAGACTGGGGAAATCTCTAAGGACTGGAAATGGGTCAACGTTGTCCCAGTATATAAGGGTAACCCTGGTAACCATAGACCAGTAAGCTTAACATGTATCACAGGCAAGATAATGGAATCAGTGATAAAGAATGAGATGGAAAAGCAGCTGATAAGAATAGGCATGCTAGCAGAAAGTCAGCATGGGTTCAGAAATGAGAAATCATGTTTTATTAATATGCTGGAGTTCTATGGAGAGGCAAGTCAAATTTATGATAACAATAGAGTGGTTAATATAATTTACTTAGACTTTCAGAAGGCTTTTGACAAGGTACCCCTCAAGAGGTTAATAATCAAATTACAGGAAGTAGGGTTTTAGGGGAAGGTGTGCGAATGAATGCAGAATTGGCTCAAAAACTGAAAACAATGAGTTAAGGTGAGAGGAGCATTTTCACAACTAGAAGATGTTAAAAGTGGGGTTCCACAGGGATCAGTTTTGAGGCCACTGCTGTTTTAAATTTACAGTAATGATTTGGATAAGCACATAACAAATAAACTAGTAAAGTTTGCAGATGACACAATATTAGGGGGATGGGCTGATAACATTCAGGCAGCAGACTCAATACAGTTAGATCTAAACAAAATCTAAATGTGGGCAGATAAATAGCAGATGAGATTTAATGTAAGTAAATGTGAAGTATTACATATAGGAAGCAGAAATATTAGATATAAATATACAATGGTGGGGGGTCTTAAGCTCGAAAGTGATTTGGGCATCCTGGTACACTCATCATCTAGACAATGCACAGAAGTGATTAGGAAGGCTAATAGAACGTTGGGCTATATAATGTGATCAGTGGAGTTCAAGTCAAGAGATTTTCTCCTTAAGGTGTATAATACACTTGTGAGGCTACACCTTGAGTACTGTGTACAAATTCGGTCACCAAATTGTGTGACGGATGTGAAGACACTGGAGAGTGTTCAGAGAAGGGTGACTAGACTCATTCCAGGTTTGCAGGGTGTGAGCTAAGAAGAAAGATTAAAAGGATTAAATCTTTTTTAACCTAGATAGATGTAGAATGAGAGGAGACATGATAGAAATGTTCAAAATCATTAAAGGTATAAGTAAAATGGATGCGAGCTGTTACTTTAAAATTTATCTGTCATCAAGGACACATTGCCATAGGAGGAGACTGGTTAAGTGGAGATTTCAGACAAACATCTTTTACATTTCTTTACTCAGCGAGTTGTGGCCATATGGAACAAACTTCTTAGTTCTGTAGTTGAGAGTAGTATGTTAGAGTCTTTTGATAGTTCAACACACTACGTGGATAGGAATTTGGCAAGCTTTGTTGGGCTGAATGGCCTGTTCCTGTCAAAAACTTTCTAATTTTCTAATTGGTGGCCAAAAATGTGAAGAGATGTAGAACCCTGTTGTAAGAATTGTTTGATCCGAACCCCGTTTAACCCAGATAAATCGACTCGAAAAGCAGTTTCAAGACAGGACCGTGGGTTAACTTGTAGATTGATTCTGTGGGACATTTACCTCTACCACCTGAAATATGTCAAAGTAAAATGGATACTTTCACCACGTGGATAGAGGCTTTCCCAACTAGAAATAACACTGCTTACATTACAGCCAATATTTGGTTTGAGGGTTTCTATCCATTGGGAATTGCCAGAGTTTAGAATCAGATGAAGATCACCACTTCACCGCACAGATGATGCAAAATCTGGTGGAACTCTTTGGGGTAAAACAGAGGTTCCATATCTCTTATCAACCCAATCCAGTGAAACTGTTCAATAGATGAACAGGACTTCACAGACAATGTTGGCTAAAATGGCTGAACACCACATGGCCATATGGGTCAGTGTCGTACCCGATTTACTTATGATAATCTGTGCTACTGAATCTTCTTCAACAGGTTTTACACCTTTGATATTGATGACCGGGAGAGAAACGAGAGAGTTGGAGTTCCTGGTTTGGCTAGATTTATCAGAGCCTGAGTATGATGGTATTGTAAAGGACAAATGGGTACAGCAATTAATGGACAATATTATGAAGAACCAATGTGTCACAGCCCATAATATGGGACAGAAGAAAGAGCAAACTAAACATCATTTTGACATGAAATCTCCTAGGGAGTTCGGAATAAGATGAAAGTTTATGATTTCAGAACTCCAGTCATGAACCTGAGATTCGCAGGGCCATTTAACATCATTGACAGAGCTAGTCTATCGAATCCAAACTGAAAACCATTGTCCTTTAGTAGGATAGAAATGATGATACTCTGAGATATTTTTCAGGCAAGGTGTAGATGCTTTCTCAGTGAGTTGGGCAACCATTTCCAGAATTCACCTGGAGGTTATAGATAAGTCACTTTATACTCAGCATCAAGAAGGGAGCGTTAAGTTAAGGCATTCATTGCAATAGTTTAAGCAATGGCAGAGATAAGGGAAGAGAAACAGGTGGGAGACTACGTTCTTCACCAGATCTCCTGGAAATAAAGCAGGGAATGGCAGGTTTAAATTTAGAGTAAGTATCAGATGATTAGGTAAGCACAGAATCTGCACTTGATTTTTTTTTTCCAGGTATTCAGAAATGACTGGCATTGGAATACTGCTGATGAGCGACCTCATCATGGTCGAAAGGTCTATAGAAGATTACATGTTCTACAATAAAGTGCATTATTGGCCAATGGTATATTCATCTGGAAAAGGAAAACTCTGATTTTAAACCTCCGCTGCCTCGCGACCATACCCACCCATGGGAAAGGCTTCAGGAGTAAACCCCGAGGAAGAAATCTGGAGCCGGGACCCTAAAACAGTTTGATGTTGTTTACAACTTCACTATGGTAACCTCTGCGACGACACTGGTGCCAAGTTGTATGGGCACTTGTCCTTCCCTTGGACTACATCAATGATGCAGAGAGGAGGAGCCCACTGCATGGGCAACAGCCGGTTCTTCAAATCTTCCCACCCAGGCTTGCAACCTGGAGAGGGCACAGTCCACCAGAGAAGCAAACCTATGCTCCCTGGGATCAACAGCTGTCTACTACTATATTCATCTGGACTGATGCAAGGGATGAAGATGATTAGGGTGGCTGCAGATGGACTATTCACAAAATTCACAGAGAAATCTATTTGGATTCCATTTGATGCTGTGATAATCGTAGATTGTGTAGATGAGGAAGCTAAAATGGTAGTATGAGTTCTGAAGAACTGAGCGAAGAGTTTGGATTTCACTTACCATTCTACCTACTTATGCTATTAAATGGCAAACATTTACAAAGAGTGTAGATTTGGCTTCCTGTTACCAAAAGACAGAATATTGGATTTGTCCAAAGGATTTAGTTAAGAATGGGTTAACTGATTCCTTATATGTGTTCTTTATGTATTTTGCTTGTAAATAACAGGACATTACTAAACTTTGCTTTGGTGAAAGATACTTATTACATTACTACTTCAAACACACATTAAAAGAAGGGATCTTTAATTTGCAGTTTGTTTAACTCCGAAGTTGTGGTTTCCGATGTTTCGAGTGACTTCATTTTGGCTGGACAAGTGCTAGCCAAATCATGTATTCACCTGAATCAATGTTACTGCTGAGATTTTACTTAATATCTACTGCACTTTCACCTGTCCTTCACTTTGAGGCACAGTGGAATGGTGTTATCAACCATGATGTAGCTATTATTAGACAATTGTTTGAATTATCCAAGACTTCCTTCTCCGTCCTGAAGAAGGGTCTTCGCCCAAAATGTCAGCTGTTCACTCTTTTTCATAGATGCTGCTTGACCTGCTGAGTTCCTCCAGCATTTTGTGGGTGTTGCTTTGGATTTCCAGCATCTGCAGATTCTCTCTTGTTTGTAACTATCCAAGATGTTTTGCAGTACCCACCTTTTTGGAGTAAAGTTTAGAACTGGGCTGTAAACGTGAATGCACATCTTTGGATTTGTATTATTTTGCATGATATTGTTGTTCTGCTCTTTGTTCCAATGATTATCCAAAGTGTTTTTCTGAGTGTTTTCCAATGGCAATGTAAACAACTTATAATGCAAACAATGTAAACAACTTTTATAGGTACATATAGGTTCCTGTAAATGCCATCCCAAGTCACTTTTTGATTTTGTCTAACTTTACAAATGATGTTATTACCTTGCATACAATGTAAGTCTTGTTAGGTCTTACTTGTTGTTCTATATGCCAGCATATAGTGTGAAATTAGGTATCATTTATCATGCTTCACTTTTATGCTTTGGTACTGCTAATATTGTTAAATATGCTGGTGTTTTGATATCCATGATTTACAGTCCATGACATTCTGTTAGCACCTTCATCAGTATTATTTGATGTAATCATGAATGCTGGTGTTCCTTTTGTACTCTATCTCAAACGTATAAACAGCGTGTGATCCCCAGAATTTTAGTGGGTCAAAATGGGGCAGATGTCAACCATGAAGAAATTAAAATTGGAAGAAAACATCAAACTTGAATGAGTCAAGGAGCGTGGAAGTAAACAATCCAACTGCCTTTGTTCTTGCCATGTGAGTGAAGGAATGGAGGCTGCCATTTTGTGAAGCTGCTCCGTAACCTCCATTTTACGAGCTTGGTTTTGTTCAAGAATAGCTGTGTCAGTGTTTTAAAGTGCACACAATGATGCTCCTGATAACTTGCTGATTTCCAAAGCAAATGATCTCCAAATTTGGAAAGATCATTTCCAAATAAGAAGTTATTTGCAGTCTTCCTTGGTAGGATAGAACATGCAGGTAATGTTACAACTATATGAGACCTTGGTCAGACCCCATTTGCAGTACTGTGTTCAGTTCAGGTCACCTCACTACAGGAAGGATGTGGATGCTACAGAGAAAGTGCAGAGGTGGTTTACAAGGATGTTGCCTGGTTTGGAGAGTGTGCCTTATGAGAATAGGTTGAGTGAACTTGGCCTTTTCTCCTTGGAGCAACGGAAGATGAGAGGTGACCTGAAAGAGGTGTATAAGATGATGAGAGGCATTGATTATATGGATAGTCAGAGGCGTTTTCCCAGGGCCAAAATGGTTAACACGAGGGGGCATAGTTTTAAGGTGCTTGGAAATAGGTACGGGAGGGCGAGAGGATGTCAGGGGTAAGTTTTTCCACACAGAGACTGGTAGGTGTGTGGAATGCACTGCCAGTGATGGTGGTGGAGGTGGATACAATATAGTCTTTTAAGAGACTCTTAGATAGGTACCCGGAGCTTAGAAAAATAGAGGGCTGTGTTGTAGAGAACGCTTTAGCCAGTTTCTAGAGTAGGTTACATGGTCAGCAAAAGATTGTGGGCCAAAGGGCCTGTAACGTGCTATAGATTTCTATGTTCTATGCAGGTTTATGAATAATGGAACCTGTGTCCGACCTGAGTAACTAGAGCTGGCTGATTCAGAACAAAGAGACATTCATTATAAGTTGTAACTTAGAGAGGGTCAATAAAGTGATGCTGGCTCGGACCAGAACCAATGGGAAGCAGACACACTCGCCAGAAAGGTCAGAGCCAACGAGACTGAAACACAACGCTTGAACTGATGAGGTGGTTCAAATGCAAAGCAGACAGAATTCTGGAGATTACTATTTCAAGGATGTCCACCCTGCCAGCGTCTGGGAGAAGGATCAATTGTTTGGCCAACGGGAGAGCTGTTACTTCAGTGGGGTAAATTGGAGAAGGGGTCTGCGTGTGTATTGGTACAGAGAGAACAAAAGAATTCATGTTTTAAGTTATTGGCCCGGAGACAATGAGTTACGTTGAAGTATAGGGTTGTGCAGTGAATTACCTAATCTTAATCAGTTGATAATAGTCAACAACACCAACAATTGTATACAATGTGGAAAAAGAGAAATTCATGGTGCTGGAATTAAGCTATACCTACACAACATAATAAAGAATAACCCTTTGAAAAAGATGTTAGCATCTATTCTGAAGATAAATCTTTAATTCTGGAGATTCTAAAACTGGATTGCAACCATTCCACACAAGTGGTTGGGCTATTTAGGTAGCAATTCAAAAAGAATATATTCTAAGGTCATACTCACTCGCCCCTCCTTGCTGTACACGAGCAATTTATCTTGTTCCTTTGGATGAAACACCAGATTTTCCACAGAGAAGAAAATTTGCTGCTTTTGAAAGTTTGCTCCTTCATCAGTACTCAGAAAGAGGCTCTGATCATGATCATTTATTGATGAACTCACAAGAATGATCTGAAATAGAACAAACAGAAAATGGATCACTTTATTGTGTAAATAAACACAGTGGCTGAGCTAAGGGGTAGTTTTTCAACTCCGTGTCACCATTGGTATTGGGTGTGCGCTGTTGATGATCTTTTAGCTGTTAGCAATGGCAGTTCATTTGTAGTACATAGTGGAATTCAAACAATGTAACAGCAAAGAACTTGGTACTACATTGGAATCACAACATTGTCAATCTTCCCTAATACAGCACATAGGATGCAAGTTGTAACAGCTACTAGAAGACATGGTAGATTACGAAAATATCAGGAGCTGAGGATTGTTGAACAACTGTTCTCATTAATCCAACACTCTTAACTTTGTAAAGCATGTGAGTCAGTGGCACATGAACCTCTACTTAAAAGAGTAGCTGTGTTCCTAGAAATCTGCCTACAGTTCTACTGTTTTCTGTAACATGGAACAATAATAATGAGTACCACAGCTGCTGTTCATGATGGTGAGGGGGTGGGGGTGAGGGTAGAGGGGCAGGGGGCATGTAAGTGATACCTTAGAAACTTACAGTCAAAATGGCCAGTAGCTGCATTCGGAGACAAGCTGTTGCAGATAACTTACCGTAGATTTCGCACTACAGAGCGCACCTGATTAAAAGCCGCTGGCTCTAATTTTAGAAAGAAAATCAATTTTGTACTTGTACAAGCCGCACCGGATTTTAGGCCGCACCGGATTTTAGGCTGCTGGTGTCCCACGTTGTAATATGAGATATTTACACAGAAAGATATTACACGTGAGGATTTTTTAACTTTTAATTAAATCCATATGGTAACATAAACAAATACATATTGCAAATGCTTTTTTTCGAACCGTGCCTGTAACGCGGCTACTTTTAAATATACATACGTATCGGTAACACACAAATTACGTTGCGTATACTTTTTTACTGAACAGTGCATGAACAACATTCCAATATCTCCTAACGACTGGTAAAAAATATATACTGCAGCCTACCAGGAAAAGTTATTGATCGCCTTTAACTTAAAAGCAGCGTTTCGCTCGGGTCTAATGCCCCCACCTTCCCGTTTATCGCAAACGGTATTTCCCACAAGACGCGGCGAAACCGGATGTGACGTCATAGCATTCCGGGATGTAGTACAGAAAACAAATATACTTAAAACACTTCTAACTTTAACTAGAAAATACTAACAAATGAATTACTAAGCGAAAATATTATAAACTAAATAACTGCCATAAAGGCAGCACAATGCTTTTCTTCGAGTGTTTTCCATGTTGATGAGGGTGAGTACAAATGACTGATTTACAATAATTTAGTTGTGAAAGTGCGCTTGATTTATCGTACAATTTCATTGGACCTCTGTGAACTACTCATCAATTTTATTGGTCTACTGTTACGAGGCAAAATGTTTTTGGCGGCATGAAAAAAAATCATGCATTAGCCGCACCGTAGTAAAGGCCGCAGTGTTCAAAGCTGTTCAAAATGTGGGGAAAAAGTAGCGGCTTATAATCTGACATCTACGGTAATCACTTTCAAGTCTTTAGGCATACACTTGGAGACATATGGAAAATGCACTTTTGCACACAAATAGGTAAGATAGTTTAATGATATGACACACAGCGAATAACAGTGCTTGCATTTAAACTCGTTAACCTGCTTCAGATAGCTTGAGGGAAAATAATAAGGCAAAGTTGAAAAAAATAGGAAAACAAATCTACTGCTTCAAAAACAGCTGCCAAATTATCAAGGAATATGAGTTGCAAAATCAAAAGTATAAAAATGTATTATGTCTTTCGCAGTTTGCGCTCATCTTTTCCCCCACATCAATTCTACAAGAACAATTTTTATTTTGTTTCTCAGATTTTTGGGTAGTCACTTGTGAATTCCCCAAGGGCAAATTTCCATAACCCAAACAGCAGTAATACATGGGTCACCTATATTATTAAAATATTAACTACTTAAATAGAAATGAGGGGAATTTTAAAGAAGAGAACGAGGGAGATATTGAAGCAAAGAGCATTAAGGAGGGATTTCAACAGTAGTAAATCAAGGCAACTGGACTTGCAGTGTTGTCTAGAAGACGTTTTGCCACTTATCCACGAGGCTTCTTCAGTTCTGATCCATGGTGGCTAGTTTTCTGGTTTATAAACTCTGTGAAGGTATTGCAATCACGAGGGTCGTTAAAGAGTCGTAGAGGTAATGAAAGGGTCATTAGACTTACCTTTGCTGAATAGAGGTGTGAAATGTTGTTGAGATACCAGGGTGGAGATGTTAGGACTGCACTGCAAGTAGCTGATAGATATCGTACCCCACCCCCTCTGTTCGGGGACTGGTTTTCCAGTTTAACAAAGATGGCTTCTATAATTTATGGCTTCTCTTTTAAATCACTTGTCCTCCCTGTCCAAAATATCAAAGGAGTGTCCCTTGTCCTTTAGGTGTAGATATACAGTCAATGATCTGGGCCAGAAAGGAGGAAATCTTTCAGCTTTAGGAAGATATAGAGGGCCTCGTCAGTCAGGCAACGACGTGCCATATGAACGTAATCCAACAAAGCAAGGAAACAAAAGAGAATACTAAGATGTGTGGAGGTACAGAAGATTAACTCCATGGGTCCTTTACTCCATGGTTGGTTAAAAAGGCATAAAGAAAGCTTTAATGAGACATGAAGTATAAATCTAGGATGTTCTGTCAGAATTTTATACATAGCTGTCCAAAGGCCACACATTTCAGTAAAGAAGTGGTCACATTAGAAAGGGTACAGAGGAGATCTGTTAAGATGTTACCAGGACTGGAAAGATTTAGTAATGAAGAAATATTGGCTGCCCTAAAGCTAAAGCTATTTTCTATGGAATGCAGGAGTCTGAAAGGAGTATTAATAGAAGTGCAGAAAATTGTTAATGCTCTAATCAGTTTTCATTCAGGCGTCATTCAATGTCTGTAGTGAGATGCTGAAGATGTTCTATAGGTCAGTTGTGGAGAGCGCCCTCTTCTTTGTGGTGGCGTGTTGGGGAGGAAGCATTAAGAAGAGGGATGCCTCACGTCTTAATAAGCTGGTAAGGAAGGCGGGCTCTGTCGTGGGCAAAGTACTGGAGAGTTTAACATCGGTAGCTGAGCGAAGGGCGCTGAGTAGGCTACGGTCAATTATGGATAACTCTGAACATCCTCTACATAGCACCATCCAGAGACAGAGAAGCAGTTTCAGCGACAGGTTACTATCGATGCAATGCTCCTCAGACAGGATGAAGAGGTCAATACTCCCCAATGCCATTAGGCTTTACAATTCTACCGCCAGGACTTAAGAACTTTTTAAAAGCTATTATTAATGCTTTTTGAGATAGTGATTTAGATGCATATCATATTTTCTTACTGAGTTAAGTATTGTATGTAATTAGTTTTGCTACAACAAGTGTATGGGACATTGGAAAAAAAGTTGAATTTCCCCATGGGGATGAATAAAGTATCTATCTATCTATCTATCTATCTATTAGCTGATGAGACAAAATATGTTTACATTTAACATAATTGTAAGAGATTAGAAGGCAGGTAAGATAGAACATAGGACAGTACCGCACAAGAGCAGGCCCTTTGCCCCACAATGTTGTGCCAAACCAGCTAAAAAGCAAATCAAAAACACCCAAACACTAATCTCTACCTAAACAATGTCAATCTTCATCTTCCTCACATTCATGTGCCTATTCAAACATCTCTCAAAAGCCTCCAATGTGTTTGTGTCTACCACCAAGCCAGGCAGTGCATTCCAAGCATCCACCACTCTCAAAAAATGTACCCCTCACATCCCCCTTGAACTTACCCCCTCTCACCTTCAATGCATGCACTCTGGTATTAGATATTTCAACCCTGGGAAACAGATACCACTCTATCTATGCCTCTCATACCTCTAACAGATTTCCCCTCAACCTCCGGCATTCAAGAGAAAACAACTCAAGCATATCCAGACTCTCGTGGTAGCACATGTTCTCTAAAAAGTCAGAATCCTGGCACCATCTCCAAAGCCTCAGCACCCTTCCTATAGTGGAGTGACCAGACGCAATATTTCAGAGTTCTATGAAATTACAACATAACCTCTTGACTTGAATTCAATGCCTTGACTAATAAAAACAAGCATTCTATTAGCCTTCTCAACCATCTTATCAACCTGTGTAGCCACTTTCAAGGACCTGTGAACTTGGATCCCAAGATCTCTCTGCTCAGCAACACTGTTGAGGATCTTGCCCATATCCGTGCATTATCTCTTTGCATTTGCCTTGCAAAAAGATGCAACACCTCACATTTATCTGGGTTAAACTCCATCTGCCCTTTCTCTGCCCATATCTGCAACTTATCTGTATCATGCTATATTCTTTGCCAGTCTTCTACACTATCGACAACTCCACCAATCTTCATATCATCCATATTTCAAACTATCCGACCAAACAAACCTTTTATTTTGAATTTGCTTTTCAATACTTTCCCTGACATCTACTTTCTGGTGTGATTCTTCCCCTAACATGGGAAGGAAACATTTTTCTTCCAGAAGAGATTGGGTACTGGAATTCACGGATTGACAGTCTTATCAAGGCAGAAACTTCCATCACTTTTAACATGTGCAACTATTAGTTTTGAGAAGATAAGACCTACAGAGTTAAAGTCATAGAAAAGTACAGCACAGCCCTTTGGCCCATCTTGTCTGAGCCAAACCATTTAAACTGCCAACTCCCTGAGCTAGTGCTGAAAGATGAAATCAAGTATAAAGTTTTATTGCTTTTTGATTCTGTGACTGTTGCTGTATCCACCACCCTTTCAGGCAGAGAACTCCAGATCACATGCCATGAAAAAGATTTTCACTCTGTAACCTTGATTTTTGTGTCAATCACCTTAAGCAAGGAATCACTGAAATAGTAGAGATATTTTGAATATTACTATTACAAAGTGCTCGAGGAATACATGCCTCCCTACCTGTACAGCAATGTTTTACCTATGCCTTTAAATCTACCGTAAGAGCTTTTTGCTGAACAGAAGTATCTTCTCCTCCTGGGTAATATACAATTAAGCAAATAAGCCTTGACAGGATTTTGAAGTGCTAGTTCAGGTTATTAAAAACACTTGATGCAACCTTCACACTGACAGAGCCTTGAAGTTGACTTGGGCATTAATCATATTGACAAATCACTCATTGGAGACAATGGTCTTCACACAAAAGCAAACAGAATCTGTTCCGTAAAAGCACAATGATTGACAAGGAATACTAATTCTACTAATCTACAGGGAATTAGCATTGTGAAAATGCAATTTGCCACCAACTGGAAAAAAGTCCTTGGCATAAGGAAGTTTACACAGCCCCATTAGTAATTTACAACTTTCTCACTGTGGGCTTTCACTTTATAAAATATGAAGACCAGAAATAATCTCCAGTGTGGTTAAGAGTACAATTAATCTTAAATTAACATACTTCAGTATCTCCAAAACTCCACGCTATAAATCTACAAATTACAGACTGTTCATTTACTTAACTCTCACTGAAAGGAATAAATATGTTGCTTATTATGTCCAATAAGTAATTAAGATCCACACTCAATTCAAGGTGGATGATTGGGATGTGTGCTATTGTCGCTGTGAATTTTTATGTTCTATTTTGACACTTGGGTTTTATTTATTATTATGAATGTGAACGAGGTGAAAATAAACTCAAATAACAACAACAATCACAAGGATATTGCCAGAAATTGAGAGCTTGAGCTGCAAGGAGAGCCTGTGGAGGGGGGTCTGTTTTTCTTGGAGCAGAGGAAGCTGAGGGATAACCTTAGCGAAGTTTATAAAATCTTGAGCACGATAAAAACCTGGCCACAGATATCTCCTGGGATACGAGGATATTAAAACTAAAGATCACAGGTTTCAGGTGAAAGGGAAGGACTTGGGTGTAAGTTTTCCACCCAGTTGGTGTTGGATTTATTTATTTATTGAGATTCAGCGTGGAATTGGCTCTCCCAGCCCTTTGAGCCATGCTGCTCAGAAACCCCTGATTTAATCCCAGCCTAATGACGGGACAATTTCCATAGACCAATTAACCTACCAACTGGTACATCTTTATACTGTGGGAGGAAACCAGAGCACCCGGAGGAAACTCACGCGGTCATGGGAAAAACGTACAAACTCCTTACGTGCAGTGGTGGGAATTGAACCTGGTCATCAGTACTGTAAAATGTTCTGCTAACTACTCCACAGAGTACTGCCCACCCAAACCCCCCCCCCCCAACCCCAGTATAGGAGCAAGATAACAAAGCAAGTAACCTTAGGCGGGTACAAATACAATTTTTAGAAATCCCCCCCCCCAAAATAAAAATAGCTTTTAAAAATCTCTAGATGTTAACTATCCTTGCTTTGATGGTATTTGTAGCTTGAAAGACATATTTTGCAAGCATGTACTGTATATTGCAAAATAATAGTTGAGATTATTTCCAAAGGGAAACAGTTTCTGCAGGCTCCTGAAGTATGAATGGTAGTGAAGATTGAATGATTTACAAAATGGAATTCTGGAATACAAAACCAGTTTAAGGCATGATTGCTCCTCCAATGGCTCTCACCCAGCAAACTCTAACACTAAAATATATAAATATATCACGAGCATGGGAACAAAACCACCAGCAAATTTCCCTTCAAGTCAAGTCACTTTTATTGTCATTTTGACCATAACTGCTAGTACAGTACACAGTAAAAATGCGACAACGTTTTTCAGGACCATGGTGTTACACGACACAGTACAAAAACTACACTGAACTACGTAAAAAAACAACACAGAGAAAGCTACACTAGACTACAGACCTACACAGGACTGCGTAACGCATTACAATAAATAATAAACAGGACAATAGGGCAAGGTGTCAGTCCAGGCTCTGGGTATTGAGGAGTCTGATAGCTTGGGGAAAGAAACTGTTACATAGTCTGGTCGTGAGAGCCCGAATGCTTCAGAGTCTTTTCCCAGACGGCAGGAGGGAGAAGAGATTGTATGAGGGGTCCTTCATAATGCTGTTTCCTTTGCGGATGCAGCGTGTAGTGTAAATGTCCGTGATGGCGGGAAGAGAGACCACGATGATCTTCTCAGCTGACCTCACTATCCGCTGCAGGGTCTTGTGATCCAAGATGCTGCAATTTCCGAACCAGGCAGTGATGCAGCTGCTCAGGATGCTCTCAATACAACCCCTGTAGAATGTGATGAGGATGGGGGTTGGGAGATGGACATTCCTCAGCCTTCACAGAAAGTAGAGATGCTGCTGGGTTTTCTTTGCTAAGGAGCTGGTGTTGAGGGACCAGGTGAGTTTCTCCGCCAGGTGAACACCAAGAAATTTGGTGCTGTTTACGATCTCTACGGAGGAGCCATTGATGTTCAGCGGGGAGTGGTCGCTCCGTGGTGGCTTCAAATCATATGTATCCTGACTTGGCAAAACATTGCTCCTTCTTCACTATTGTTGGGTTTAAGTGTTGGTACACTGCTCTGAGCATTCAGCAGCACGACAACATTTGAAGGTGGTGGCTCTCTACACCACTGAGTTGAGCACAAATGGGCAGTAAATGCCTACATTCTGATAAATGAAGCAAGAGATGCAATAAAGGAAGGCAACAACACACACAGATGACCAGACGAGAAGAACTGAAAACTTAGAGCCGGTTTTGAGTAAGTTGCAGAAAAATAGGAGTCGAGCTAAGAAGGGATTTGAACTCAGTCATAGGAGTGTTAAATTTGAGATATGGGGCTAAAATAAAGCTGATGTAGCTGTGTGAGGACATGAGGTCTGGGTTATTAAGGCAGTGCAAGATAGGATAGAGCCAGTGGTCTCATAAGAGCTGAAATGTAGATCACAGCTTAACAGTGACATGATTCAGGCTGGAGATGGCAAAGGCATTTCACCGCCTCTCTCCTTATATTACATCCAAATATATCATACAGATTCTTACTACTTTTAGCTGGAACACTACAGCATTGGATCTTAAAACATACACTTTACTCAGTTCTAATGAAACAATACGTGTGCAAGAATAGCACGCAATATTCCATTACACCAAGCAGCAAGCAAATCAAAAAGTAGACTACAAATATTTCCCAAATTTAAGAACAGTTTTCCTTTGAAATGGGAAACATGGCCTCCTGTTGTTGACAACACCTCATACCAGCTAAATTTCACTTTCCTATTAACCATAAGAAAGTTTATATCAATTTGTGAAATGATTCATTATTAAAGAATTTGTAAGATTTCAAGAAGAGGTATGTAAAATTATTAAAATAACTGTGCAAGGGAGTTTGCAGCACATGGCACACATGTCTCTGCCAATAAAGGTCCTACACGAAACGGCATTGTCAGCCTACATCCCAGAGAATAGGAATGCAAATCAGAAAGATATCTTCAAGATCATCCCAAACTGACAATCTCATTATGGGTAGAAGTTTCACAGGATTGGATATCTATATATGCTCCTGTGCTTTGTTTAGGATGATATGTGGTGGTTACTGGAAATGGCCATAGTGTTGGTCTCGAGATGTAGGAGACAATTTCACCTGTTTTGCGATTGGGAATAAATATTTATTATCTTCATGCTCTGCTTATCTCATTTACTCTGAGAGGCACAGCAATCTGTGGAATTCATGCATATCAATGCTTAGTCACCTGAGGCTATTAGTTTTGAAGATTTTGTGTTCTAAATTAGAATTGAAGACCACCTTGACTGAAGTATTTCCCCAATCTGTATATCAACCCCAGGAAATTCAGCTGGTTCTTCAATGCAGGGATGAGATTGTAGCTTTTGAGATACAAGGAAGTCTTGCTGAATTAAATATAAGGTTCTAATTTATTCAGGATTCAACCAGTCCTTGACCCCCTTGCATATCCCCTAGTAAATGTACACTTAATTTAAAGCAATTCAACTATTATTTACCCTTCCCCCATTTGAGTGTGAATCAAACATAACTTCACACTTCATATTGATGCACTTGAAAACAGGATGCATATTTGAAAATACTTTTTTTTAAATGGGTGATCCATACCACAAAGACTCCATTCAGATGGAGTCAGGCTTCTTTTCTGTAATAGTAAGATGAAGCACATGAAATGAACCTCCGATCATAGACATGATGGGAAAGGGATCTGTTTCAGATTCCCTTAATGTTTTCTTGTTCTTTGTAAATCATTGGTTTCAAAGCAACACATACAAAATGCTGGAGGAACTCAGCAGGTCAGGCAGCATCTATAGAATATTGAACAACACAGCACAGGAACGGGTCATTCAGCCCACAATGTTGTGGCGATTCAGCTAAAAAGCAAATCACAAATATCCAAACACTAATCCTCCGACCTCCTGTCCATAGAGGAGCGTTTCAGGCCAAAACCCTTCATCAGCTCTCTTCTAAATGGCCTCGCACTGCTTTCAAAACTTTTTGTTCTTAAATAATTACTTCTTGGGTTTTTCCTATTATCAGAAACCACTCCAGATATTGACAAAAGCAATTCCACCTTGCCTAGGGTGCAGGAACTCTATCCATAATTGAGGAGGGTTACTATTCACAAACCAATTCTGCAGATGCTGGAGAGCCAAAAGAACACACACACAAAATGCTGGAGAAACTCAGCAGGTCAGGCAGCGCCCATCAAAATGAATAAACAGACAATATTTCAGGAAAAAATCATTCTTTAGGACTGAAAAGGAAAAGGGAAGATGCTAGAGTTCTTCCTCTCCAGCCCTTTATTTTTCCTACCCACCTGACTACACCTATCATCTTCTAGCTATCCTCCTTCCCCCTTCCTTCACTAGTTTATTCTGGCTTCTTCCCCCTTCCTTTCCAGTCTTGAATAAGGACCTCGGCCTGAAACATCGACTATTTATCCATTTCCAAAGACGCTGCCTGGCCTGCCAGCATTTTATGTATGTTTCTATTCTCTAATCTTGTTTTGGTATCGCTGTACTTTAAATCACATGCCAGGATGCTAATTTGTCTTTTAGAAGGTAATGGTACTGGCGCCTAAAAGCTCATGACACGGCTCTGCAGCTGAATGAATTTATTTCAGTGCTTCTGTTTGTTACCAATAAAGGAAAAAAAGTCAATTAATTATTGTGTTTACTTGTCAATGGGCAAAGCAGGCAACTTAAAGCAAAGAATACAGCTTAATTGAGTGTCTTTTTATAAGCAGCTAAAGCTTCTTTGCACAAGCAGAGAAACATTATCAAAGGTTCAGATTAACATCAGGAAACATAGAAAACCTACAGCACAATACAGGCCCTTTGGCCCACAGAGCTGTGCCGAACATGTCCCTACCTTAGAAATACCTAGGCTTACCCATAGCCCTCTATTTTTCTAAGCTCCATGTAGCCATCCAGCAGTCTCTTAAGAGACCCAATTGTTTCCGCCTCCATCGGCAGCCCAATCCACACACTCACCACTCTCTGCATTAAAAAACTTACCCGACAACTCCTCTGTACCTACTTCCAAGCACCTTAAAACTATGCTCTCACGTGCTAACCATTTCAGTCCTGGGGAAAAGCCTCTGACTACCCACACGATCAATGCCTCTCATTATCTTATACACCTCTAGCAGGCTACCTCTCATCCTCCGTTGCTCCAAGGAGAAAAGGCCAAGTTCACTCAACCTATTCTCATAAGACATGCTCCCCAATCCAGGCAACATCCTTGTAAATCTCCTCTGCACCCTTTCTATGGTTTCCACATCCTTCCTGTAGGGAGCACAGTACTCCAAGTGGGGTCTGACCAGGGTCTTATATAGCTGCAACGTTACCCCTGGCTCTTAAACTCAATCCCATGATTGATGAAGGCCAATGTACCGTATGCCTTCTTAACCACAGAGTCAACCTGCATAGCAGCTTTGAGTGTCCTATGGACTCGGACCCCATGATGCCTCTGATCCTCCACACTGCCATAACAAGGCTGTGTGCTTAGCTGCTGTCCTACTCACTTTATATTTACGGCTGTGTACCTAAGAGTGGCTCCAATGCCGTATTTAAGTTTGCTGGTGGCACATCAGGAAGACTGAAAACCTGGCTGAGTAATGCCACATCAACAACCTCTCAGTCCATGTCAGCAAGACAAAGGAACTGATTATTGACTTCAGGAGAAGAAACTGAAGGTTCATGAGCCAGTCTTCACCGAGGAGCAGAGGTGGAGAGGGTCAGCAACATTAAATTCTTTGGTGTTAGCATTTAAGAGGACCTGTCCTGTGTCTAGCATGTAAGTGCCCTTAAAAAGAAAGTACAACAGCGCCTCTACTTTCTTAAAAGTTTGTGAAGGTTTGGCATATTATCTGAAACTTTGATAAACTTTTATATAAGTGTGGTGAAGAGTGTATTGACTGGTTACATCATGGCCTGGTATGTAAATACCAATGCCCTTGCATGAAAAAGCCCACAAAAAGTAGAGGACACAGCCCAATCCATCACAGCTAAAGCCCTCTCTGCCATTGAATAGTTTTTAGAGTGATGTCACAGGAAAGCAAGATCCATTATCAATGACCCCTCCCCCACCATCCAGGCCATCCTCTCCTCTTGCTGCTGCCATCAGGTAAAAAGGTACAGGAGCCTCAGGGCCTGCACCACCAGGTTCAGGGACAGTTATTACCCCTCAACCATCAGCCTGTTGCCAGAGGCATAACTTCACTCACCCCATCACTGAACTGTCCCCACAAAACATGATGCTGAGAAACATCCTAGGATGCGCTGGGAGACATCATCCCTGATGTAACCTGGGGTCATCGGGTGTTTCAGGTCTTTCAGTATCAGACACCCTTGCCCAGGCAATTCAGCCAAGGTTGATCAGGCCCTGGCTTGTGTCCCAGCAACAATGGTCCGTGAGTCACACCTCTTGATCCACAACCTCTCCAATTCAGCTCATCATTTAGAGCGATACACCCTCGTACCCGGGTGCTGGAACTCCTCTGTCCCGTCTTCTCCCCTCCAAATCTTTCACTCCAACTAGCACAGTTCCAACCCCAAGTGCATCAATTTTTCAGTGCACCAGCACGGCACATCTTGTGAATTCACTTTGCTTTCGCTCGCTTCATTGTTTGTGGTGATAGTTTACCGGAATTTACTTAAATGTAGCGCAAAAAAGTGCTATTAATAAAGATTTTAATCAAATTCCTTTGCTTTTGAACTACCAGTAAGCTGTTGCATATGGTCAGTAGCGCCATCTTAAACCAGGAGTCTAGCATTCTCGATATTTATTGTTTATTTGTTATTATCATTTCTCTCCATCTGTACTTGCAGTTTGTTGTCTTTTGCACTTTGGTTGTTATCCACCCTGATGGGTGCGATCTTTCATCGATTCTACTCTGTTTCTTGGATTTACTGCATTTGCCTGCAATAAAATGAATCTCAGGGTTGTAAATGGTGACATATATGTACTTTGATAATAAATTTACTCTGAACTTTGACAACTGCTATCACGTCTGTGTGGTCAGTGTGCTTTGAGTGTCTGAACATTAAAGTTCATGTTGGTGTGAGCTGCACCAACACACGTCACTACAATATGCAAAGCTGTCAGCTACATGCTTGCTGGAAAATAAATTCACACATGGATTATATGTCCCATTGGCTCAGGTGATTGGGAAGCTCCCCATTCCTTTTACCCCTATTCAAATTAAATCTGTGAGCAAGTTGCCCATTAGCTTTCAATTACAAATGGATTGCTTCTGCTGCTTACGTCAGTCATGTCAGCCAATTGCACATCACACTGAGTGTGATTTTGAGAATGAAGGCAAATTGATTAGAGTTGCTTAACCCAGTATACACTGACACAGTTGGGAAAACTAAATGCAATTGTGTGAGGTATGAGTGAGCATGCTCTGCTTTTATTACTGCTCAACTATCTGAACAGGCAAAACTATTGTGTAGATTATTATTCTTTTTTTTCAAATATTAAGTTATTTCCATATATTATTTCTTTCTTTAGTCTTATAAAGTATTTATAATTAGTTCAGTTTCTTTTTTTAGTCCTCTGTGTATATGGTAGTCTCCATTTCATATTCTGATGAATGATTTTCGAGCTGCATAAACCAAAGGAGCAGCACAACGAAGATCAAAGAAAGGCACTGGAGGAAGAGGAAAAGAAATCAGTTTATGAGAATATTTCCTACATCGAGCAGATATGTAGGCTGTGAGATCTGTGGCTGGAGTGAACTTGTGGCCCAAAGACTCATCCTTTAGAATAATTTTTATTTTTGTATAAGTTTTTCCAATATACTTTACCAGTTATCAATGAAACTCATCAGCAGAAATCAGTTTGAAAAGCTCTGCAAGAATGTTTCTGTGCAAGATTAAATGGAATGAAGTTTTTTTCACTATAGTAAAGTCAGAAAGAAACAGATTGATGGGCCAAACAATTTTTCTCATTGTGTGCAATTGTATGCTCAAATAAGTAGCTGAGCCACCACATAGAACCATGAATTCCAACCCAGCATCAGTCCAGTGTGGCAATCTCAGTATGTAATATGCATAAATGCATTTTGATTAGTAAACCACAAAAGATCCAAACACATTTCAGATGGGGGATGCTGGCAGGCCTGGTACTTCCATTCAATGTTCTCAACATGGTCTCTGAAAAAGCCCAACTGCCATTGCTCTGGCTTTGTCAGGGGAGGTGGCTCATAATCTTCCCAAGGAGATTTACGGATAGGATTCAAATGCCCACATCTTATTTATGAATAACAAAAAAATCTCCACTGCCATAGTTCAGTATAAATCGGGTTGTATGGGTTACAGGAGAGACACCAAACAAAATTCAGCCGAAGGAACATCTACATGGGTCAAATTTCGACTGTCTTGTCCCACATCACCCATGTTCAACCATCCTCTGCCTAACTCTTCTGCTACCTCAGTGTATATGTCTTTGTCATTCCTGCAACATTCAGAATTTTTACCAGCCCATGCCAGCTTCACTTCTGTCAGTCCCTCCCTGAATGCAGCCAAACCTTTTCCGAAACAGGCTGCACAGTTTACACTGGAATATTGGCTAGGTGCTGAGAAGCTGTCTTAGTGCTTCTGAGTTCGGCCATGCAGCAATAATGTGCAGCAGGCATATATTAAGTGAACAGAACCCTTAGAACCCTGAAGGCTCTAAACCCTGAAGGTGAAAAATGACGCACAATCACCTCACACCACACACATATTCTCTTTCACAAAATCACCAAATCCTCAATTGTACCTTGCATTATACTTGCTTTCCTTTAGTCTCCTCTTACAGACATCATTTAAGGCAGGGGGAGGCCACTAAGCAGACTGAAGACTGTATAAATGATCTCAGATGTCATCACCTACCCACTGACACTGGGGTGTTAATTGTATGTTACACTACAGCTGCTACTCTTTACATTCTGTACCACAGGCTGTCAGAATTCAGGAATTATAATCAAATACCTTCTGGACATATAGATCTAAAAAAAGATATTTAAGCCTGGTTGATTTTTTTAAGACTGATTTAAGTAGAATAATTGTAATGCAATTAATTTAACTGTAAGGGTGATTTTTATCATTTCTATTCTTGAGTTTTCCCTTTCTGTCTCATTTACATCTTCCCATATGCCTGACAGTGATGCTCTGGAACTGACCGCTGGGAAGAAAGCTGGAATTACCCAGGGGTCTACTAGTTTCCCTGCTGGTCCCGTGTGAAAGCCCCTCACCTTCACTCGACAGGCAAGTCAGAATGGTAACTCAGTACATGAGGGATAACGTTTGCATTCTGCACGTTATCATTGCAACTCACAAATCACAAGCACATCACTGTCATCACACGACTGGCTTTATTTAGCTGATAACACAAACCAATTTGGATATGAATAGTGCCTTCACTAGGATGTTTTGATTTGCATGCTTCAATCATCCTTGCCAGATCTACTTCCAGAGTGCCTACAAAGCATTTTGAAAACATTAGTTAGCATGAGAATTCTCAATCAGACGAGAAACTGGCCTATGCTATGGAAGATCTGTTGGATCTAGCTACAATTTCTCTCCATTAGTTGTCCAGCATGTTTTCAAGAGATATAAAGGCGTGAGTTAGTTTTTCAGCATCATTACGTGACAGAAATGGGCGTAACTTTCCAATATTTCTTGAGTGTAGAAATGCTGCTCTGGTCACTTTCTTTACATGGGATTTAAAATTCAAATCTGAATCAAAGATAACACCCAGGCTTGTTCCTTCTAATTTTACAAAGGAAGCCAAGTACCCAAGTTAAAGTCAAGGACGATGCAGAATTCCGCAATGCGTAATAGGATTACAGACATAGAAATACACCAGTGTCTGCAGAAGCACTTTAATCAATCACACTGAGAACCATTTTCATCAAGAGCCTGCCACTTGCAGAAGGTCAGAGACTACTGATTCAGGAAATCTTTTCTCTTCGCATGCAGTGTCACAAGATGCTTAATTGTTAAAACACTGAGGAAATCAGGAAAGCTAAACCAGGATTAGGGAGGTCTGTTGGTGGGGGTGGGGGTCGAGAAGTGATGAACATTATCTGGGGTTGACGTCAGGGTAAGTGATATATACCAGCAAAAGGTGAGTTGAAGGTCTGCAGTTGGCAGTAGAAGGGTGAGTGACAAGCCAGAAGTCTGAATTTTGTCCTGCATTGCAATGGGTGCTCAGGAAATGGTCAAAATTGTAGAGGTGTCAAGGAGGTTCTGTTTACACCCGAGAGAGAATACCATGAAATACTAACAGGGGGCCCCAGTGTGGGAAATGGGAGCTGCATTGGAAATTATGTCATTACATAGGAGATACGGGAACTGCCTGATCACAGTGGTCAGCTGATCCAATTTCAATTTAATACAAAAACTAGTGTTGCACTTCAGAAAAACAAAATCAATATCCACGTGCATAGTCTGCCAAAAGGCAATGTTATGCCACTAGATTTCCAGGTGACTCAGAAAGGCAGCGTCCAGAAAGGATGTCCAGCACCCAGGGGATGCCCTTTTCTCACTGTTACCATCAGGGAGGAGGTACAGAAGCCTGAAGGCATACACTCAGCCATTCAGGAACAGCTTCCTCCCCTGTGCCATCTGATTCCGAAATGGACATTGAATCTTTGGACACTACCTCACTTTTTAAAAAAATATACAGTATTTCCTTTTTTGCACTTTTTAAAAATCTATTCAATATACGTAATTAATTTACTTATTTATTATTATTTTAATTTTTTCTGCTAGATTATGTATTGCATTGAACTGCTGCTGCTAAGTTAACAACTTTCACATCACATGCCGGTGATAATGAACCTGATTCTGATTCTGACTACATTTCAATACCAACAAAGCAATGATTGAATATGGTAATTAATTAACTAGGGAATATGCACCACATTTAACAGAATGAACATCTGTGTAATAATGATCTGAACATAATGAGTTTTAAAATAGATACAGAATGGACACAGAAACTTCAAAGGGGAAAATACCCATCTGGAAGATTTCTTGATTTCAGTGACATAAGAAGGAATTAAATGAAGATGGAATAGAAGCAAAGAATAGCAGGAGATCAGTCTTTAGAGTGCAAGTAAGTCATACCTAATATGTTGCCATATGGAACGATGGAGCATCCAAAACTAGGATTTTGGAGAGCTAAGAAGATAAAGATTAAAATGAAATAGGAAAATTAAATTTAAAGCCAATTTTGGGATGAGAATACAGGGAAATAAATAAGCAGTTTACAGAGAATATTGGAAACTACACAAACAAAATGAAAGTCAAAAATTGTAAATGTGAAAGGAAGCTCTAAAAACTTTTAGAAACCTAACATCCTGATATTGAATTAGCTTCTTCTTTGTCACTGAGCTATATACGTGAGAACTCCCTTCTGAACAAAACTCCCGAATGTAAGTTCATCTGGTACTACAGCCAGTCAACAAGGTGATTCACTGCAAGGTTTGAGAACAAAAGGTGATAGATATCACACATAGATTTCTTCTAAGCCTCCATCTAATGAAGCAAAGCACTCTGGGATAAAAAGGTTCCATTTTGTCACATTACATTTTACAGAAGTTATAAACACAAAGACTTCAAGGTTTCAGATATATTTCCAAATAGGCAATAAATGGGAACAATATCCATATAGAAAGAACACACAGAATTTGAGAGGAACAGTATCGTAAAGCTGGAGTTTTGTTTCATTAAAACAGAGTTATTATTTTTAATGTTTTGCAACAAGTGGTACATATTTTAAAGGGATAGGGAAAATAATTAACAGGTTGAAGAGACAAATGGAATAGCTGACGTTCTACATTGAGGTATTGAATACAAAAACAAAGTATCTATGTTCGACCCTTAGAAATTACAGGGTAGCGTCAGTTAAAGTATTAGAGCCAATAGTTTAACAAAACACTAACCAGAGCATACACAAATCCACCATGATTCAAGGAACTGTGAGGGATGCCTCCATTATTTGTAGAGATCAGATAAGTTGGTAAACAATGTGGTGAAGAGATTTAAGGAAAAGTTTAACAGATGTACCTATAGTTTTGCAGTGCTTTTAAAGGACAAATAGGGAGAAACAATTTTTTTCTGGCAAATGAGTCAGTATTATTTTAAATGGTTGCAAATGAATAAAAGGGAGATGTGGAAAAATATCTCCACAGGGTCCTGTAAAACATCATCTGAAATATTTCCATATGGTCCCAGAACAAAACATCTGAAATGTTCCATATGGTCCCAGAACACGCCATCTCAAATATTCCATATGGTCCCAGAACACAGCATCTGAAATGTTTCCATATGGTTCCAGAACACGGCATCTGAAATGTTTCCATATGGTCCCAGAACACAGCATCTAAAATGTTTCCACATGGTCCCAGAACACACCATCTTAACTGTTCCACATGGTTCCAGAACACACCATCTTAAATGCTCCATATGTAAGGGGTTTCTGCTTTATGTTACTGCGTATGTTAATCAAAATGGCTTCTTTGTTATGTTAAAGAATGCTTCTTTGTTATGGTAACTGGTGAGAGAGTGCTTTCTCTCGCAACTTGTTTGGGTTATAATTACTGATAACGAGAATTGTATTCATTTGTTAACCAATTCTTTCTTGTGGGTCTGTAAGCTAGTGTTGCACGGCCTTTTGGGGAGTTGGAGGGGAGATCGTGAGGAAAGTGGTCATGCTGGATGCACTCTGGTCGACCACAAGGTTGGTCCCAGGTGGCGGATCGAGGAGGTCGATCCTGAAGGTGGAATCTCATGTGGATAGGGTGGTGAAGAAAGCTTTTGGTATGCTGGCCTTTATAAATCAGAGCATTGAGTATAGGAGTTGGGATGTAATGTTAAAATTGTACAAGGCATTGGTGAGGCCGAATTTGGAGTATTGTGTACAGTTCTGGTCACCGAATTATAGGAAAGGTATCAACAAAATAGAGAGAGTACAGAGAAGATTTACTAGAATGTTACCTGGGTTTCAGCACCTAAGTTACAGGGAAAGGTTGAACAAGTTAGGTCTTTATTCTTTGGAGCATAGAAGGTTGAGGGGGGACTTGATAGAGGTATTTAAAATTATGAGGGAGATAGATAGAGATGACATGGATAGGCTTTTTCCATTGAGAGTAGGGGAGATTCAAACAAGAGGACATAAGTTGAGAGTTTGGGGGCAAAAGTTTAAGGGTAACACAAGGGGGAATTTCTTTACTCAGAGAGTGGTAGCTGTGTGGAACGAGCTTCCAGTAGAAGTGGTAGAGGCAGGTTCGGTATTGTCATTTAAAGTAAAATTGGATAGGTATATGGACAGGAAAGGAATGGAGGGTTATGGGCTGAGTGCAGGTCAGTGGGACTAGGTGAGAGTAAGCGTTCGGCACAGACTAGAAGGGCCAAGATGGCCTGTTTCCGTGCTGTAGTTGTTATATGGTTATAAGATCGAATAGTGGACCGAAGACTTTGATAGTTGAGCTCCAATGGTTGTGCACGAATTGACTGAACTCTGATAAGTTTTGGCACCTTTTCTTTCTTTTCTTTCATATATATTGTATTGCTATTAATTACCTAGTTCTAGTAAGATTTATAAAGTGTAATTTGTAAAATGTACATTGTGTGCTGGCTGATGATTGATGTTTGAGGCTGTATCAGGTGGCATTGCATAGCAACTGGCGCAACCGCGAGACAAGGTTGGGCGGGGTACGGGGTCTCCCCTAGAGGCATACGAGCCGATATAGCTGAGCGTTACACATATGGTCCCAGAACACACCATCTGAAATGTGTCCATATTGTCCCAGGACACACCATCTGATATAGTGGTGGAATGAGATTTTGTACAAAATTTCAAAGACAATTAAGTATTATTGTACAGGGTTCTGGGGAAATGATGAAACACAACCCAAAATGAGCATCTATTGCAAAAACACTTGCATGGTGTAACAAGTCTAATAGTCTTTTTCTGTGCTGTATGAAATTGGAAGTGGCGTGGGTGGGGGGGCGGGGAGGGGTTGTAAAATCAATTATCCTCAGAATTGGATGCAGGGGTCCATGATGCTTAATTGAGCTTTCAATTGAAAAGCATAAAAGCTGCCAACTCAGTGTCTCTTGCTCACATAAATAATTTCAATATCCAAAAACATTAAACACCCTGCTAAATGGCTGAAAACATCAGCAAAGGACCAAGTTCATGAGTGGCTTGTTCTAGTTAAAGCCATTCTCTTCTATTTTTTTGAGGGAAAGGTCCACTTTGGCTGTAAGACCTACCAGCTGCAATGGACAAATTCAATCAGAGCTGGGAAAGAACAGAAAGGAGTATTGTGGGAGGCTCTGATAGCATATTGCAAACATTACCATGGGAGATCACTCCTCTGCCTCAGCAAAAGAAGCCACTGCATAATAATCACTTCAATTTCTCTTCCAGGACAAAGGTGTTGCCGCTGAGGTAAAATGGAGACATAGAACAACACAGGAACTAATCCCCCAGCCCTGTTCTGAAGTAATACAGCTAATGATGCCTAATTAAATTAATCCCTTCTGCTAGCACATGATCCACCTCGCACTGTGCAAAAAAAACTGTGCACATTTCCTTTGAACATTACACTTTTCACCTTAAATGAGAGCCACAGAGGTGTAGCTATATGTCCAAATTACTGAGGAGAGAATCTGGTAATCAACATTGTTACCTATCTACGCACAGCACGGACATACACTCATTTCTTTATATTTGGATACACTAGTACTACAACCAGCAAAAGAGTAGAGGAAGGGTGATTTGCATTCAAAAGGTTAAATCGAGATATTACCATTGAAGGATCAGCATGTTGTGAGACATTGGGTCCAAACTCACAAGTAGCCCTTGGTTAATCCTTATAGAACTGGATTAATAACCAGCACAGAAGAAAATCAAACAGCAACTAATCTCTTATCAGATGAGTCCTTGATTGTGACAGAGTTGGGAGAAAAGGGTTGCAGAGGGGACCCTTCCTACTGCTGAATGTGTTTTCTGCTGTTCAACGTGTTGAGCAAATAGTTGAAGAACTGTGCTCCATGACAACACGAGTGAAAAATCAACTTTGTACTCTTAATGAAGTCATGATCATTGTCTTCTTCGACTACGTATTCAGTGTTCTCAGCAATATGGTCAATTAGCCACAGAAATATGTGCATGAACCCTGGGCTATTTCTGGAGAGCCAAGAACATGTTCAGAACACCTTAATACAGTTCTAGTAATCCTTGCTTTGCCTTAAGTTTCCAAAAATTATGGTCCAAAGAAGTAAGTCACCACGCTCGCCTGTAATGGGATGGATCGGTAGAAAGACTTGAACAACGAATCTTTTTAATTGAACTGTTGATAGTGTGGAGATGATATCAATGTGTGGTTGAAATGTGCTGAGAAATGTTCAATGGATTTTAATACTGTCACACGTGAGGTGGTGCATTTTGGGAGTACCGTACTCATCTGGCCAGGATGTACACTATGGGGTTCTGGAGAGTATGGACAAGGACTGGGACCTTAGTGACAGGTCCAATGATCCTCAAGATGGCAGCACAAGTAGATAACATTTTTAACAAGGCATAAGGGTTAACAGACTTCATTAATTCAAGCACTGAATACAACAGTAGGAAGGTTATACTCCATCTGTATAAAACATTGGTCAGACATGAACTGGAGTAGGGTCCGCAGATGTGATCACAACAGATATAATAGCGCTGGAGAGGATATTTGGCAAGATATCGCCTGGGATGGAGTACTTCAGTTGAGAGAGAGACTGGAGAGGCTGGGTCTGATTTCTTGGAGTTGAAGAAATTTCGATGGGACAAGATTGCGGGATATAAAACTATGAGGGGCACAGACAGAATAGACTGCAAGACACTTCTCTCAAAATCAGAGGGAAAAAACTTAGATGAATATTTGAATCACCTGGGCATAGAAGGATATAGAGGGGGTCAAGTACTGGAAGATATGATAACTTTTTGATGGGTGCCTACTGGTTTGTATGGAATGTGGTCAGCTGAATGGATTTCTCTCCAATGAATAACCCGAAGACTCCACATACACTGCGGATTAGGTGGCTCCAAAGGATGCCCCTAGTATCACCCGGTTAGGGTGCTGTCTATGGTGCATCTATAAAAACTGGTGATGGTCAAAGGGAACGGGCCTTTTTTTTTAGCCTTCTAAGGAACTGGTGCACTTTCTTAGCCATGACTTTCACTTAGTTGGATCAGGGCAGGCTATTGATGATGTTCACTCATAGAAACTTGAACATTTCAACCTTTTCCGCTGCAACACTGCTGTAGACACTCAGCCCCTTGCTGAAGTCAGCGACCAGCTGTTGTGTTTGCTGCCAGTGGAGAAAGGCTGTCATCACCATACCATGCCCACCCAAAACCATCTACCCCAAAAATGGTGCACAGTGTCAAAGGTTATTGATGTAGATGTTGGAAAGGATTATTCTTTAATTGTAAATAGAACAGTTGCATGTGGAACAGGGTTTTCATGTAGAAGATATAATCATGAAATAGCAGAAAAAATAAAATTTGACTGGAGCCCACTCAAACATCAAGTTTGTCTGACAAGGATCCCTGCTTAATTAGGAGCACCAGTTGACGAGAGTCCATCGGAAGTCTCATGTAAGAATGATGACAGGCAGACAGGAGAGTGGAGGATCACTGATCTTCTACATTTACAACATTTTTATTTTAATTTAAGCTACTAAAATAGATCAATAAGGCAGTTAAGAAAATTGGCCTCAATACCTCCTTGTGTAATTGGATCCATTATTTCCTCACTTGCAGACCCCAGCCAGTTCAGATTGGCAACATCTCTTCCACAATCTCCAGCAGCACACATGACTGAGTGCTGAGCCCCCTGCTCTACTCACTTTATACCTGCAACTGTGAGGCTAAACTCAGCTCTATTGCTGATAATACCACAGTCCTTGGCCAAATCAAAGGTGATGATGAACCAGCATAAATGAGAGAGCTTGAAACTCAGACTGAGAGATGGCACGACAACAGTCTCTCAGAGTCAGCAAGACCTCAGAGCTGAATATTAATACGAGGGGGAAACCAGAGGTCCATGAGCCAGTCCTCATTGGGGGAATCACAGGTGGAGAGGGTCAGCAACTTCAAATTCCTTGGTGCTATTATCTTAGAGGATCTGTCTTGATTTGAGCAAACAAGTGCCATTACAAAGAAAGCACAGCAGTGCCTCTAATTTTCTGAAGTTTGCCAAGATTCAGTAGGTCATCTAAAATTTTGACAAACTTCTATAGATATGTGATGGAGAGTATATTGACTGGTTGTATCACAGCCTGGTATGGAAACACCAATCCCCTTGAACAGTAAATCCTACAAAAAGTACTGAACACAGCCCAGTCCATCACGGGTAATGCCGTCTCCATCATTGAGCACATCTGCACAGAGAACAGTCAAAGGAAAGCAGCATCCATCATCAGGGACCCACTCCATCCAGGACATGCTCTCTTCGCGCTGCTGCCATCAGGAAGAAGGTACAGGAGCCTCAGGACCCACACCACCAGGTTCAGGAACAGTTACTGCCTCTCAACCATCAGGCTCCTGAACAGAGGGGTTAACATTACTCAACTTCACTCACCCCAACACTGAACTGTTTCCACAACCTATGGACTCACTTTCTAGGACCCTACATTCTACGTTCTCAATACATATAGTTTATTTATTTATTTATTCATTAATGTTATTTTGTTTTTTTCTTTTTGTATTTACACAGTTTGTTCTCTTTCGCACATTGCTTGATTGCCCGTCTTGTGTGCAGTCTTTCATTGATTTTGTGTTTCTTTGTATTGTAATCCCAGGGTAGTATATTATAATAAATTCACTTCAAATTCACTTTGAACTATCACTGGAAAAGTTATCTAAGACTTCTACTGCACTATGACCTTTAAGTTAGCTTGGGCCATTATTCCTCACAGAATTAAATTAAATTTCCTGCCAACTACAGTTAGCAACCTTGGAAAGTTGATTCATTTGCAGGAGGTAAAGCTCAACAGCCCAGTGTACGCGCATCTGTCTTGGGGAGTAAGTTTGCTTAGATCTTTGTGCCTGAATCAGAATCAGGTTTATTATTCCTGGCATGTGTTGTGAAATTTGTTAACTTAGCAGCAAATATGCAATACGATATAAAAGAAAAAAGTAAGTATACAGTATATAAAAATAGATTATAAATAGTGCAAAAACAGAAATAATATATATTTTAAAAAGCGAAGTAGTGTTCATGTGTTCAACGTCCATTTAGGAATCAGATGGCAGAGGGGAAGAAGCTGTTCCTGAATCACTGAGTGTGTGTCTTCAGGCTTCTGTACCACCTTCCTGACAGTAACAATGAGAAGAGGGCCTACCCTGGTTGAAGGGGGTTCCTGATAATGGACACCACCTTTCTGAGGCACCGCTCCTTGAAGATGTCTTGGATACTACAGAGGCTAGTGCCTATGATGGAGCTGACTAATCTTGCAACTTTCCTTCTGTCCTGTGCAGTAGCCCCTCTTCCCGCACCACCCCCACCGCCCCCGCCAATACCAGACAGTGATGCAGCCTGCCAAAATGCTCTCCACAGTACATCTATAGAAATTTTTGAATGTTTTAGGTAACAAACCAAACCTCCTCAAACTCCAAATGAAATGTGGCCACTTCTTCATAACTGCATTGATATGTTGGGACCAGGTTAGATCCTCAGAGATCTTAACACCTAGGAACTTGAAATTGCTCACTCTCTCCACTTCTGATTCCTCTATGAGGATTGGTTCATGGTCCCTCATCTTACCCTTCCTGAAGTCCACAATCAGCTCTTTCATCTTACTGATGTTGAGTGGGAGGTTGTTGCTGTGACACCATTCAACTAGCTGGTATATCTCACTCCTGTATGCCCTCTCATCTATTTTGCCAACAATGGTTGGCTGTATCATCAGCATATTTACAGATGGTATTTGAGCTATACTTAGCCACACAATCATGGGTGTGGAGGGAGTAGAGCAGTGGGCTAAGCACACACCCTTGAGGTGTGCCAGTGTTGATAATTAGCGAGGAGACAGTATCACCAATCTGCACAGATTGTGGTCTTCTGGTTAGGAAGTTGAGGATCCAATTTCAGGGGGAGGTACATAGGTCCATGTTTTGTAACTTATCGATCAGGATTGTGAGAATAATAGTATTGAACACTGAGCTACAGTCACCAAACAGTATGCTGACATAGGTGTTTGTGTTGTCCAGGTGGTCTAAAACCATGTGAAGAGCCATTGAGATTGGGTCTGCCATAAACCTATTGTGGCGATAGACAAATTGCAGTGGGTCCAGGTCCTTGCTGAGGCAAGAGTTAATTTTAGCCATGACCGAACTCTCAAAGCACTTCATCACCTTAGATGTGAGTACTACTAGCTGACAGTCATTAAGGCAGCTCCTTCTTAGGCACTGGTATAACCATTGCCCCTTTGAAGCAGATGAGAACTTCCAACCATTGCAGTAAGAGGTTGAAAATGTCCTTGAGTACTCCTGCCTACTGGTTGGCACAAGTTTTCAGAGCCTTACCAGGTACTCCATCAGGGCCTGTTGCCTCGCAAGGGTTCACCCTCCTTAAAGACAGCCTCTGAGACAAAGATAACAGGGTCACTGGGACCTGCTCCAATACCTTGGTACAGTAGCACTAATGAATGTGTAACCTCCGCATACTCCCGCCTCCCCCTCTCTGGCAGTTGGACACAAGCTAAGGGCAGTGCAGATGCTTTGATAAACTGCCCTCCCCAGCTGCTCGAATGAACTCCTAGAGCAGGCAGCTCTTTGTTGCTCTTCTGCTGCTATGAGTAGGTTCCAAATACAGCAAGAATTATTCTTTCTTGTTCCTCTGAAAGATGGTGTTAATGCTGGGGACCTGTGCCACTGGCACCAGCAGCCCTCAGGGACACGTCCAAGCCACTATTCCTTACCCTCGTCAGTGAATATTGCCAGGCTGTTGAGTCTCGTGGGGATCACAGCCTCGTGCTAGTTCTGCACTCAGTCAGCATCCACAAACGAGTTAATACTGTAGCAGCTCCTGCTTAGCAATCAGCAACTCTCCTCCTGTCCAGAGGCCAATTATATCTCTGCAACTGCTACTAACCACAGAATGGAAACAAATCCTTTTTTCTTCCCTCTAATCAACATGTGATCACAAGAGGTCAGAGAGCTTTTAGAATGAGTAGATTTTTGATGCAAATGTCTGCTTGGTTATATCAAAGGTGATGAAAAAAAGACACCTTGCGATAATGAATGACTCAGCTTGTCAATCAGCAGTCCGGGCTGGGAGAGGGGGAGTGAGGAGTTGGATTTAAATAGCTACCCTTTTTTTAAAGGATATGATTTCTACTGACAACCTTCTGCAACAGGATCAAGACACAAAACATGAGAAATCTGGAAATCCAATGCAACACACACAGAATGCAGGAGGAACTCAGCAGGTGAGGCAGCATCTATGGAAAAGATTACAGTAGCGGTTTCAGGCTGACACCCTTCTCTAGTCCTACTGAAGGGTCTTGGCCCAAAATGTTGACTGTACTCTTTTCCATAGATGCTGCCTGACCTGCTGAGTTCCTCCAGCATTTGGTGTGTGTTTGCTGATCAGCCTTTTCGATGGCTTCACCATTTCTTGATAAAGAGATCTTCCACAGATTGCACCAGACTGAAAATCACTTTGGGATCAAGTGAATTCCATTGAGTCCACTGAGCCTTTTTGGACAAATTTTACAAAGGCTGGTGGTGAGGGCAATCCCTCGGTTCCAGCTTAAATACCTTATTGTAGGACCATTCAGTATTTATAAACTGGAAGCCTATCATTATTAAAATGTCCTAGAATAAAGTATCATGAAGTATGCAACTCAACCAGAAGTTCGTGGCCTCACAAACAGTCACTGAGGGCACGGCGTTTATCTGCAACCAACTTAGAACTGAAACCTGGTTGCACTTCACCCTCCGAATCTGGAAACACAAAGCCAATAGGCATGTCTAGGGCGTGATACTTGTGGGAAGAAAGTCAAGCCAGATTAAAGCAATTTTTTTTCAGATTTATCCAATTTGTTCTGTCCTCCATCAGAAAGCACTACAATGAAATATCATGAAGTATCCCACCAACTCTGCTCATGGACTGTCTGTCCCACTTCTGGCAGGAAGGAGGCTACGTAGCATTCATACCAGGACCACCAAACTCAAAAGCGGTTACTTTCCTCAAGCACTAAATCTGATCAACACCTCCACCCATTATCACATCCCTCTGCAACACCACCGCCACTTTCCTGTCTGAATAACCTTACGTACGGACACTCCTGTGCCTAACATCACTTTATGGGCATACAATCAATGTATATAAATTATGTATTTATATTTATTGTGTTTTTTTTAAATCAAATTGTGTTTCTTTTTGAGCTCTATCGGATCCGGAATAACAATTCCGGATGTTGTATGCATGGATTTTAAGGCGTCTGACTAGATCCCTCATGGGAGGATCATCCAGAGGGTGCATGCAATCTATGGTAAATTGGCCATTTGGATTCAGAACTGGCTTGAGCATAGAAAACAGGGTAGTGGTCAAAGGGGTTCATTCTAGCTGGAGGTCTGTGATTGGTAGTGTTCTGCAGGGATCTGTGCTGAGACCTCTGCTGTTTGTGAAATTACCTGGATGACAATGTAAACAGACAGGTTAGTAAGTTTACAGATGATATGAAGATTGGTGGTGTTGTGGATAGTGTAGAAGACTGGCAGTGAATACAGCGGGATATGGATCAGTTGCAGATATGGATGGAAGAAAGGCAGATGGAGCTTAACCTGGTCAAATGTTAAGTGTTGCACCTTGGCAGGTCAAATGTACAGAAACAGGACACTGCTAAGGGCAAGAACCTCAACAGTGTTGATGAGCAGAGGGATCTGGGGATCCATGTTCATAGCTCCCTAAAAGTGGCTACACAGGTTGATAGGGTTGTTAAGGAGGCATATGGCATACTTGCATTTAGTAGTTGAGGCATTGAGTTTAAAGTCAGGATGTTATGTTGCAGCTTTATAAAACTCTGGTTAGGCCACATTCGGAGTACTGCACACAGTTCTGGTCGCCCCATTTTCCGAAGGCCGTCAAGGCTTCGGAGAGAGTGCAGCAGAGGTTTACCTAGATGCTGCCTGGATTAGAGGCAATGAGCTGTAATGAGAGCTTGGACAAACTTGGATTGTTTACTCTGGAGCAGGGGAGGCTGAGGGCAGATCTGATAAGAGTTTTATAAGATTATGAGAGGCATAGATCGAGCAGACAACATCCTTTTCCCAGGGTTGAAATGTCTTATACCAGAGGGCATACATTCATGGTAAGAGGGGATAATTTCAAAGGAGATATGAGGGACAAGGGTTTTTAAACACAGGGAGTTGTGAGTGCCTGGAATGCACTGGTAGAGGTAGAAACATTGGAGACTTTTAGATAGGCACATGAATATGAGGAAAATGTAAGGATATGCACATTCTGTAGGCAGAAGAAATTAGTTTAGTTAGCCATTAGATTGATAATTTAATTTGATTCAGCCTGTTCATCTACTGTACTGTTCTATCTTCTAATTATTTCATTCTCCTTTACACTCGTGTCCTGAAAATGACATTAAGCCATCTTGAGAAATATATATTGTATGTACTAATGATGAAAGGTGGAGGAATGCATTGAGGTAATTTTGAATAATACATTCATCCAATCTCATGGGTGTATAAGGTTACTTCCATAAATTTTAAAGCTTGAATTACTGAAGTGCATATTGCCTTTAGCAATCTGGGTGCTTAATTGATTTATTGTGAAACACTGCATGCACATTGTGAATGACTTGAGCTGACTGGTAGAAGCTGGATGTTGTACTGGTATTCTGATCACAAAAGAGTACTTTTAATGCAGTGGTACATTTCAATCCACACCTCATTGCTCCACTTTCACTTATGGCAGAATCCAAAGATTTAACCCATTTTAGGAAACAGCATCAGAATTGAAGGAATTATTTTGTGAATTACTGCTGGAACACACGATTGGATGTAGCTGATTGACTTACAGTAATGTATCACAATCAGATTACTGACTTTTGATTAAAATGGAACATTATTGAATCAATAGCCAAGCATCCAGAAGACCAACAATTTAACCAAAAGATTGTCTCCACAATATTGCAACATTACAGTACTTCAATCAGCAGTAAAATATCTGCCTTGGTTATGTGCCCTAATCCACGACAGGAGCCCAGTCACTTGATTCAGAGGCAGACATTTGTTTTACCAAAGTGCACTTCCAACTTGTAAGTGTTTCTTCGAGGAGCACTGCCGATTTCTCAGTTCAATAAAGCAGAACATCCCAAAAGTCTAATGGCTTCAAATGTATACACATTATCATCTCCTGGCAGAAATCCTTGTGTGAAAATGCATTGAATATGGAGATTAGTAACACTGGTCTCCCAACACACAGTACTTTAGGGATAATTTTAGATTTCAACCACACATGAGAAAGTTGTGTGTGCATCCAATTTGCACTTCAGCTGGATGAGGCTCTGCATCAAGAGCACAAACTCACAAAATCACCACATCTAAACAAAGCGTTCACAAATTCAACATTTGGGAAATGAAGTCAGACCAAGCATTTTAGTTCAAAGGTTTGAGAAATTGATTATCAAGAAAGAGCACAGAAGCAGACCTTGGAATTGCGCTCACAAAGAGAGACACAAGTAAACTTATTAAGCTGAACATTCTTTTCCATGTCAGTAAGGAAGGGGTACATGTAAAATTTACCTCTTATGTCGTCAAGATTTTCCAAAGCATGATACAGCCAATGAAGAATTCTGAAATGTCATTTCCATTATAATTTACCTTCCTCCCAAAAACAGCACTGGGATGAACTATGACCCAAACTCTATCATCAGTTGCCCACAGTTTTCTTACTCCTGTATTAATAGATGCATCCTCATCTCAATGTCGGGCAGAAAAGCATAACAAGCTTTCAATAATGACTGTCTCAGGCAGCATAATGCTGATGTTGCACCTCGCATAACCTGTGACAATTGTCAGACTGGCAAAAATCTTACCATCTTTAACAATCTGTAAGTCTTCATGCAACCTTTTAAATCTCTCTAATATAGATGCATTTAAAGGTATTCAAGCTGTTTTAAATAATTTAGGAAATAATTTGCTATCAGTAAAATTTATTAAATACATTAAAACAGTAATAATTGAAATTAATAAAATTAAAATAAATAAGTAAACAAAAATAAATTAACATGCCACTTCCTTCCCAATCACTAGGCCTGCAGAAATTAATTTTCTAGTCTTAAGTTGAGGAATCATGATACAACTCGATTCCAGCTCTGGACTGCAATTGGAATCCAAGGATGAAGCTGAGCGCCAAAGTGCCATCAGCTTTTCAGTGAGTGGCTGAATGTAATAAGTTATTTTGCCAACTTGTCAAATTGCAGCATAGTCAAAACAATTTGGTCTGCCATGAAAATGGCCAAGGGGTTTGTTTTAATAGCATTTATTGCCAGTCTTTAGTTCCCTTTGAACTGACAAAGTATTTAATAACCAACCACTTTAATGGACCTGGAGTCACCTTTACACCAGATCACATATTCATGCCTGTTATTAACGAACAAGTTTCATGTCAACTTTGTTGTTTTATGGTCACCATTATCTGACTTTAGCTTCTAGCACGACGCAATTAATGCTCAAGACACTGGAATTTGGAGTTCAATTCCAGTATCCTCTGTAAGGAGTCTCTGTACGTCCTCATAGAATGTACGTCTTCCTCGGATGCTCCGGCTTCCTCTCACAGTCCAAAGACGACCAGGTAGGTTAACTGGTCATTGTAAATTGTTCTGTGATTAAATTAGGGTTGTCAGGGATTGGGGACGAAGGGCCAGAAAGGCCTATTTCACGTGGTATCTCTAAATAAATAAATCCTGTTTTCATAGAGGGATTCAAACTGAAAACCTGAATACTTCAGAAATTAGCTGATAGTCCAGAAACCTAACCACTATATTTGCATTTGAAAACTGTTTATAGTCTAGTTTCTATCAGGAAGTTGGGGTTGAATTTTCTGCCCAGTACTAAAAGGGATCTACGAGCATAACATTGTTTTACTTTGAGTTGGGTAGTCTAATCAAAACTACACAATGCAAAGTAAAACAAAATTATGCCCATAACAAAGGGTTCCCAACCTTTTTCATGTCATGGACCCCTACCATTAACTGAGGGGTCCGTGGACCTCAGATTAGGAACCCCTGCACTGGATTGTTTTTACAGCTTTAAGTGAAGGTGTTCCTTCACAAAGAATAATATTAATTGATGAAATATTTAATTCCAGGAGTATTATCAATACTTATTGCAGGAAAATGTGCTGGAAAAATGAAGATGTTTAACAAGCTTAGACTTCATAGTCAGCAAAATATTCACTGTAAGTTATGAAATTATGAAACCTAGCCCTTTAATCTTATCTGATAAACCTTTTCACAAACTATTGAATTAAAAGTTGAAATCAGCAGCATGCAGAAAATTAGCAAAGGGTAACAGCAATGTTAAGAAAACAAACACAGCCAACAGATTACAACCAATACATTAAAAGTGCCTTCAATGTATATGCATGCCATGAAACCAAGTCATTACTGTGAAAGTCAGCAGTGGCTCCCAATGAAAGGGTTAACGTATGAGGAGAACTTGATGGCTCTGGGCCTGTACTTGATGGAATTCAGATGGGAGATCTCACTAAAACTTACAGACTACTATTGAAGGGCCTAAAAGAGTGGACGTGGAAAAGATGTTTCCATTGGTAGGAGAGTCTAAGATGCCTCAGAATGAACAGGCATTCCTTTAGAACTGAGATGAGGAATTTCTTCACCAGAGTGGTGAATCTGAGGAATATCTTGCTAGAGAGGCCTGAGGAGGCCAGGTCATTGGGTGTATTTAAAGCAGAATTTGATACAGTTTTGATTGGTAAGGGGGGGGGGGGGGGAGAAGGATGAGCTCAAGCAAAAAAGTCAGCTATGATTGAATGGTGGAGCAGACTTGATAGCTGAATGGACTAATACTGCTAATGTTAAAGTCTTATGGTCTAAAGTGAAGCGGGATATGCAATTGAAGGTGTAAGTATCTAGAGTAACGGAAATTAAATCCCATGCCATGAGTGGGTAATTAACTAAATAGGGTTGTTTGTTCCACATTACCAGGAGGGTGGACAGGTGACTAACTCCCAACAACAACCAACATCACCTTTACTGTCTTTAGAAACAGACACTAGAACAAGGCATGCACATTTCTTTTTAAACCATGTACAAAATGGAGACCAATCTGACCTCTTCTCAATACCAAGCTGAAAACCTTGGTAGAAATCCTGCCTGAACCTCGGAGACATTAGATTTTTCTCCAAGTCCTCTCCAGAGATTTGAGCACAATATCTGGACTAAGACATCACTGCAATAGTAATGAGCTTGTGTTTTGTCAGGAACACCCACTTTCCAGATGCAATGTTGAACAAAAGCCCCATTTACCAGTCAGGTAGTTGGAATGATTCAGAAAGAATCCCTCAACTCACAACAAGTAAAGAAATAGTCTTCTACATGTTATTGATTTGTTAGACGTTGTGTTTAAATTGGCTGCCAGGCTTCCTGTAATCCAACAGTGATAACACAACAGAAGTGTTTCACAGGTTATATAGTTCTTTAGTACATCCTAAGGTCAAGTTACGATCTACAGAAATACTTCTTTTTCTTTCCAGCAATAGAGATGAAATTAGAAGCACAAGAATAAGTGGTGTGGTTCCCTATGCACTGCACTTCAAGACAGTGGTGTAACATAATATTATTGAATATTATACTATTTTAATAAAATTTCAATCATTCCATACAGTACAACTTTGGATCTGAAGACCTGCCTGCACTACCATCTAAACAAACAAAACACAGCAGCATTTTCCACTTACCCTCTTCAATCTGAATTTAACAATTTTGTTGAAAGACCTGTTTCCTTGGTGTATAGTGAATGTATTTATTTTCAATTTAAGATCAAGAATGCATGACCGAAAGCAACAATTACTTATACACTGCTAGGTTATGCATTTTGTCACATGTTCAAAGGAGAAAAAATACAAAGTAAACTCCATTCAAAGGCAGAATTCATCTTTTTGCAGAAGTAAAGCTCTTTAATGACCATGAGGTGCCTCATCTATAAATTGGCCAACAACACAACTATTGTCGGCAGAATTTCACACAGCGATGAGGAGGCGAACAAGAGTAAGAAAGATCAGCTGGTTGAGTGGTGTTGGAACAACAACCTTGCACTCAATGTCAGTAAGGCCAAAGAATTGATTGTGGACTTCAGGAAGGAGAAATCAAAGGTAGACACACAAGTCCTCATCGAGGGATCAGAAGTGGGAAGGGTGAGCAGTTTCAAGTTCCTGGCTGTCAACATCTCTGAGGATCTATCCTGGGCCCAACATATTGATGTAATTACAGAGAAGGCATGACAGCAGCTATACTTATGGCTGCAAGGAAATGAATATCAGGGTTGTATATGACGACATATGTGTACTTTGATTAAAACATTACTTTGAGCTTTACATTTCACTAGGGATTTGAGGAGAATTGGTTATGTCACCAAAGCCACTCACAAATTTCTACAGATGTACCTTGAAAAGCATTCTAACTGGTTACATCACCATCTGGTATGGGGGGGGGGGGGGGGGGGAGGGCAATGCACAGGATCGAAATAAGCTGCAGAAAGTTGTAAGCTCAGTCAGCTCCTTCATGGGCACCAGCATCCCAGACACCTTCAAAGGTGATGCCTCAGAAAAACAGCATCCACCATTAAAGACTCCCGTCACCCAGGAAATGCCCTCTTCTGATTGCTACAATCAAGGAGGTTGTACAGGAGTGTGAAGACACACACTCAACATTTCAGGAACAACTTCTTCCTCCCCCCCATCCAATTTCTGAATGGACAATTAACCCATGAACACTACCTCAGTATTTTTCCTCTATCTTACTTAATTTAATTTTCTTTTTTATATTTACTCCTTATTGTAATTTATGGTATTATGTATTGCAATGTACTCCTGCCACAAAACAGTAAATTTCACGGCATATGCCAGTGATACTAAAGCTGATTCTGAAAAATATGAGGTGAAATCGACCAAATGCAAAACTGTTCAGATGCTCTGAAGCTCCAACCAGGTTACGGTATCCAGAGATTTTTCATGTACAATCTATTTGAACCTTTGGCTAAATGTCTTCTACAATGTACATCAAAGCTTTCCATATAGCATCAAATATTTTGACTGCATATTAGGAAAACTATATTTCATATGTCAGAAAGAATTTCAAAAACATGTGCGTGCCTTATCACACCTAGACTCTTAATTGGTACCAACAACATAGCTAGAAAAAGGGAGGAGGTCCTAAAAACAAAATACAGGGAGTCAGGAAGGAAGTTGAGAAGCAGGACCTCAAGGATAGTAATCCTGTGCCTCACGACAGTGAGCATAGGCATAGACTGAGGTGGCGGATAAATGCATGACTGAAGAATTGGAATGGGGGCAGGGATTCAGATTTCTGGATCATTGGGACCTCTCTAGGACAGGTGTGACCTGTACAAAAAGAGATGGGTTGCACTTGTTTCTGAGGGGGACCAATATCCTTGAGGGCAGGTACGCTAGAGCTGTTGGGAGTGTCTTAAACTAATATGGTGGGGGATGGGAACCAGTCTGATAGAGCTGAGGACGAGCCAGCAGGTTGGCAAGTAGATAATGGGTTAATATGAATGTAAGGAAGGATAAACCAATGACTGAATACTAATGCAGTCAGTGCAAGGAGTTAAATTGTATCACAGAGGCAAAGAATGCAGGACTGAAGGTGTAGCACGTAGCATTCAGAATAAGGTGGATGAACTCATGGCATAATTAGAGATTGATTGGTCTGACGATGTGGGCATCACTGAGTCATAGCTGAAAGAAGGTCATAGTTGGGAGCTTAATATCAAACGATATACTTTGTATTGAAAGTTCAGGCAGGAAGGCATGGGTGATGGAGTGGCTCTGTTAGTAAGAGATGGAATTACATCTTTAGAAAGAGGTGACATAGGGCCAGAGATGTCAAATCTTTGTGGGTGGAGTTAAGAATCTACAAGGGTGAAAAAAAATTTATGGGAATCATATATAGCCCTCCATATAGTAACCAAAATGTGGGGTTGAGATGGTAAAGGGAGCTGGAAAAGGGTAATGTTACAATTGTAATAGGGGACATATCCTCTTCTAATATGCAAGGGGATTTGGAAAACCAGATTTATGTCAGATCACAAGAGTGCCTACCAGATGGCTTTTTAGAGCAGCTTGTGCTTCAGCCTACTTGGAAAAGGCTATCTTAAATTGGGTGTTGTGTAATAATCCAGATTTTATAAGGGAGCATAAAGTAAAAGAACCCTTAGGAGACAGTGGTCATAATATGCTTGAATTATTACTCCAATTTGAGAGGGAGAAGTGCAAATCAGATGTATCAGTAACAAGAGAAAATCCACAGATGCTGGAAATCCAAGCAACACACACAAAATCCTGGAGGAACTCAGCAAGCTAGGCAGTATTTATAGAAAAGAGTACAGTCGAAGGGTCTCGGCCTGAAAGTTCAACTGTACTTTGTTCCTCAGACGTATCAGTATTGCAATGGAATAAAGGGAATCACAGAGGTATGAGAGAGGAGTTTGCCCAGGTGGATTGGAGGAGGATACTGGTGGGGATAACGGCAGAGCAGAGACGGCTGAAGTTTCTGGGAAGAGTTCACAAGGCGCAGGATAGGTATATCCCACAGAAGTACTCAAGTGGCAGGGGTAGGCAACCATGGCTGACAAGGGAAGTTAAGGATTGCATAAAAGCCAAGGAAAGGGCAAATAATGTTGCAAAAGTGAGTGGGATGTTTGGGAAGTTTTTGAAATCCAACAAAAGGCAACTAAAAAGCCACAAGAAGGGAAAAAATTAAATATGAGGCTTAACTTAGTCAATAATATAAAGCAGGATACTCAAAGTTTTCAGTTATATAAAGAGTAAAAGGGAGGTGAGGGCTGATATTGGACCACTGGAAAATAATACTGGTGAAGTAGTAATGGGGAACAAAGAAATGACGGATGAACTGAATACATACTTTGCATCAGTCTTCACTGTGGAAGACACTAGCAATGTGCCACAGGTCCATGAGTGTCCCAAGAGGGAGCAGGGGTGAGTGCCATTGCTATTACATAGGAGAAAGTGCTAGGCAAACTGAAAGGTCTTAAGGTGGACAAGTCACCTGGGCCAGATGGACTACATGGCAGAGTTCTGAGAGAGGTTGCTGAAGAGATTGCAGATGCATTGGTCATGATCTTTCAAGAATCACTTGATTCTGGCTCAGTTCCAGAGGACTGGAAAATTGCAAATGTCACTCCACTCTTTAGGAAGGGAGGAAGGCAAAAAAAAAGGAAATTATATGCCAGTTAGCCTATACTCAGTGGTAAGGGAAGGGATGGAGTCTATTATTAAGGGTGAGGTTCTGAGGTATTTGGAGACTAATGATAAAATGTCAAAGTCAGCATGGTTTCTGTGAAGGGAAACGTTGCCTGACAAATCTGTTACAGTTCTTCAAGGAAGTAACAAGCCGGGTGGACAAAGGAGAGGTAGTGGATGTCATTTACTTGGACTTTCAGAAGATATTTGATAAGGTGCCATACATGAGACTGCTAACAAGATAAAATCCTATGGCATTACAGAAAGATACTGCCATGGATAGAGGAATGGTTGACAAGCAGGAGGCAGTGAGAGGGAATAAAGGGGGCCTTTTCTGGTTGGCTGCCGGTGTCTAGTGGTGTTCCTCAGGGGTCAGTATTGGGACCGCTACTTTTTATATTGTTTGTCAATGATTTGGATAATGTAATTAATGGCTTTGTAGCAAAGTTTTCAGATGATACAAAGATACGTGAACGGGTAGGTAGTGCCAAGGAAGCAATGTGATTTCAGAAGGACTTAAGACAAATTGGAAGAATGGGCAAAAAAGTGGCAGATGGAACACAGTGTTGGGAAATGTATGATAAAGCATTTTGGTAAAAGGAATAATAGTGCGGACTATTATCTAAATGGGGAGAAAATTCAAACACCAGAGGTGCAAAGAGACTTAGGAACCTCATGCAAGACTTCCAGAAGGTTAATTTACAGGCTGAGTCTGTGGTAAAGAAGGTAAATGTAATGTTGATATTTATTTCAAGGGAATAGAATATAAAAACAAAGAGATATTGCTGAGGCTTTATAAGACACTAGTCAGGCCGTACTTATTGTCAACAGGTTATGCCCCATATCTCAGAAAGGATGTGTTGTTATTAGAGAGAGTCCAGAGGAGGTTCACAAGCAAGATTCAGGGAATGAAAGAGTTAACTTATGAGGTGTGTTTGGCAGCTTTGGGCCTGTACTCGCTGGAACTTAGAAGAATGTGGGGGGATCTCATTGAAACCTACTGAATATTGAATGGACTAGGTAAGGTGGATGTGAAAAGGATGTTTCCTATAGTGGGGTGTCCAGAATTAGATGACACAACCTCAAAATTGAGGGGTGACCTTCTAGAACAGAGGTAGGGAGCAATTTTTTTCAGCCAGAGAGAAGTGAATCTGTGGAATGCCCTGCTAGAGACTGCTGTGGAAGTTAAGACTGTGGGTATATTTGAAACAAAAATTGTGTTCCTGATTGGTGAGGGCATCAAAGGATATGGTGAGGATGCAGGTGTATGGTGTTGAGTGGAATCTGGGATCAACCATGAGGGTATAACAGACTCAATGGGCTGAATGGCCTAATTCTGCTCCTGTGTCTTATGGTCTCAATAAAAATCAGTTCAGCGAGAGTCTCAAGATGGCGCTCATGGAGTAAACCGCATTTAGGCTTTGCTCCAAACCTTTTACGTTTTTTTTAACCTACAAACACCCCTTAAACTTATTTTAAAGGGGTCTAAACATATAGAATTTTTTTAAAAACTATCTGAATTACTCTCAACTCGCTGAAATGTCTAAAGCAAAAGAACCGAAACAGACGAGAGAACCGTTAACTTTAGAAGTTGTTGTGAAGTTTATAGACGCTAGATTTGATGAATTGGAGAAAAAATTACTTGGAAGATTCTCAGAGTATGACAATCGTTTGAGATCACTCGAAGATAAGTTCCTGACCCTTTCACGGGAATCAAATGAACAACATGCAAGCATTTTGGTTCTTGAAGAAGCTGCTCGTAAGAAGGATCGTATAATCGAAAAAATGCAAGAAGAGCAAACTTCGACGATCCAACAGATGGATCGCTATAAAGCTAAAATTACTGATTTGGAAAATCGTTCTCGAAGACAAAATCTTCGGTTAATTGGAATCCCGGAAAAATTTGAAAGCGGTGATCTGACCGTTTTCTTCTCCAAATTTCTAGTGGATGTCCTGGGCGAAGAAGTCCTGGATAACCCCCCATTAATCGATCGGGCACACAGAGTATCCAGATATCGGGCAGATTCAAGTCTGAAACCACGGCACATAATTCTCAGGATCCATTATCCTCACATCAAAGAACGACTGATTCGTGCGGCTCGTAAAAAAGGTATGATAACTTATCAAAATTTTAATTTTCGCATTCTGGAGGACTATAGCCCCGAAGTACTACGGGCTAGGCTGGCTTTCAGATCGGTTATGTCGGATTTTCACCAGAAAGGCTACAAGCAAGCGTTGCTGTTTCCAGCACACCTGAGAGTCACCCTTCAAGATGGATCTTTTCGGCTGTTTAAATCGCCAGCGGATGCTCAAGGTTTCCTGGAACAATGACATTTGATCGGGCTGATCAATATAATCTAGCCTATAGATTTGGATCTGTTATAGATTGACGTTTGGGTTCTTTTTTGATACAGTTCATATGTATTTCTTATATACGATTAAAGCTCTCTTTTTTCTACCGGGTTTATTCCGATTTCATATTTTTATATATTACTAACCGATTAATGTTGAAGATGACCTATTAGGGTTATTTTTTTTTCTTTTTTTTAATCGATATACGCTCTTTTTTTACATTTTTAGCATTTGAATATTAAGATTTGGAAGAATAAAATGGCGTTTCTTCTTCCCGACAGACTCCAGTGTCTGTAGCGTCATAACTGTTTTGATCTGTTCGAAAGTGTTAAACCTTCATTTATTGTTTTAATTTTTAACCCTTTTGATAATATACATTTATAACACTAATTTTATATTTTAATTTTTCCTATATCAACCCTTTTTTTTATAATGTGGGTTGTTTGTATTTTTTTTAACTTTGTTACGTCTGAGTTGCCGTCTTGAGACAAGGGGGTAATTTTAGTATTAGATCGCTCGCTTGCCTCTGTTTGGCTTTTTTCCTGGGGTTTTGAGGGTGGTGGGAGGGAGATTTTTCTTTTTTTTCTTTCTTCTGCTTGCTTTTTGCTTAGTTTTACTTCATGGGCTTATATGAAACTACTAAAATGGCTGCGGTGCTGTGACTTCCGGCTTCCCTTTGAACTTACTTCCCCCTTCCGAGTTCATGAGTTCACTTTTCTTTTAAACCTATATGTTAACTGTAATATGTATTGTCAATATGGATAAGACTATTAACTTTGTTTCTTGGAATACTAATGGTTTAAATCATCCGATTAAACGGAAAAAAGTATTCAAAGTATTCCATAGAATGAATGCGAATGTTATTTTTGTACAAGAGACTCATGTTAGGAAGGTGGATAGTCAGAGGTTGTTTAGGTTTTGGAAGGGCCAACAGTATCACTCAAATTCGCAAGCCAAAGTGAGAGGTGTTTCTATTTTTATAGACTCATCAACTGCTTTTATACATTATGAAACAATTTCAGACCCGCAAGGTAGATTTTTGCTTATTACTGGGTTGCTTTTTAATAAAAAAGTTGTTTTAGTTAATGTTTATGCTCCAAATACTGACTGTCCTGAATTTTTTAAATGTTTATTTACATCCTTTCCTAATCTGAATCAATACAGATTGATAATGGGCGGGGATTTTAATTGTTGTTTAAACCCTTTGATGGATAGATCCAAACCCATTCAAACTTTTCCGAACAAATCGGCTTCTCTTATTAATTCTTTTATGATTGATTCAGCTATCTGTGAAATCTGGCGTTTTCTACACCCTAATGATAAAGAGTTCTCATACTTTTCCCATGTGCATCATAATTACTCAAGGATTGACTACTTTTTCATTGATCAGCACTTCCTTACAGATGTCATGGATTGCAAATACGACTCTATTGTTATATCTGATCATGCACCTTTGAAGTTATCTATTAAGGTGACGGATTCACATATTAGTACTAAAAGTTGGAGGTTTAATTCTGTTTTACTGCAGGACTCTGACTTTATTAACTTTATTAAACAGCAAATTGATTTGTTTTTCTCAATAAATTCCACAGCAGACATTTCTAGTGGAACTCTCTGGGATACTTTTAAGGCATATATTCGTGGACAGATTATTTCATATTCTGCCGGAGTTAGGAAACGAACTAATTCTAAAATATCAACATTAGTTGATAAAATTAAGGCAATTGATAAGATTTATGCATTGACCCCTAGTAAAGAACTTTATAAAGAAAGGGTGGAACTTCAAATGGAGCATAGTTTATTATTAACCTCTTCGATTGAAAGTCAGTTAATTAAATCGAAAGCTCAATTTTATACATATGGAGATAAGTCTGGTAAATTACTAGTTAACCAATTGAAAATTGTTTCGGATAAGCGACAAATTACTAAGATTCGTAAACAAGATGGTACTCTGACGATTGATCACAAAGAGATAAATACAGCCTTTCAAGATTTTTATAATTCTTTATATCAATCAGAATGTACTAAAGACTCTTCTATAATGAGTGAATTTTTAAGGAAATTGAATATTCCAAAAGTAACTGCTGAGGATAGTGTATTTTTGGATACACCTATTACGGAGTCTGAAATAGAAAAGGCCATTTTCTTAATGAACTCGGGTAAAGCTTCGGGCCCAGATGGTTTTTCTGCAGAATTTTTTAAATCCTTTTCTTCTATACTTTCTCCTTGGCTTTGTAAAATTTTTAAAGATGCATTAAGTATAGGTAAACTACCACAATCTTTTTATGAAGCTTCTATTTCTTTAATTCTTAAAAAAGATAAAGATCCCACTGAATGTGCATCTTATCGGCCTATATCTTTGCTGAATATGGATTTTAAGATTTTTAGTAAAATCTTGGCTATTAGATTAGAAAATATATTGCCTCGGATTATTTCTGAGGATCAGACTGGATTTATTAAAAATCGTTATTCATCTTTTAATATTAGAAAATTAATTAATATTGCTTATACTTCTTCATCTAAAATCCCAGAATGTGTCATCTCCTTAGATGCCGAAAAAGCATTTGATAGAGTCGAATGGTCATATTTATTTAATACTTTGCAACATTTTAATTTTAGTTCAAAATTTATATCATGGATTAAATTAATATATCAGAAACCTTTAGCTTCGGTTTTCACTAATAATCAAAGATCCCCTTTTTTTCAGCTATTTCGGGGTACAAGGCAAGGTTGTCCTTTAAGCCCTTTATTATTTGACATTGCTTTGGAACCCTTGGCTATAGCTATTCGTGAATCACCCAATATTTTAGGTATTACCCGTGGGGAGACGATGTATAAGGTATCATTATATGCAGATGATTTGTTATTATATATATCTGATCCTGAAAGATCTATTCCTGCTATTTCTTCTTTGCTTGCTCAATTTAGTAACTTCTCTGGGTATAAATTGAATTTTAATAAGAGTGAACTTTTTCCATTAAATATGCATACTCCAATTTATAATCGGGTACCATATAGAATTGTTACAGACTATTTTACTTATTTAGGTATTAAAATTACTAAAAAACATAAAGATTTATTTAAAACTAATTTTTTGCCTTTAATAGATCAAATTAAGCAACTTGCTAATAGGTGGTCTCCACTATCTATGTCTTTGGTAGGTAGAATTAATGCCATTAAGATGATGATACTACCTAAATTTTTATACCTATTTCAAGCATTACCAATTTTTATTCCTAAATCTTTTTTTGATACAGTTGATTCTAAAATATCGTCGTATTTGTGGCAGAACAAAAATCCTAGGTTAGCTAAAAAATATTTACAGAAGCCTAAGAAGGAGGGCGGTTTGGCTCTACCAAACTTAAGATTTTACTATTGGGCAGTTAATATACGGTATTTGATATTTTGGACACAAGAATCGACTACAGTTGCTGGCCCACAATGGGTAAATTTGGAATGTAAATCTGTGCAAGATTTCTCATTGATTTCAATCTTAGGATCTTCACTTCCCTTTTCGTTATTTAAAATGAATAAACAGATAACTAATCCTATAGTCAAGTATACATTACGAATCTGGTTTCAATTTCGTAAATTTTTTGGTTTGAATAAGTTTATACTGTCAAGTCCTATAACAGCTAATTACTTTTTTCGACCATCTTCCATAGATCAAGCCTTTTATTTATGGAAAACAAAAGGTATAACATGTTTTCGTGATCTGATTTTGGATGATAACATTATGTCCTTCGAACAATTATCTAATAAATATAATTTATCTAAAACCCATTTTTTTAGATATCTACAAGTTAGAAATTTTTTATATAATGAACTAAAGTCTTTTTCGAAAGAATGTCCATTGGACATTACAGAAAGAATTTTAGCTCTTAATCCTTGTCAAAAGGGTCTTGTTGCTATCATTTATAATATGATTATGAATCTACAACCAGATATATCTGAAAAAATTAAGAAGGAATGGCAGGAAGAACTGCATTGCCCTATTTCTACTGAGCAATGGGAAAAAATTTTATTATTGGTAAACTCATCCTCTATATGTGCTAAACATACTCTAATACAATTTAAGGTCGTACACAGAGCTCATATGTCTAAAGATAAACTTGCTCGATTTTACTCGTATGTTAATCCAACCTGTGATAGATGTCATTCTGATATAGCTTCGTTGACTCATATGTTTTGGTCCTGTCCTTGCTTACAAAACTATTGGAAAGATATTTTTAATATTATTTCAAGAGTTTTAAATATTAATCTCCAACCACATCCTTTTACTGCAATTTTTGGCCTACCAATGATAGATAATAAGTGTTTATCTGCTTCATTCCAACGAATGATTGCATTTATTACACTAATGGCTAGAAGATCCATTTTACTGAATTGGAAAGAAGCCAATCCTCCAACAGTATTTCAGTGGTTTTCCCAAACTATTTCCTGTTTAAGTTTAGAAAAAAGTAGAAGTGTGGTTTTCGATTCTTCAGTTAAATTTGAGGAAACTTGGAGACCATTTATTCAGCATTTTCATATGAATTAAACGGTCTGATCCTGAACCTTATTGTCACTATCCTGAATTGTGTGGATGGAGGTTGGGAGTCATAGGCACTACTGTATATATATAACATTATGCGATTGCCCATGTTGGTTAGTTTTTTTCTATTTAGTTGTTGTTTTTTTTTTTTTTTGGGGGGGGTTTCTCTTAATCATTTATATTATTATATGAGTTTGAGAGATTCTATGTATGGATCAATATATATTTGAATGTTTATCAATCTACTATGTACTCTCAAATGTCTTGTAACAATATTTTTCTTCTGTTTTTTTTTTAAAAAACTAATAAAAAGATTTGAAAAAAAAAAAAAAAAAAAATCAGTTCAGTATCCCGTACTTACCACTCTAAGTACAGGAGGACTTGGTGTGTGGCACATTTTTCCCCAAAATGTATAAAATAGAAATACCAAGAGGGAGAGAAAGAGGAAAGGTGAAATAGCTGGTGCTCCACAAACAGAGTGTCAAAGTCATTTAGCAGAATGATGTTGGCGCGTGGCCTAATGGATAAGACATCGGTCTAGTGATCTGAAGGTCACTGGTTCGAGCCTCAGCTGAGGCAGCGTGTTGTGTCCTTGAACAAGGCACTTAACCACACATTGCTCTGCGATGACAACGGTGCCAAGCTGCTTGGGTCCTAGTGCCCTTCCCTTGGACAACATCGGTGGCGTGGAGAGGGGAAGGCTTGCAGCATGGGCAATTGCCGGTGTCCCATACAACACTACCCAGGCCTGCGCTCTGGAAACCTTCCAAGGCGCAAATCCATGGTCTCACGGGACTAACGGATGCATCATCACAACCTCCAGGAAATAACCAAGACCTTGCTCAGTGGATAATTGGAAGAACCCTCCCTGTCAGATTCTTGTGACACCACTGCAAACCACATTTACGCTGTCGTTGAGACATCAAAAGGTAGACTTTCTCCAGACTATTTCAGGCATATGCTCTAAGGCAAATACCAACAGCTATTGAAAGATTATCAACTTGATCTGCTCAAAACATCTAGGAGTTGTTTTCAACCAAGTATTGCGGACTGGTACGTTCCTGCTGAAGGATGCACTGAAGTTGGTAGAAACAACATTAAGACACAGTTTAACGATCTGTGGTTGGATCTGTTGGAAATGTTGGAAAACTCGATGACAATGGAGTATTTGTGAGACCGCACATGGAATATTGTATGCAGTTCTGGTTGCCTGGGCGTTGGGAAAAGGGCAGTGTAGTGGTTAGCGTGACACTATTACAGTTCAGGGCATTCCGGAGTTCAGAGTTCAATTCTGACAGGGGTCCCTGTGGAATATGCAGTTTTCCTGGGTGCTCCAGTTTCCTTCAAAGACAGACCAGGTAGGTTAATGGGCCATTATGATTTATCCCTTGTTTAGGTTCAAGTTAGTCGGGTTTGTTGGGGATTGCTGGTTCAGTGTGCTGGAAGGGCCTACTCCATGTTACATCACTAAATCAATAAGTAATTAGATGGCTATGGGCTAGAGACAAATTGGGTGTTGATAATTAATATGCAAGTGACTAAGGCACATGCACTGAAACAGACTAGAGCTAGTTTCAAATGTAGAAATTTCACTTTCTCAATGCGTCTTGTTTTTCACCAGAAGGCAAGAAACAATTTTCATCAGAGATAACATCACTGTATTATAAACTGAATGCCGGCTTTAATTTAAGCTACATTTGTCTTCAATTAAAGTTGCTATGATATCACCATATACAAACGTTTGTACATAGGAACCACTGAAATTACGCTCACTCTTATTTTGGTATCAAATCACAAGCACACCATGTAACTATTAGCCCAGAGCCTCATTTACAATCCCTTGTTTTGTTTTCATTGAGTGCAAATGAACTGAGAAACTGAATTAGCAGCTCTAACTACAAGAAAAAACTTTGTCACTGACTTTTGGGGGTCAAAACGAGCATGGACATCTCCATTCAATGTTCCACCTTCAGATCCAGAAAGGAACGCTTGAATCCACAAGCTACTTAACCTCCTGTCAGCACTGGCAACTCCAAAATATTATTATGAAGCCTAGGAACACCAGGTGCCCTCCCTACCCTTGATCTAGGGTTCAACTCAAGCTTTAGTAATCTTACATTACAGAAGCAGTTCCCTTCCCCAATCTCAATTCACTGCTATGATTCAGAAACGGGGATTCAACTTGAAGTTAGAAAGGGTGTGACCTCCAAGCTGAATTTGCATCCAAGGACTAGGCACGCAAAAACTGAACCTAATACTTAAATTATAATTAAACTTAATTAAAAGTTGGAATCAAATTCACAAAGGGAAAAAAACTATAATTTTGCCAAGTCTCCCTCATAGAGTAGACAATGCTGCCTGAACCTGAAAATGAAAAAAAATCACACCAATGTAGCAAGATGATTGAGATGAAGATTATGTTGCTAGGCGCTCACTTGTACCACGTTAATATTCGCTTTTCAAGAACAAAATCCTGTTTGATTTATTATTGCGATTCATAAACACTTCTTCTAGTTTACATTGGACCCAAGACAAGCCTAAATTGAAAATGCAGTACATACTGACATTCTAAGGATTATTTTAGCCAAATACCAGTTCTACGGTGTAAACATATATTTAGATTTACACACCTGTAGATTCCAATCAGTGAGTGACATTTGTTGATTAACAATTGAGGAATGTGCATCTTCCTCAGATATTTTACAGGACAATACCCTCTTCAAAAAAACAAAATCTTTGGCTGTGCATTCACGAAATGCACATTTTAACAAAGCTTCTTTAGAGAAATCAATGCCTGAAACTAAAATTCGGATTTGTATTGAAGCCTTTTGCAGATAAAATGTAGCAAGATCTAATCATCACAGTAGGGGTCCCACTGGTGACATCCAGTCCCACAACATGTGTTTTCTTTTATTAATGCTGGAAGAGCTTTTTAAAAAATACTTTTAACAGAGTTTCAGATATAAATATCTGAGCAGTATAATTGATAAAAACTATAGAAAGATTTAAAAAAAAGGATCTAGTGCTTTCCTGGCGCACTTGACAAATAAACTCCTCTCAGGCTTTCAGCTGGTACAAGTTTCAATTATAATTGACGTTTCGATGACAAACTCTGCTGTAAGATTCAAAATTAAGATGTGCGTTTCTGACAGGTCCGGGTTAAAGTCAAAGGACAACTGTGATTTAATTATGTCTGGGTTAAAGTCTGTAAACAAGTGTGATCTAATTATGAATGCAGAAGCCTTGACAAAATTAACTGTTTGTGGAATCATTGAAGTCCTGAGATATGGACTATTGTTTTACAGAAACGTGTAAAAAAACAACTCCAAATATGGAATGGGATAAGACTATGTACCTCCCGAGTCAGGGAGGAGGGGTGGTAAGGAAGAAGGATAAAACCTGCTGCCCTGTAAGGTTCAGGGTTCCCTTCTCTGAAGGGGCCCAGCTCTGCAGAACTGTTAATAAACTTTGTTTCCTTGAATTTGTCTTGAAGCCATTATTCGGGAGCGTGGCTCGTTTCTGACATCTGCCAACTTCATCAGGGGTCTGATGAAGATGGTAGGGTTTGTCAACCTGGAAACCTGAGAGGAGTTTATTCGCAACAGAAAGATAACTGATCTTTAGGATAACAACTCAAATTAATGGTCCTTTGACACCAGATCTGACTGGTGTAAATTCAGTAGGGTGAAGATCTCAACCTCATGAGACCAGTGGGGCAAAGGAAGTGATGTTCTGGCCCCTGTATCTCACAAATCCTGGACTGACTTCTGAGAGCAAGGCTAAATGTGGTGGTTCATTTCAGAATGTACAGCCATAGGCCTTAAATTACATTGATACTCACGAAAGAATGCTATTTAAGTGAGATAAGTAACATTAATTTGAAAACTGAATACTTATTTTCATTTCTTTGTGAACATTCGTGACAGTGAACTGTGCTGCCTTTACTGAGCACGTGTGATGTCAGCTCTGAATTTCCCACTGTGTCTCTGCCATTCCTCATCCTGGTAACGTAATTTATGCAGTATGAACATTTATTGTTCTTTCCAGTTCATGGTGCAATGGTTACACGGTTGTCAATGACTCTGCGTCACTTCACAATTCTATTGACAAATCTGGACTAATCTCTTGTGAGATCTTACAAGGGACTGGCAATTTATGACTGCCTAAGATATTTAATATGCTTCAATGATTTTTATTTCTGCAGATACTGTAAATCTGACAAGAAAGCACACAATCCCAGATGTACTCAAGATTTTGGCCATTTTCAGAGAGAAATCAAAGCAACCCATCAAGTCAATGAACCTCTTTCAGAATGGATTAGAATCCCCTCATTTCCATTGACACAATACACAGAAAGCACACTACCATGGTTTATTTACCCAGTAGCTGGTTTGTTTTGCATATCAATACACACAAAATGCTGGAGGAACTCAGCAGGCCAGGCAGCATCTATGAAAAAGAGTAAACAGTCGACGTTTAGGGCCGAGACCCTTTGTCAGAGCAGTCCACAGATGCTGCCTGGCCTGCTGGGTTCCTCTAGCATTTTGTGTGTGTTGCTCCGGACTTCCAGCATCTGCAGAATTTCTCGTTTGTTTTGCAGGTTTACCACCACTCTCTCTGATTGATGAAAATTACATTAATTCCACAAGCTAGGGACTCACTTTTAAGGACTCCATAACTTGCGTTCTCACTATAAGTTATTTATTTATTATTTATTTGCAGAGTTTGTTTTTTTGCACATTTTTTTAGACTTTGTGCGTAGTATTTCATTGATTCTATTGCATTTCTCTGTTCTACTGTGAATGCCTGCAAGAAAATGAATCTCATGGTAATATATGGTGATGTGGCGACCCAATTACTAGCACACTCGAACCGGCTGACAATTAGCCAGAGCCAGAGACAAAGGTACATAGCCTCAGGGAGTTTCAGTTACGTGCCTCTCCAAGTATCGAGTGGGGGGAGACAGGCTTTTAAGCAAGACTGTGTTGGTGAAATAAAATTATTCCGTGGTTGCAGTTTACCGACTCCGTGTCGTAATTTCAGCGCTGCGCGTAGCACCCCGCTACATTGGTGACCCCGACGGTCCAACCGTTTTTTTGGACCGGAGATGGCAGACGCTGCGTTTGTTAACGCGGTTTCCTTGAAGCTGCCAAGCTTCTGGACGCTACGACCTCACCTATGGTTTCAGCAAGCAGAAGCCCAATTCCATGTTCGGCAAATAACCTCAGAGGACACCCGTTACTACTACGTGGTGAGTTCCCTCGACCAGGACACAGCGGCCCAGGTCGCTGAGTTCGTACAGTCTCCCCCGGCAGACGGCAAGTACACGGAATTCAAAGCCCTGCTCATAAGGACTTTCGGGCTCTCCCGCCGCGAGCGAGCTGCCCGCTTACTGCACCTGGATGGCTTGGGAGACAGGCCTCCATCGGCTTTGATGAATGAGATGTTGTCTCTGGCCGACGGACACACACCCTGCCTCATGTTTGAGCAGGCATTCCTGGAGCAGCTGCCCGAGGACATACGCCTGCTGCTGTCCGACGCTGATTTCAGCGACCCCCGGAAGGTGGCAACCCGGGCGGACGAGCTGTGGAAAGCCAAGAAGGAGAGTGGGGCGTCCGTCGCACAGATCACCAGGCCATCCCAGCAGCAAACCAGTCCAGGCCCGGCCGCGGAGCCCCCTAAACCCAGAGGCCGGGGTGTGGAGCCCAACGAACACTGGTGTTTCTACCACCAGCGGTGGGGCGCAGATGCCCGCCGCTGTCGCCCGCCCTGCCAGTTCCCGGGAAACGCCAGGGCCAGCCGTCGCTGATGGCTACGACGGCTGGCCTTCGGGATAGCCTCCTGTATGTCTGGGACAAACAGTCGGGACGCCGGTTTTTGGTCGACACCGGTGCCGAGATCAGCGTCTTACCTCCGACGAGTTACGACACCCGCAGCAGGGCGCCGGGTCCCCCCCTACGGGCCACGAACGGCAGCACCATAAGGACTTATGGCACCCGTCCGGTGCAGCTACGGCTCGACTCCAGCAAGTTTACGTGGGACTTCACACTGGCCGCCGTAGCCCAACCGCTTCTGGGTGCGGATTTCTTGCGGGCTCACAGCCTACTGGTCGACCTGCCCAGGAAGAGACTGGTTCACGCCGAGACCTTTCAGACATTCCCCCTGGGTGCAGCCCAGTTTCCAGCCCCTCACCTCGGCTCCATCACGCTGTCCGGCAACGACTTCACCAGGGTCCTGGCGGATTTCCCATCGGTTCTGGCACCACAGTTCACGGCAGCCATGCCCCGGCACGGTGTACAGCACCACATCCTGACCCAGGGACCACCCCTCCATGCCCGCGCTCGGCGGCTTCCCCCGGACAAGCTCCGACTGGCGAAGGAGGAGTTTACGCGGATGGAGGAATTGGGGATAATTCGGCGGTCCGACAGCCCCTGGGCCTCCCCCCTGCACATGGTGCCCAAGGCGACAGGGGGCTGGAGACCGTGCGGCGACTACCGCAGGCTGAACGAGGCTACAACACCGGACCGCTACCCTGTGCCGCACATTCAGGACTTTGCAGCCAACCTGCACGGCGCGCAGATCTTCTCCAAGGTAGACCTAATCCGCGGATACCATCAAATCCCGATGCATCCAGACGACATCCCCAAAACGGCTCTCATCACCCCGTTCGGCCTTTTCGAGTTCCTCCGCATGCCGTTCGGCCTGAAGAATGCCGCACAGACGTTCCAGCGGTTGATGGACGCGACCTGGACTTCGCATTCATCTATTTGGACGACATCCTCATAGCCAGCAGCAGTCGTCAGGAGCATCTGTCCCACCTCCGACAGCTCTTTGCCCGGCTGCGTGACTACGGTCTAACGATCAACCTGGCCAAATGCCAGTTCGGGCTCGACACCATTGACTTCCTGGGCCACAGGATTACTAAAGACGGGGCAACCCCTCTGCCCGCTAAGGTAGATGCGGTCCGTCATTTCCCCCGACCCACCACGGTCAAAGGCCTCCAGGAATTCGTAGGTATGGTCAATTTCTACCACCGCTTCCTCCCTTCAGCTGCCCGGATCATGCGCCCCCTGTTCGCCTTGCTGTCCGGTCCGGGCAAGGACATTACCTGGGACGAGGTGTCCGCTGCCGCTTTCATTCAAACGAAGGATGCCTTGGCGAATGCCACGATGCTGGTGCACCCCAGAATGGACGTCCCTACCGCCCTCACGGTGGACGCCTCTAACACGGCAGTCGGTGGGGTGCTGGAGCAGCTCATCGCGGGCCGCTGGCAACCCCTGGCGTTTTTCAGCAGACACCTGCGGCCACCCGAGCTCAAGTACAGTGCTTTCGACCGGGAACTGTTGGCGCTATACCTGGCAATCCGGCATTTCAGGTACTTCTTAGAAGGTAGGCCCTTCACCGCGTTCACGGACCACAAACCGCTTACCTTTACATTCACAAAGGTGTCCGATCCCTGGTCGTCCCGCCAGCAGCGCCATCTGTCCTACATCTCTGAATACACAACGGACGTCCGGCACGTCTCGGGTAAGGACAATGTCGTGGCGGATGCGCTCTCTCGCCCTAACATTCACGCCCTTTCCCAAGGGGTAGACTTTGAGGCACTGGCTGAGGCACAGTTGGCAGATGAGGAGATCCCGTGTTACAGAACCGCAGTCTCCGGTTTGCAGCTCCAGGACCTCCCCGTAGGCCCAGGTGAGAGGACCCTACTCTGTGACGTCGCCACCGGCCAGCCCTGTCCCGTCGTCCCGGAACCTTGGCGACGACGTGTGTTCGACTCCATTCATAACTTGGCCCACCCCTCCATCCGCACTACCGTCCGGATGGTCTCCAGCAGGTTCGTTTGGCACGGACTCCGCAAGCAGGTCAGTGACTGGGCCAGAACGTGCCTGCACTGCCAGACGGCCAAGGTGCAGCGACACACCAAGGCCCCGCCGCAGCAGTTCCACCCCACCCACCGGCGTTTCGACCACATTCATGTGGATATCGTGGGCCCCCTGCCTGTGTCACGCGGGGCGCGGCACCTCCTGACTATCGTGGACAGGTTCACAAGATGGCCAGAGGCGGTCCCGCTCACTGACACCACCTCCGAATCTTGCGCCCGGGCGCTGATCGCCACCTGGGTGTCCCGCTTTGGTGTCCCGGCCCACATTACCTCCGACAGAGGCGCCCAGTTCACCTCCAGCCTCTGGTCAGCGATGGCCAACCTGTTGGGGACTCAGCTGCACCACACCACTGCCTACCACCCACAGTCGAACGGACTGGTGGAGCGTTTCCACCGCCACCTGAAGTCGGCTCTCATGGCCCGCCTGCGCGGAGCTAACTGGGCGGACGAGCTTCCCTGGGTCCTGCTCGGCGTCCGCACGGCGCCCAAAGACGATCTGCACGCTTCGTCGGCCGAGTTGGTGTACGGCGCGCCCCTGGTCGTTCCCGGGGAGTTCATACCAGCCCCAAGGGGGCGAGAGGAAGAACCCGCAGCGGTCCTGGGCAGACTACACGAGAGACTCGGTGCCCTGGCCCCCGTGCCCACTTCGCAGCATGGGCAGCACCCGACCTGCGTACCCAAAGATCTGCAGAACTGTGTTTGTGTTTGTACGCCGGGGCGGGCATCGGCCGCCGCTGCAACGGCCCTACGAGGGGCCGTTCACGGTGCTCAGGAACAACGGGTCCACGTTCGTGCTGGACGTTGGGGGGAGAGAGGAGGTTTTCACGGTGGACCGACTCAAACCGGCCCACGTGGACTTGGCGCAACCGGTTGAGTTTCCGGCACCGCGGCACAGAGGCCGACCTCCCAAACAGGGTCCGGCCCAGACTGTGGACATTGGGGGGTGTACCGCCGGTTCTGGGGGGGGGGGTTATGTGGCGACCCAATTACTAGCACACTCGAACCGGCTGACAATTAGCCAGAGCCAGAGACAAAGGTACATAGCCTCAGGGAGTTTCAGTTACGTGCCTCTCCAAGTATCGAGTGGGGGGAGACAGGCTTTTAAGCAAGACTGTGTTGGTGAAATAAAATTATTCCGTGGTTGCAGTTTACCGACTCCGTGTCGTAATTTCAGCGCTGCGCGTAGCACCCCGCTACAGTGACATAAAATACATTTTCTCTGAACCTTATGTCTCTTATAAACAAAATTGCTGAGGTTTTGAGAAGGTGTGACTCCCTGTCAAGACACTCGACAGTTAAGCCAGAAGGCTATTCTGACGTAAAGACATTGTACATAATACCAATTCTGTTCAGTAACATGAAGTCCATAAGGGATCATGAATGGAGGAAACAACCTCGTCTTTCCTCATTTCCAGCACCGAGATTTTCCCCCAATGATAATTTTGCAGATATGTATGAGGAAAGGACCATTGCCAATGTCATCTAGCTGCTAGTGGGCATGTGAAGCCCTTACTAAAGATATCTTCAATGTCTCCTCTCCATTTACAGAATTATCAAAAAACAAATTAACAACTGTAGGTGAGGGCAATATTGAAAAAAATTCTTATATTTATTTAGGAACAAGGTTATTTCAGCAAATATCTACTTTAGAAATTGCAACCATTTTAAACTGTAACCTTAACAAACTTCCAGAATATTCTTGCTATGGAAGCATAATGTTTTGAAAAACATCTAACAGGCTGATGAATTAATCCCATTGTTTACAGTGACCACCGTGACTATTGACGCTTTTCACCGATTCATGTAAAAAGGGAAATAGAGTTGTTTTTTGTAAATTTATTTGCACATCATACATTTTGCAGATGTGTTTATTACAGAACTAACTAATCAATTGTTCTAATGAGCTACTTTAAAATCATTTGCTGAGATTCCAATCAAAGGTGTCATTAAAGTGGCATAACACTAGAGTCAACCAAGTTAATCCAGCTTTCTGAACAGCCAGGTATTTCAGAATCAGAGTTATCACTCAGTTAAACGATGAGATTCTTTGATTAGCAGCAGTGGTACAGCGCAAAGGCATAACACTGTAAAAACAAATAAGATGTACAAAAAGTAAGAAGAACGATGTAGTGTTCACGGAATCGTGAAATCATCTGGCAGAGGGGAAGAAGCTATTTCTGATGTGTTCAGTATAGGTCTTCAGATTCCTGTACCTCCTCTCTGAAGTGACAGTAAGAATTATGTATAGATTACATAAATGCTTACAGATTTCTTCAAATGCTGTCCATCCACAGGTTGTTCTTCACACTACACTTCAGGAATTTATAGTGACTATTTTCTCATGCTCTTACCCCAGCACTCTCTTCCCACCCCTTTTAAAAACATACACAGATATGATTAAATCATCAGTGCCAACCCAAAGTCCTGGGGGCTGCCCCACTGAGAGAAACTGTGTTGTTAACCTACTAACCTTACCAAAGGTGAAAGGACAGAGATCAAAAGCCTAGAGGTGGAAAAAAAACAATAGGAATGATAACCAGAAGACCTTATGTTTATCAAATTACAGCTCTCAGAAAACTGCCTCATCAAGAAATGAACTTCAAACTTGATTTCATTTTGATGAACTGTCAACAAAGGCCAAAGAAGATCTCCCAGTAGGATGCTGCAGCTGTAGTGATATACTACAGCAGCTAATACAAGTCAATTTACAACATGTCCGGCACTCAGGCTCCCATTGAGCAAATACAATAATAATCTGACCTCCAAACCAGAGACAAGGAACGTGATTCTGTATGCATATATTTGAATAATCTGAGCCAAGTCTCATTACTCAAGGTTGTTTCTTATGCAAATTAAACACCTGCAGACAATGTAATTAAAGTATTTATTAAATTATTCATACTGTCGTATAGATTACCAACATATTGGATTAGTCACTTAAAAAGAACATCTTCAAGAGATTCGTGCTTAATTTGCAAAAACAGCTGTGAGGAACCTTTTCCACTCATGCATGTGGTTGTCTTGGCAACTGCTTAAGGACAGGCATGTAACTGGAGTGGAGAAGATGGTATGGAACTGCACAATCACAAAACACTGCCACAACCATGTGAACTGAAGCCAAAACCAAAACAAATACCTGGAAAAGATGCCCGAGCCATGGAGCTGTCAACCACAGGAAACCATGATCGCAACCTCTGGTTCTTTCCTGTTACGCTGCCCTGTTCAGAGTCTACCAAGTGGCTTCGACTCAGCCAGCAGTTGTGAACTATCAAATGATCTGGTGCCTGCTTTCCCAAACTGCCTAGCAGGTTACTGCTGGATGTCAAACACGAGTTAGACATGTACACTGTCTGTACCACCTAAAGTGCATTTTATTAAAAAAATCTTCAAAACAATTCAACAATAAGTTATTTCATACCTCATGTAATAATATTAGAGTATATTTCACAGCTGGCAAGGTCTAATCTTCTGCATTTTTCAGCAGGTTCAGACAAACTTAGCTAAGGTATTTGCAACAGAACTTTGACAATAATAATGTACAATTTATTAACTGCTGAAGGAAATATAACTTCAGTCGATTAAAGGTTGTAAAATGCTACAAAGGAGTCCTCGGATGGTAGGCCATATTGTTTTGAATACAAAATGTGAGCAAAGATATTAATGGACATCAAAGGCTAGAAATTCCTATTTTATCTTTTTAATGGAAAAAAAACTGTTTGTCACCATAACCATAATAATCTTTATCTATTATCTCAAAGTTTCCACACTATCATTGCCAGGTCTGCATGTCACTTTCCACTTGAAGACCTCACAGCTGTACTCAGCCCTTGGAGAGATACATACACTCTTCCAATTACTATAGTGCTTCCGCTTTAAGAACGGACACCACAATGATGGTAGAATGTTGCTGAGGACTTGGATAAACCAGTAAAGAGTGGTGGACAGTATCTAAACACAAAGTACACTGCAGATGCTGGGGTCAAAGCAACACGTACAACACGCTGGAGGAACTCAGCAGGTTGGGCAGCATCCATGGAAACGAGCAGTCAACGTTTCCACGGATGCTGCCCGACCTGCTGAGTGGACAGTATCTACCCTTGTAGATAGTATGTTCAAAGAGCAAAAAGGTCATGAAGATCAGACCCGAAGGTTTCTTGATACACAGGATGAACCAAACTGCTGATTCGGAAAAAGCAAAAGGTGGAGGTGTATGTGCAGTGGTCTGATTTGGTGAATTTGTCATATTTGTTCCCCCACACTGAGCAATCAAATGCCAACCTTTCCATTTACCAGGAGAGTTCTCTGTGATCCAGACTGCAGTTTACCAACCATCAGGCACTTGAGACACTGCACAATGCTGTTACCAAACAAGGAACAGTCTACCCCAATGCATTTCACATCATAGTCAGGCTTGGTTAAAGAAAGTCATTAGCATATAAGCTGCAGCACCAGAGGTCCCGATGCAGCAGTTCACTGACATACTAAGATAAGGAATGCCTACCATTCCATGCCCAGACTGCATCCTGGAAAATCTAATCACTTGGCTGTCCTTTTCCTACCTGCGTACAGGCAAAGAGCAAAACTCCAAAGATCAGGACGACAAAGAGGTGGTCATGGGAGACAAAGGAGTGGCTACAGGTTTGCTTCATGTCTGTGGACTGGGCCATGTTCAAGGTTCTGAATGAATATAATGAACTTTATAAAAACTGATGCAGATGAGTGTGTCCCTCTCAAAATTATTCAGTCTTCCCCAACTAGAAGTCCTGGATAAACCACAAGATCAGCAATCTGCTGAAAGCAAGATCAGAGGCATTCAAGTCTGGTGACCAAGAAAGCTACGAACTCTGGGAAGTTAAGCCAGGTACAATCTCTGGAAAGCTAGTTCACTGGCGAATAGGCTATTCCAGACTAAATGAATCAATGAAGGATGCTCTACAGCTATGGCAGGACTTGAACATGGTCACCTCTTACAAAGTGAAATCAAGTGACATAGGTGAAAATAGAGCTTCACTTCCAGATGAGCCCAATGCCTTCTACACTTGCTTTGACCATCAAAACAAGCAGAAACCATGATGAACTCCCAATAACCTCGTAATTTCATTCTCTAAAGTCAATCTGAGAGTCTCCTTCAGGACAGTGAATCCACAGAAAGTATCCAGCCCTGATTATGTACCTGGCTGAGTATTAAACACCTATACTGATCAACTGACTGGCAAGTTCACCAATATCTTTAACCTCTTGCTTCAGCAGTCTGAGTTACCCACCTGCTTCAAGTAGTCTTCAATTATACTGGTGCCCAGGAAGAACATGGCAACCTGTCTCAATGACTGGCTGTCATCCAGTAGCACTTACATCCACTGCAATGAAGTGTTTTGAGAGACCGATGATGAAACATACCAGCTCTTGCTTGAGAAGTGACATGGATCTGCTCCAATTTGCCTGACAGGACAACAGGTCCACAGCAGATGCCATTTCATTGGCTCTTCACTCAACCCTGGACCATCTGGATAGCAAAGGTGCACACATCAGGATGCTCTTCATTGATTACAGCTTGGCATTCAATACTATCATCCCTTCAAAACTAATTAATAAGCTTCAAACCCTTGGCCTCAATACCTCCTTGTGCAACTTGATTCTTGATTTCCTCACTTGCAAACCCTAGTGAGTTTGGATTGGCGACATCTCCTTCGCAGTCTCCATTAGCACAGTTGCACTACAAGATTGTGTGCTCAGCCCCCTGCTCTACTTGCTGAACAGTTATTACGAAGAGGCTAAGCACAGCTCCAATGTCATATTCAAGCTTGCTGACAACAATACCATCAAAGGTGATGACAAATCAGCATACTGAAAGACTGAAAATCTGACCGAGTGGTGCTACGACAACAACAACCTCTTACTGTCAACAATGAGGGACATGTCAACATTTAAAGAATTCAAGGTCTATGCAAAGCCAGTTATTCCAGGGAGGTGTTCCACTTGAAATTGAGCTTGAAAGGGATAAGGAGCAAAGGTTATTAAGAGCTGGCATTGCTACAATAGGGAGAAAGACTCTCACAGTAAGCAGTAAGCCTTAACCAGCAAAAATGGTTGGGGGAAATTCTAATCAAATCTCAGCAAAGAACAATGTATCCTCACCGAAATGTGCTCTAGGTGAAGACTTGGTTTCTATAGAGAGTAAGCCCCTGATAATTTTGGAGACTGAGCTCAGCCATTAGACAGCCAACTAGAAGGCAACACAGAGCTGGTCTACATTAAAAGCAATGGACTAATGCTTTATCATGGATTGTCACCAAAAGCTATTTAATTTAGTTCCCACTCTTCTCACTGTATTAATAATTAACTGCTTGCTAATTTATGTACTCACATAATCATAATCCCCAAAGTTATACATTGAGGCTTTCCTTGCTCAGTTAACAAAATGCGCGGTGAGCAGAGAAACCGGTGCCATTACAATGCAGAGAAACTGCAGCATTGAGGGAGGAGGACCAGAGAGGAAAATATTATGGCTGAAGGTGAGGGTATGGGTTCAATGTACCAACATCAGGCTGATACAGAAAGGATGGAAGAATAAGGTAACTCAAATGAGCATTGTTTCATCAATCACATCGGCTAAATTTGAATGAGCCCAAAGAAGCTTTGTCAGTGAAGCTGTGAAAATATGAGTGCTCTGCCTTGTGCAGCTATATTACAAGTAGAATCTATAGAAACAAATTTAGATCTGTTCGCCACACACTGCATCACCCGTCCAGAGCTACTTTGCCCTGTGCAAAGATGCCTGACAACTCAAATCAATATTGAGACAATCCCATTGTACAATCTAATGTAGCAAGCTGTCCAACAAGAAAGTAGACATGGTTCTGTTGTACAATGTCTCATTTACATGAAAATTAATAATGTGAGAACTCTCTAGAGCTTTTCATATTTCAATGAGCTTTTTCTGATCGACATGTCACATGCTTTACATATTAACGTGATTGGAGGAACAAACTCTACATTATAGTTTATCCTTTACTGTGTTATATTAATACATTTTGAAATTCCAGTCATGGAAATAACAGTTGGTTTTACACACTATCAGTGAGAACAGATGAACATCATGTGCCTTGGATACAGAACATCTCCAGAACAAAAATAGCCTTAATTAATACTGGAGTAACACTGATTCACCTGAACAATATTCTCCCCTTTCCCCCCAAATTCTGCCCTCTACCCTGCATTCTCACACGTTCATCACAGTCTTGAGCTCGCTTTCAATCATTTTGAGTTAACACAGTTATGGAGATGCTTTCCAAAAATCTCAGGTTTCAATTTCTTCCAAGGGATTGCAAAATAAAATTTGAATTTCATCAAGGTTGAGGTGCTGGTTAAATTCTCGACTCTATTATAAACTTCACTGTTGAAGTTTCCCTTTAGAAGCGGGTCCTTGAAGAAAACAGGATTCAATTGGTCCAAATATATTTCAATTTCAATAGGTTGCTCCAAATTTCTCTGCATTGGGATCATATTTTTATTGATACATTCATGATATGTAGTGTAGACAATAAGCTATGGTCTTGAAGTATTGCAATCTAAATGGTATAGCTATTGACATAATTATGAGCTAGAGTTGCGGGATGTAGACACAGAGACGAAGAAGGAAATGGATACGAATCCAGTCGAGCATGCCCCGTAAGGTGCTGTTGAAGCAGCCATGACAAATTGGTAAGGTATGTGTTTCAACTGGTAAAAGGAACATGCTACACCTGTGATGGAAAGCTTAGTCTACAGGCTGGCGATCAAGCCCACTTTTTGTCCTTGAGCTTTGAGTGTTGTTGAAACACCAATTATAGAGATAAGTGGACAGTAGCATGCCTTGTGGTTCTGGGAGTTAGGAGGTGAGTTAATCAGTGCATAACATACAGTTAGTAAGCTGCTCTTATAAAGGTTTTGATTTATGGGGACCAAATTGTGGCAAGGAAATAGAGTCACAGCACAAAAGCAGGCCCTGTTGGCCCACAACCTCCATGACATCAAAGTATTTATCTATACTAGCCATCTCCCCACATTTAATCTGTAGCCTTTTATACCTTGGGAATTCAAACGCTTTTGTCCACAGAGTGAGAGATAAATATTACCTTCTGCATGTGAATTAATAGGCATTATTCAAATGTGCAATTTATCAGATCAAAATGTAATTTTATATGTGAAACACCATTCGATTAATGCCTTCACTGCAAATCGCAGTTGCAAACCTGAATCCATAGCAGTAGTGTTTTTCTAATCTGCAAATACAAGGTAGTTTTTATGGTAATGCAAGGGTGATTCTGAGTATCTCTTTATCCAAGAACTGCTATTTTGTTACAACAATAAGCTTTCTCATCAAATATATTTTAGATGGGTTTATGGAAAATAAAAGTTCAACACACAGGAACGCATTTCCATCTGTCCTTGGTTCCAGTGTGTTCTCCACACTTCAAGTGTAAAACAAATTGTCACTGCAGCACAAAAATAAAGTACATTCTCTGAATTTTTACCAGTTTATACTGGTGGCTTCTAATTACTGCGAGCAATCCAGCCCCAATGTAGATGACGGAAGTAGCTGATATTCCACAGATATCTGCATAAATTAGCATAACTACCATGGCTCAGTGATTGAGGGTTTAATTGCCATTGCACATTTTTTGAGACTGGCTGATAATACAATCCATACAAAGGAGTGTTCCACTACTTTTTAAACACAAAGTGAAACCAAATCCATGCCTACCTTTCCAGACAGGAGTAAAAATGAAATCAATCTATCTCAGGAAATACTACACGTTGCCCACCATTTAGCATTCAGTCACTGAAACAGATACTGAATCTATTCTATGCACACTTCACATTCTATTCTTTTGAGAATTTTTCTGTGTACAATTGGCTGTTATTTTGCATTTCGTTAACTCAGACTGTGTGGATCAGCAGACAGTTTGACTGAAGTGCACACAGGGAGGTGGTCACTTTGCAGGTTCGGCCAAACAGATGGGCGATTGCCAGCAGAGGAAGGCAGGTAGAACAGGAGTTTCCTGTGGGCCAAAGGGCCTGTAATGTGCTGTAGATTCTATGTTCTGTCTCCCTAACTACTGAGTAGATCTTTTTGTTTACTGTTTATGAGGAAAGCAACAGCAGCATATCGATTAGTGGCACCATGACTGTTGCACAGCAGGCTCGGTCAAAGTCTAGGTAGGGATGGCAATAGAGTACTTATAGTCAATGCACGGCTCGGTATTTCCATAACAGTGTGCCTATCACTAGGATGGTGTGTGACCACTCTGGTGCACGTAGGCATTTCTGCAACTGTGAGCCGGTCACTAGGATGGTGCATGACTATTCTGATGCAAGGGTATCTCTGTGTTTGACAGGATATTTTGAAAGAAGAGAGTGAGCTCCACATTGGCAAACAATATAGGCAGGAAGAGGGATGAGGCCCTGCAGAGTAAGTGACAGCAGCTAGGCAGGTCCTCTGGGACCTCTCAGGAACACTCCCTGTGCCATTTGATGACAGCGGTAGCAGGAGGAGGATACGGCATATGAATGTCTGGCAGAAAAGCTTCAGCTACTTGAACGTTGAGATCTCTTCTGGGGTGTGGGGGGGGGGGGGGGGGGGGAGAGGCTGTAGATATCCCTGACAGAACAGGCAAAGGAGAATCCTAAAATGTTCAGTGAGTATATTCCAAACAAAAGAGTAGCGAGAAAGGAAGTAGTTCTTCTTTAGGATCAATGTAGCGATCAATGTATGGAACCATAGGAAATGGGCAAGGTTTTAAATAATAAATACTACTTGTTCATATTTATGGTGGAGACAGACATGGAAATTAGTGATTTCATGGGAGGGAGTAGTGGCCTTATGGAGCATATCAACAAAACAAACAAAGAAGTTTTGGAAGTCTGGAAACACATGAAGGTGGGTAAAACCTCAAGGCCTAACCAAGTTCATCCTGGATATTATGGGAAACAAAATGAGAGACAGCTGGAGACCTGGACAAGAATTTTGTACCTTCATTATTCCTGAAGACAGGAAGATAGCTAATGTTGTACCCTTAAGCTTGGGAAGTTCAGGCTGTATTAGCTTTACTTCTGTGTTGGGAAGTCTAGGAATCACTGGAATGATTCTGAGAGCTAGTATTTATTTTCATTTGGAAAGAAAGGGACTGATTAGAAATAGTCAGCATGGCTTTGTATGTGAAGTTGCTATCACTAAGGAGAAGGCACTAGGGAATCTGAAAGGTTTGAAGGTAGATAAGTCAGCTGGACTAGATGGACTACACCCCAGGGTTCTGAAAGAAGTAGCTGAAGAGATTGTGGAGGCATTAGTAATGATCTTTCAGGAATCACTAGATTCCAGAGGATCTGAAAATCACACATGTCACTCCAGCCTATAAAAACAGAGAGAGGCAAAAGACAGGAAAATATAGGCCATTTAGCCTGACTTCTGTGGTTGGCAAGATGTTAACAGACCATTATTATGGATGAATTTTTGGGGTTCTTAGAGGCACATGATAAAAGTCAGCATGGTTACCTTAAGGGGATATCTTGCCTGACAAATCTGTTGGAATTCTTTGAGGAAAAGCAGGCAAGATAAACAAAGGATAGTCAGTGGTTTACTTTACTTTCATTGTCACCAAACAATTGATACTAGAGCGTACAATCATCACAGCAATATTTGATTCTGCGCTTCGCGCTCCCTGAAGTACAAATTGAAGTAAATATAATAAAAATTTAAATTATAAATCATAATTAGAAAATAGAAAAGGGAAAGTAAGGTAGTGCAAATCAGGTCCGGATATTTGGAAGGTACGGCCCAGATCCGGGTCAGGATCCGTGTTGTTTATTTGGATTTGCAGAAGGCCTTTGACAAAGTGCCACACATGAGACTGCTAAACAAGAAGAACCTATGTTATTACAGGAAAGACACTAGCATGGATGGATGATTGACTGAGTGGTGGGAGGCCAAGAGTGGGAATAAAGGGATCCTTTTCTGGTTGGCTGCCGGTGACTAGTGGTGTTCTGCAGGGGGTGGTGTTGAGACCACTTCTTTTCACATTACATGTCACAGGTAGGCAGGGCAGTGAGGAAGGTATGTGGTATGCTCACTTTCATTGACCAAAGCACTGCGTACAAGAGTTGAGATATTGTGTGTAGTTCCGGTCAATACATTGGTTAGGCCACATGTAGAGTATCGTGTGTAGTTCCGGTCAATACATCAGTTGGGCCAAATGTATAGTATCGTGTGTTGTTTGGGTCAATACATCGTTTAGGCCATGCGTATCGTATTGTGTGTAGTTCGGTCAATACATCATTTAGGCCACACATAGAGTATCATATGTAGTTCCGGTCAATAGATCGGTTAGGCCACAAGTAGAGTATCGTGTGTAGTTCTGGTTAATACATCGGTTAGGCCACACGTATTGTATTGTGTGTAGTTCCGGCCAATATATCGGTTAGGCCACATGTAGAGTATCAAGTGTAGTTCCGGTCAGTACATCGTTTAGGCCATGCGTATCGTATCGTGTGTAGTTCGGTCAATACATCATTTAGGCCACACATAGAGTATCATATGTAGTTCCGGTCAATAGATCGGTTAGGCCACAAGTAGAGTATCGTGTGTAGTTCTGGTTAATACATCGGTTAGGCCACACGTATAGTATTGTGTGTAGTTCCGGCCAATATATCGGTTAGGCCACATGTAGAGTATCAAGTGTAGTTCCGGTCAATACATCGTTTAGGCCACACATATAGTTTCGGGTGTAGTCCCATTATCACATATAGGGGGAAACAGGTACACTAGAAAGGATGCAGAGAAGATTCACAAAAAAGCTACATGAATTGGAGGGTTTGTGTTATCAGGAGAGATTGGATAGGCTGAGTCTGTTTCCCAGGAACAAAGGCAGCTCAGAGGTGACAGGATAATGATATATAAAACTGTGAGAGGCATAGTTAGGGTAGACAACCAATGTCTGTTCTTATGGTGGAGGTGCCCAAAACTAGAGGGGATAGGTTAAGATGAGAGGTTTAATGGCATCTGAGGAGTAAATCATTCACACAGTGAAGAGTGGGTCATTGACTTCAGAAGGGGGTTTGGTACACATGATCCTGACTTCAGAAGGGGGTTTGGTACACATGATCCTGTTTACATTGAAGGTGTTGAAAACTGGAGCTTCAACTCTTAGGAGTGAACATGACCAATAGCCAGCCTTGGTCCAACCACTTTGATCCTATGGTCAAGAGAGCTCACCTGCACCACTACTTCCTCTGGAATGACCACTTTGACCAGCTCCAATTTTTAATCAATGCACCATAGAAAGCATTCTATTTGGATATATCATGGCTTGGTAGGGTAACTGTTCTGCCCATGACAGCTGGAAACTACAGAGGACACATCACAAAAATGAGCCTCTCCTCCATGGACATTGTCTACACTTCTCATTGGTTTGGTAAAGCAGCTGGCATAATCAAAGATACAAACTACCCCAGACACTCTCCCTTCTCCCTCGTCCCATCAAGCAGGAGATACAAAAGTTTGAAAGCACCCCACAAGGCTCTGGAACAGCTTCTATTCCACTGTTTTAAGAATACTGAATGGTTCCCTTGTATGGAAAATGAACTCCTGACCTCACAAACTACCTTCTTGTGACCTTGCACCAAATTGTCTACCTGCGCTGTACTTTTTCTGTAACGGTAACAATTCATCCTGCACTATAATTGTTTTACTTTGTCCTGAATTGATCTGTAAGGATGGGGTGAAGGTTTTCCACTGTACCCAAGTACATATGACAGTAATAAAACAACTCACCAATTTTATTTTGACATGATAAGGATACAATAGTAAACAATAACTTTTTAACTTAAGGAATTAATTTCTACTGTATCTGTACAGTCTTATTACTGTGCTGCAACTGGCAAATTTGGAAAAAAATCCAACTGGCAGGAAGCACAGTGCAGTCTGTTTAGTATTGCTTCAACAAGCCCAAGACCTAACAATGGTCAAACGCTTGATCTTTGTTATGAAGCGGATATCCGAGTGGGGAAATAACCTAGTTGTTATTGTCACACAAATCTCTTGCATTTCCAGCACTGGGCAATGAAAGCATGGAGGGAATGAGGATTTCGGCTCAATTCCCAATTCGGGCAAACAATTCAATCAATCAAACATAACTGCCATCTAGGTCCAGAATGGACAAAGGAACTAAGCAGTGAAGTCAGTCTTAGACATTCCACATTTGGTGTGGCATAACTGTATCATGATAGGTGATCAAAGATTCCGAACAAGAAATTTTGCAATTTTAATTTATACACTATAAAAAGTAACATTAAACTGCTGTGAATTCCAATTAGCAGATTCTCTTATCAAACTTGCTGCAATGTTTATTACTGCAACCTTGCACTGTGGTGCTTACAATGTAGAGGGAAATCTGGAGCAATGCACAGTACAAATGGCAGAGTGCATTGGATCAAAGTTGACATTCTAGCAGAAGTGTCTTGAAAATTTCTGTAATGGCTTGCTAAAAAATGTCATGAAGGCTGAGTTTTCATTCATATCAATGTCTTGTCCTGCCTGCTACGCAACTATATGAGCCAGGTTGTTTTCTGGAACTAGAGTAAGAAATGTGAACATTGTCTATCATGATCAATCAAAGTGGTGTTGACAACTGGCAAAAGTGCACAACATGGATCAGATATATCTTCAAATAATGAGAAAACTAAGTAATACAGGACACATAATTTTGTAGCTAGAAATGAACCAGCTGAAGAAAATTGCCAAGTATTTCTTCATTCCGTGTTACTCAACATTAGGCGTTTTGTGCATCCTCTCATTGTACCAACTTTTCTTTCTCCAGTGACATTGATTACAATGTGCTTTTTGTTACGTTTCCTCCATATTTTGAACACCATCAAATACCAGCGCTACTGTTACATGCATACTGTGCTGATGAAAGACTGATCTATGATATTTATAACACAATGTGTAAAATATTCTTCCAAAAACTGCAATCCAACAACTTGAGCTGAATTCCTCACTTAAGCAGCAGATTTATCCACATTCAAAATCAGGTTTAATATGTCTTTGCAACAGCAGGACAGTGCAATACATAATAATAGAAAAAAAACATGAATTACAGTAAGTAAATATATAAAAATTAGAAATAAAAAAGTAGTGAGGTTGTGTTCGTGGGTTCAATGTCCATTCAGAAATTGGATGGCAAGGGGAAGAAGCTGTTCCTGAATCGTTGAGTGTGTGCCTTCAGGCTTCTGTACCTCCTTCCTGATGGTAACAGTGAGAACAGGGCATGTCAGAGCTTCACCATTCTGAATCTCTGCCTAGTAACTAGATGTTCTTCATTGCTCTGGGATGGGGGCCAGGTGTTTGTCACATAATAAAAATGAATGCAAACAAATCGTTCGATGCAAGGAATTTGGTCTGATTTGTTCTAACATATTAGTACAACTTTTCTGTTTACCTGTACATAAAAATTGTTCTCTTTAGGGGAGCAAACATTTATGTGGTCCCCATTTGCCTGAAGTTAAGGATCTGCAATGTTGGTAATACCATTCGCCCAGTCAGCAATGACTAACTTCATGCCTGTAACCTCTAAAGGAAATGTTCAGCTATCACTTCCAGGATTCCTTGCATGGCTCAGGATATACACAGAATGGTAATAACCATACAGGAATAGGACAGGTGACTCATTTCTCTGATACTGCCTGGAATCTTTGCTAGCAAAGATCTTACATGCCAGGAGGCTCAGGAAATCTCGCAAATTCCAAAATAAATCAACACTGGGAAGGGAGAGACTGGATAAATGCCTCTAGTGATATTGGTAGTGATGCAAGAAGGATAATAACATCACCTGTCAGCCTAGCTCACTGGAAATTGTTACAGTTCCCATCTATCAACGGAACATTGCTTGATTTATGCACTTGCAAATTCAATATACACGGACATTCAGTCTCTTACAATAACAAACAGAATGCAACTACACACACACGTTACAATTTATTGATTTACACTCCTTTTTAAGCGTGTTAGAGCCAGTGGCCGATACTGAACAGAAGATCATTAAGCATGCAAGTTTGCTGGCATCCAGTCCTACTTCTCAGTATCCTCAGATCAACTGTGCTGAATAAACAACAATTCTGCAACAAAGTACATAGATTAGGAAGCTGAAAAGGTCTGAAGGTAGATAAGTCACCTGGACCAGATGGAATACATGCTGGGGTTCTGAAAGAGGTGGTTGAAGAGATTGTGGACGCATTAGTATTGATCTTTCAATAATCACTAGATTCTTGAATGCTTCTGGAGGACTGGGTCATTACAAATGTCACTCAACTTTTTCAGAAGGAGGGAGTTCGACCTGACATTATAGCCCAGTTAGCCTAATTTCAATGGTTGGGAAGATGCTGGAGTTCATTATTACGAATGAGGTTTTGAAATACTTGGAGGCTCATGATTCGGATCAACGGGTTTATTATATGCCGTTAGGATAGATCTACAGAGTCTCTCAAAAGCAGAGGTGGAGGAGTATGCCTCATGATCAACTCTTCCTGGTGCACAAATATATCAGTGCTGTCCCAATTCTGCTCACCAGACCTGGAACATCCAGTAGTTAAGTGCCGTCCATTTTACCTATCATGGGAGATTTCCATGATCATTTTGGTAGCAGTATACATTCCACCTCAGGCCAATGTCAATCAGACTTTAGATGATCTGAGCAACGGGATCAACATGCACAAAACAACACACCATTGTTTTGGGGGAGTTAACCAGGCCAGTCTGAAAAAGATTCACTGAGCAATTACAACAGATCACTTACAATACCAGAGGAAACAACACACTGGACCATTGCTACACCACCATCAAGAATGCCTACCGTGCTATTCCATGCTCTCACTTCGGGAAGTCTGATCAGCTGCTGTACTTCCACTCCCTGAGTATAGGCAGAGACTGAAGACTGTAGCACCAGCAGTAAGGACCAAGAAGATATGGACTAGGGAAGCACAGGAGCGCCTACAGGACTGCTTTGAATTGATGGACTGGACTGTATTCAGGGATTCATCTTTGAATCTGGATGAATATGCTGCAGTTGTCACTGACTTCATTAAAACCTGTGTGGATGAGTGTGTGCTTACGAAAACTTACTGTACATTCTCAAACCAAAAGCCGTGGATGAACCAAGAGGTACGTCGCCTGCTGAAGGCTAGATCTGTGGCATTTAAGTCTGGCGACCCAGGCCTGTACCAGAAAACCAGGTATGATTTGCAGAGGGCTATTTCAAGGGTGAAGAGACAATTTTGAATGAGGTTGGAGGTGACATGGATGTACAACAACTCTGGCAGGGTCTGCAAGACATTACTTCTTACAAAGTGAAACTCAATAGCATGAATAGCAGCAATGCTTCACTACCAGATGAACTCAACACCTTGGATGCCCGCTTTGAGAGGGAGAATATAACTACAGTTGTGAAGATCCCTGCTACACCTGATGACACGGTGATCTTTGTCTTGGAGGCCAATGTTAAGCTGTCTTTAAAGAGGATGAACACTCACAAAGCAGAATGTTGCTGGTAAGGCTCTGAAAATCTGTGCCAATCAACTGGCGGGAGTATTCAAGGCCATTTTCAAACTCTCACTGCTACAGGCGAAAGTTCCCACTTGCTTCAAGAAGGCAACAATTATACCAGCGCCTAAGAAGAATAATTTGGGTTGCCTTAATGACTATCGCCCGGTAACACTCACATCTACAGTGACGAAATGCTTTGAGAGGTTGGTCATGACTAGACTGAACTCCTGCCTCAGCAAGGACCTGGACCCATTGCAATTTGCCGAGTGCCACAATGGGTCAACAGCAGATGCAATCTCAATGGCTCTTCACACGGCTTTAGACCACCTGGACAACACAAACACCTACATCAGGATGCTGTTCATCAACTATAGCTCAGCATTTAATATCATCATTCCCACAATCCTGATTGAGAAGTTGTACAACATGGGCTTCTGTACTTCCCTCTGCAATTGGATTCTCGACTTCCAAACCGGAAGACCACAATCTGTGCAGATTGGTGATAACATCTCCTCCTCACTGACGATCAACACTGGTGCACCTCAGGGATGTGTGCATAGCTGAGTGGTCTACTCTCTATATACCCATGACTGTGTGGCTAGGCATAGCTCAAATACCATCTATAAATCTGCTGATGATACAACCATTGTTGGTAGAATCTTGGATGGAAATGAGGCCGTACAGCAGTGAGATATGTCAACTAGTGGAGTGGTGTCACAGCAATAACCTGGCACTCAATGTCAGTAAGACAAAAGAGCTGATTGTGGACTTCCAAAAGGGTAAGATGAAGGAACACATACCAATCCTCATAGAGGGGTCAGAAGTGGAGAGAGTAAGCAGTTTCAAATTCCTGGGCATCAAGATCTCTGAGGATCTAACCTGGTCCCAGCACATTGATGTAGTCATAAAGGAGGCAAGACAGCGGCTATACTTCATTAGGAGTTTGAGAGATTTGGTATGTCAACAAAAACACTCAAAAACCTCTATAGATGTACCATGGAGAGCATTCTGACAGGCTGCATCACTGTCTGGTATGGGAGGCACAGGACCGAAATAAGCTGCAGAAGGCTGCAAATTTAGTTGGCTCCATCTTGGGTACTAGCCTACAAAGTACCCAAGACATCTTTGGGGAGCAGTGTTTCAGAAAGGCAGCGTCCATTATTAAGGACCTCCAGTACCCAGAGTTCCTTTCCTCCATCAACAACGCTGCCCTCAACCACTTCTCTTCTGTTTCGCGCATGTCTACCCACATCCCATCAGGAACAAGGTTCCTCTTGTCCTCACCTACCATCCCACCAGCCTCCACATCCAACACATAATTCTCCATAACTTCTGCCATCTCCAACTGGAACCTACCAACAAGCACATCTTTCCCTCTCCTCCACTTTCTGCTTTCCGTAGGGAATCGCTCCCTATATGACTCCCTTGTCCTACCCCACTGATCTCCCTCCTGGCATTTATCCTAGTAAGCAGAAAAAGTGCTACACTTGTCCCCACACCTCCTCCCTCACTACCATTCAGGGCCCTAAACATTCCTGCCAGGTGAGGTGACACTTCACCTGTGAGTCTGTTGAGGTCATCTACTGTGTAGATGCTCCCGGTCTGGTCTTCTGCATATTGGTGAGACCCAATGTAGATCGGTGAGACTCAACGTAGATTGGGAGACCACTTCGCCGAACACTGCCCACCAGAAAAAGCGGGATCTCCCAGTGATCACCCATTTTAATTCCACTTCCCGCTCCGATACGTTAGTCCATGGCCACCGCTAACAACCTGATGCTGGAAGAAGGGAAGTCCCTTTGTTTAAAAAAGGAAGACATCTCCTTCGTCCTGGAATTTTCATGTAATGTTTCATGTAACTTTCTGGCCAATTTCCATTAGGAGTCTATGGGAAATATGAATGTTGTTTAACATCAAGAGGAAATGGTGATATTTCCATGATAGAGGTTATTACATGGCCTAGTTTAATATGATGGCACTCTGCTGTTTAGATAAACTTTACAGTAGATGGTCCACACAGCTAGATAATTATCTGTCCATTAATCAGTTTCATAAGGGAGACAGCAATTGAGCACTAAGCCAGCTGTACATGCTCTATGCAATCTGTGGGTGCTCTGCACATATAGAAGTAGTGATTGGAAGTAACATTGTACACCATAGAGACACTATTGTACTTCACTATCTGAGGATCAATGCCACAAAACTTATAGAACATGTTGCACAACAGTTTCTCAGCTTAGGTTACTTTTACACCAGGAGTTCCCAACCTTTTTTATGTCACGGACCCCTACCATTAACTGAGATGTCCGTCAGCCCAGGTTGGGAACCCCTGTTTTATACAAAGGCTTAAATGCCAAAGTTCCACCGATCATGATACCAATTAGTAATAGGGATGGACTGCAATCTTTATGATTCATATATTCAACACCAGCTCTGCAAATAAATACATTAAAATCAAAGTCATAACATACAATACCAAACTTACTTCATGCACAACACGCTGGAGGAATTCAGCAGGTCGGGCAGCATCCGTGGGAATGAACAGTCAGCATTTCGGGCTAAACCTACTTCAAATGCCTTTAAAAAGACACAATACAAGAACTGTGCCAATATAACAGTGACAACATAACAGTAAATTCCAATAAGAAAGTTCAAAGTAAATTTATTATCAAAGTACATATATGTCACCATATACAACCATAAGATTTATTTTCTTGCAGGCATTCATAGTAAATACAATAGAATCAATGAAAGACCACACAAGTAATGTGAAAAAACTGCAAATACAAAAACAAAAAAAAGCAATAAAAATCAAGAACATGAGATGAAGAGCCATTGAAAGTGAGTCCAGTCCAGAGGGAATGGTTCAGTGATGGGGTGAGGGAAGTTCCCTCCACTTCAAGAGCCTGATGGTTGAGAGGTTATACCAAGTTATACCAAAACAGGCAATTTAATGCAAACTTACAAATACTGCAGTTATTTTCATTTCATTCCTGATACACATGGCAAATTATTTATGCAGAGTACTTGGCCATGAAGTAGATTCAACAGTGACTGCACACTAATGCCTCTGTCAACAGCATTTAATCATTTTATTGCTTTGTCTACTACTGATCGACACAAATTAATTATTTATTTAGCTGGAAGAAACAGCACAGCAAAGTGTGAAATGCCAGACTAAATTACTTGAGCCTTGTTGGATCTTAAAAAAACATTGTCGTATCTGAGCAAGTGTCTAAGCAGAGGTGAAATCTTCAAACTTAATCATCATTACTTGTTCTGCGAATCCATCTGCTTGTCTCTTCAAGTTTATAGCCAGCCATCTTCAGAGTACCTCATTTCCCTTATGAAGCAAAGCTTGTCCATAAAAGTCTCTCAAGACCAGAATGCGACAAAGACTCTACTGCATGCTAAACAACAAACACAAGCAGCAGAGAGCACCACTACAGCATCAAGCACTCCTAGAGTCACTGCAGAAATGGCTCGAGATTCTTAATGCCAGCAACCAGCCAAATTCTCTCCAACATCTTATCTACTAGCATAGACAGCAGGTCCCAAAGGAAATTAGTGTCACAGTAAAGTAACATTACAAGTCCATGAATATTAGAAGAGAAGAAAGAAAGAACAACAAAAATAGTTACCTCAAACAGTCTAACAGGAAGGGTCATCACTTCCCCAGCTATTGATTGACTCATTGTAGAGCCTAATGGCCGAGGGTAAGAATGACCTCAGATAGCGCTCTTCGGACCAGCGCAGTTGTCTTAGTCTATTACTAAAAGTGCTCCTCTGTTCGGCTAAGGTGGCATGCAGAGGGTGAGAAACATTGTCCGGAATTGCCAGGATTTTCCATAAGGTCCTTTGTTTTACCACAGCAATTCTAACTCCTAGTTTCATAGACAGGGAGGAGTTCTCACAGAGCCAAAGCTGAAAGAAAAACTTTGGAAGTGGGAGAGGAATGTGGAATTGCAGGGTCAGGTGATTGCTCCGATGCTGGAGTCCTGTGGGAGCACAGGATTGGAAGTATAAAACGTGTGACAAGGTGAGATCATAGAATAAGTTGTAAACAAGTGAAAACAGTATACTGAGCCAAAAGGTATTCAAAGATTCACAAGGAAAAGGGAGGATGGTGACTGAAATTCACTGAGTAATAGAACCTAGATAATACACTATAGTTGAGGAACTCACACAAAATGCTGGAGGAACTCAGTAGGTTGCCCCTGCATTTTGTGTGTGTGTTGCTCAAGATTTCTAGTATCTGCAGAATATCTTCCATCTGTAACGCAATATCGCTACTGCTTTTATTTGTATGGAGTCCAAGAGAGCCAGCAGGAACAGTTGTATTCTTCTCCCACTCAATATGTGGGTGTCATTGGTAATGTCAACACATAACTTATCCTTTTTTTTGTTCCTTGAACAGAGGGTCTTGGGAGGTCATCAAGGTCAAACATACTGCTTTAAGGCTGGATTCACATGTAGGCCAAGTTGAATGGGAATTTTAGATTTACTTTCCTGAAGGATATTAATAGATACAATGGGGTTTTTCAACAGTCATGGTAATCATTAGATCTTACTTTTTCTATGAATAAATTTTTAAGGCATATTCCGGAGTTATGGAATATAGCAAATATTAATTTCAACAGTAACCAGTTTTTAGATCTGAATGTGGATTGTAGATGGAATATAAAATGCAGCTCAGAACAAAGGCCTTCCTGGAGCTGCAGATTGGGGTTGATTGCAAACCAGGAAACACTCATTCACCTGAGATGTCTGCATATGCATGAATGCAGCTCAGACACTGAAGTGATCAACACTCAGTTTGGGCGCATTGGTGTGAAGATCTAGGTATTTAAGAATTATGTGCAACTGAAAGGAAGCATTATGAATGCATTGTAACAATAGAAGTTGCTCTGTTGTAATCTTTGTTCTTTAACATATAAAAATAAGATGTAATACTGGGGTTAGGAAGGCTCTTCCTAGAGCATTTCCAGAATGAGGCCTGCTTATTGTGCTGAATAAAGATGTCTATATCACCAGCTTCAGTCTCTCTCTAGTGACTTCGTTCACAGTCACAGCATAAATCTCGGATTTATTGAAATTAAATACCGATCTGCAATAGGAGGAAAATTGTTTTTTTGTTGCCAGGTCATTGGATAGTGTGTCAGTTACTTTTATGATATTATACTACTCCATTCAATACGAGGGCCTAGGTAGCAAGCTCCAAATCGGAACCCAATGCAAGGAACTCCAGCTATGCAGGTAAATATGTAGCTGCAAAGATCATCAATTCTGCTCCTTTGACTCTGTTTTAGTGAAGTCAAGCATGAAGAAAGTGAAGTGGATGAAAAAAAGATGTTTTACTGGAAATGGAATGAGGCAGGGACTCCTCATAACAGGTTCATAATCATACAGTGCGAGCATCCTGCTGCCCAATATATCAAGAAGAAATGGAGCTAACAGTGAGAACTGAAATATCTCATCACGACCAGAGAGCCAGTTGTAGGAAATAAAATATAAAAAAGGAAACTAAAATTCATGTTAACATAGCTATCAACTCAAGATCTCAAAAAAATTTAAAACAGTAACAATTTACATATAAAAACATATTATGACACTCCCTCCATTATATATTGGCTCCAACAAGCCCCTTGCTACATATCTTTTGATCACTGGTGACAACTAATTAATTTGGTTGAAGGCTTGCAGAAGGTGTCCCACTGGGCTCTGCTCAGCTGTCACGATTATGACACATGCCTTAAGAGAGGATGTCCCACGGCTGCCAACCTTCCTGCAACTTGCAACTAAAAATGACACTCAAACTTATGAGCTACAAGCTATTTTGAAACTATTATTTAGCCAATTTAATGAAATTTCTGCTTCCCTACCAAACCCATTTCCCAATTGTTATAATCTATCCAAATAAAATTAATTAATATCAGGGCAGAGAAAAAAATAATGTAAATGAGCTTAAGAAAGGATCAATTATGTCATAATTAAAAGGAACAATAGCAAAACAGTTCTCTTTCAAATTAAACCACTTTCAATGGGAAAGCTTCACATCTGAGCCCTGTGCAAGGAAATCCCAGCAACATAACGAGATAGACAAGGTGCAGTGATAATGACAAAGATTTGGTTGGGTTTTGCTAGCAATTTCAGGGCCTTTCTACAAATATGGAAACCCCACATTTATTGGCTCATTTCTGCTGGAGGGTCCTAACTATGCTCCACAGCTATTTAAGCAGTAGCTTGGTGCAATCTGCTCACAGAGGTTACAGCTGGCACAGGATATGTTTATCTGTTTATTTAAATGACAGGGAAGTGAAGAAATACTACATTTGTTATTACTTGTGTTGTCTTGTATTTTTAATCAGTTAAAAATTTTTAAGTGTTTAAGGTAACCCCCTCCCCTTCCCCCCACCTTTTTATTCTGGTATCTTCCCCCTACCTTTCCAGCCCTGAAGAAGGGTCTCAGCCCAAAATGTCAACTGTTACTCATTTCCATAGATGCTGCCTGACTTGCTGAGTTAGACCATAAGAAATAGGATCAGAATTAGGCCATTCAGCCCATCGAGTTTGCTCCGCCATTCCATCATGGCTGATCCGAGATCCCATTCAATGACATACACCTGCCTTCCTCCATTGCCTTTGATATCTGGACCGATAAGGAAATGATCAACTTCCGCCTTAAATATATGCGTGAACTTGGCCTCTACTGCAGTCTGTAGCACAGCATCCACAGATTCACTACTCTCTAGCTAAAAATTCCTCCTTATCTCTGTTCTGAACGCTATCCTCAATCTTGAGGTTGTGCCCTCTAGTTCTAGGTACCTCCACCGTAAGAAACATCCTCTCCATATCCACACTATCTAGTCCTTTCAACATTCAGTAGGTTTCATGAGATCCTCACACATTCTTCTAAATTCCAGGGAGTACAGGCCCAAAGCTGCCAAATGTTCCTCATATGTTAATCCCTTCATTCCCAGAATCATCTTCATGAACCTCCTCTGGACTCTCTCCAATGACAACACATCCTTTCTGAAATATGGGGCCCAAAACTGTTAACAATGCTCTAAGTGCAGCCTGACTGGTGTCTTACAAAGGTTCCGCATTATCTCCTTGCTTTTACATTATACTCTCCTTGAAATAAATGCCAACATTGCACTTGCCTTCTTTACCATAGACTCAACCTGTAAATTAACCTTCTGGGAGTCTTGCATGAGGACTCCTAAGTCCCTCTACACCACTGATGTTTGAAATTTCTCCCCTTTTAGATAATAGTCTGCAGTATTGTTCCTTTTACCAAAAAGCATCATCATACATTTCCCAACACTCTATTCCTTCTGCCACTTTTTTGCCCATTCTTCCAATTTGTCCAAGTCCTGCTGCAATTGCATTGCTTCCTCAGCACTGCTTCCACCTATCTTCATATGATCTGCAAACGTTGCCACAAAGCCATCAATTCCTCCAGTGTTTTGTGTGTGTGTTGCTAAAAATAATTAAAATAGGTTTAAGAATTTAAAAAAAGGCAACAAATATATCCTAGCCTCCTTACATTTCACATACCTCGGGAAAGCAGTCAACATAATTAAGGGCCCCTCCGGACATTCTCTTTTCCATGAGTTTTGTTTCCCTGATATTCAACTGATGTCCAAAAACAAATTTAGTGCTTAATTAAATTGATATTTTGGAGCTAGATTACTAGCTCATTATAACTGGTTTATTGCTGGAAAAGATGCAGTGTAAGACAAAGGGTTATTTAATTTGGCTTGTTTCGAAACAGACAATCTGATTCTAAGTTGCTTAGTTCAAGGAAGCTTGCAGACCAGATGTAAACAAAAACTTAGTATATCTATAACTTGTGTGTTTATATATTAGGGAGTTCAATGTACTCAAGGAAATCAGCTTTACAGCATTAGCTGAAATCTGCGTCTCCTAGTGTGAAAAAGAGTACCTGAGGAAAAATTATACATGTGTGACGTCACCCACACTGGCCATTAGACACCCATTTACGCTCATCTGACATTAATCTTTTACATTACCCTCCGATGCACTTGCTCACCTACATGCTTGAAATTTACAGTTAATCGAGTCTTTGATATGTGGGAGGATCGGAGTACTGAGAGAAAGCTCAAAGGGAAAGCATGCAAACTCCATTCAGAATGGCTAGATGGAACTCAGGTCTCTGGCATTGAGAAGCAGCAGCTCAATTAGCTACATAACTGTGTCGCTCCCAGCACAATAATCTGCATAATACTTTACATGTGGTCAATGATAAAGCAAATTATAATTGCAATTTTCTTCCAGTGGGAATAAGTATGGAAGAGCACAGTTTTACTGTATAATTGGACGGATTTCTAGGGCATGATTAAAACTTCACAGACAACACCCACTTTGGTGTGACTAATTGTAATGTCTAGTAATTGCTGCCATGACCTATGTTTTTCCTTTCAATCTTATATTCTTGACAGTATTAGTTTTATTTCTGGTATAAGTGTGACTTCCTAATTAAAGCTTTATTTGCTCATTAAGCCTTGACTGTATCCAAACCAGTGAACTCCATTGTGAGACTGTCAACCTACAAAAAGGAGACAACTCTATTAAAACACAATTCTTATTTTGATTTATTTTTACCTTGAAAGCTAGTGAAATGATTGATACTAGAACAATTTGGGGGATTGTTCATTAGATATTAAAGGCCGAGGGAATATAAAAATGCTCCACGGAATGCACAGGCTAAAGGGGGTGGGGGGGGGGAGAGGGGTTCAATGGTTACGTGCAATATTTGTAATAGAAAACAAGTTTACCAAAGTGAGGAATTACAGTGGTGGAACATTGGAATTATTTTTGTTTGGAGCTCCTTGTACAATAATAATCTGCCAGAATCCATCCTCAAAAGTGTGTTAATCATGAGCTAGAGATCAGAAAATAGTATCTAAATAGCTGTCCATCCCACAGACAACATTTGGGGTCAGAGAGACTTCTGAATAATTTATTCTAGCATCAGAAATAAAGACATGGGATATACAAAGTATTTCATATTTTAATTTATTTAATTAGTTGTGTTTTGTAATTGGCTTGTTTAAATGTTTACGTTGGCCAAGGTGGCATTGATCGCTTTCTTTACATGCAGATTCAGATTCAGTTTATTGTCATTTAGAAACCACAAATGCAATACAGTTAAAAAATGAGACAACGTTCCTCCAGAATGATATCACAAAAGCACACGACAAAACAGACTACACTAGAAAATCCACATAACGTTTGGCAATCCCCAATCCAGAGTCCGGAGAGGCTGCTGCGTATTAATATCGCCCTACCGTCTTAGCGCGTTCCCCGGAAAGGAGCTCCAAATCCACCAGACAAACAAGACCAAAAACTAAAGCTACAAGACCTGCACAAAACCACATAGTTACAACATATAGTTACAACAGTGCAAACAATAGCATAATTGATAAAAGACTATGGGCACAGTAAAAATAGTCCAAAGATGTTAAAGGACTATAAGTTCAAAAGAAATCACCACACAGTTTCCACAAGTCCCCAGGGTCCCGACAGACTCGCCATCCCACGCTGGCGGCAGAAGGGAATACCCCCACTATGGACTTCCACGGCGCCGCCCGACTCAGCCTCGCAGATGCAGCACACAATGAAAGCTCCGTCAAACCCAGCCTCGCAGACGCAGCACACACTGAAAGCGACCTGAACGCAGCGGACTCTGAGTCCGTCGAACCTCCGAGCCGACGACCATCCCCTCCGGCACAGCTTCTCCAAGCACCATCCTCCGCCTAGCGTATTAAGATGGCCCCGCCAATGGCCATTGGCAACATGACCCCGAGGACTGGGGGCCTGTTCTTCCCAGCAGAGTCCCGGACCTCACAGCAGCAGCAGCAACGAAGAAGGTCTTCCTGGAGATTTCCCGATGTTCTTCCATGCTCCCACGTCCGTTTTCAATTGATTATGATTGCACACGGCACCCCACTTCACAAATAACAGATAATCAGTTCTGGAGTGGCTGCTGTAAGCTGCGTCGCGCCGCCATCTTGGAAAAAAATTCAAGCTCCGATGGAAATCATCAAATATTCCCATTTAGGACTACTACAGCTGAAATCCACAGATACAGTCATGGGTACTTCAGTAAGCAACATCGTTTTAAGCTGCTTTAAAAAAAATCTATTGATACTCACATCTAGCGATATCGGCTGATTTCAGACTGTGAGTGCAGTCCCTTTTAGAAAATGAAGGCCGGATGGCATGCTGGTTTTAACTAAAACTCAGAGGTTTTAGATCCCCACACCCAACTATCCTGCTAGTGAATCTACAGTCTGTGGAAAAGAAAATTAAAGACCTCACGGCAAGATTGCAGTACGAGAAGAGACATCAGGAACTGCTGTGTACTTTGCTTTACAGAAACATGGTTCACATCCACCATCGTAGATGCAATGCTACAGTCCAATGGTGCCACCATTCTCTGCAGAGACAGGACTGCTCAGTCTTTAAAGTTAGAGGAGGAGGAGTATGCTGTATGATTATCCCATTGTGGTTCCACCTCAATCCTGCTCACCCAACCTGGAACAGTCTAAGGTCAAGCGCCGTCCATTTGATCTGCCAAAGGAGTTTTCTGCCATCATCCAGGCAGTGGTGTATATTCCACCTTGGGTAGGTTCTGGAGGAGCCAAACACTGTCATCAGCAAAAACCCTGATGCATTCCCTACCATTGCCGGGAATTTCAACCAGGTCAGTTTGAAGTAGTTTCTGAACAACTATCACTAATATATACACCAGTGAAACCAGAGGTGCCAACACACCTGACCACTGTTATACCACCATCAATAATGCTTATCTTGTCATCCTATGTCCGCACTGTGGTAAGTCTGATCACCTGGCTGCACGTCTACTCCCAGCACATAGGCAGAGACTGAAGACTGCAGCAGCAGTGGTGAGGAGCAAGAAGCTATGGTCAAGGGAGGTGGAGGAGCGCTTACAGGACGGCTTTGAGTCAGTGGAGTGGACAATATTCAGGGATTAATCTTCAGATCTGATTGCATAATTTGGTGGTCACCAACTTCATCAAGACCTGTGTGGATGAGTGTGTACCTTTGAGAATGTACGAAACATACACAACTATTGTTGGCAGAATTTCAGATGGTGACAAGGAGGCATACAGGAGGAAGACAGATCAGCTGGTTGAGTGATGTTGCAACAACAACCTTGTACTCAATATCAATAGGACCAAGGAACTGATTGTGGACCTCAGGAAGGGGAAGTCGAGGGAACACACACCAGTCCTCATTGAGGGATGAACTATGGAAAGAGTGAACAGTTTCAAGTTCCTGGGTGTCAACATCTCTGAAGATCGATCTTAGGCCCAACATATTGATACAAATACAAAGAAAGCTTGAATACTACCTCACTGTTTTTGCTCTCTTTTTGCACTAATTAATTTAATTTTTATATATTTCTTATTGAAATTAATACTTTTAATTATTATGTATTGCAATGTACTGCTGCCACAAAACAACAAATTTCATGACCTATGGCGGGGTAAACCTGATTCTGATTTTCAATTGCTTGTTGCTTCAATTTTGTCTAATTGCTTGATTATAAATTTTTAAATAATTGTTTAAGTTTACCTGGCATTGAAAAAGATATACTGTTATCTTTATAAGTTTGACAATTGGCTGGGCCAGAGAATAGTTGCCGAGCTTGTTTATAAATCATCTATCTATTGTTTTTGTTGGTGTAACTTCCACACAGAAAGCAACATGTCTCTCATTGAAGCAGCTACTAAATATTTCCCCCTTCACAGATGCTGCATCTAGGATTTAATTCCGTACTGACCAATTTTCATTGGATGATTCCTAAGTAGGTTAGAAACCTTTTCATGCATCCACTTTTCCAAATCAAACAAACATTTGATCAATACAGGTGGCCCCCATTTTTTGAACGTTCACTTTACGACAACTCGCTGTTACGAAAGACCTACTTGTTTTCGCTAACCAAAGACGATTTTCACTTTTACGAAAAAAAGATACACTTTATACGTGTGTTACCTCAAGAAAGACTACCATGACCGTGAAGCCTTGTGTGGGCAGTTGTGCGTGCATGCGTGTATATGTGTATGTGTGTACGTGCGTATGCGTGTTTGTGCCGATTTTCTTTCTCCACATCGATTTTGGCTCGCTGTCTTCCCAATTTTGATAAGTGAAACTACACCGTACATACAAAATCTCTATTTTATATAGGCTGTATATCTATCGTATCATTCTTGCTTTTACTATATGTTCATGTTATTTTAGGTTTTATATGTTATTTGGTTTGATTTGGTAGGTTATTTTTTGGGTCTGGGAACGCTCAAAAATTTTCCCCGTATAAATTAATGGTAATTGCTTCTTCGCTTTACAACATTTTGGCTTACAAATGGTTTCACAGGAACGCTCTACCTTCGGATAGCGGGGGAAACCTGTATAAGCATCCTTAAAGGGGTAGATGCACAAATATTTTAAATGGGCAATAGAGTCTTACAGAGATATCAAGTACAAGCCCAGTAAACCTCTTCGCATGTCCTTTTCCTATATTGCAAACTTCAATAGTTTCCACAGTCACAAGTGTAAGTCATGCACTCAGTTATGTTATCTTGAGTAGCCCTAAGCACCACAAAGTACTTCTGTCAAACCCTTCCTATTCTGTAACTGATTTTGTTTGTTTCTGATACATTAAAAGTTATAAGAAGATATCCGGAGGTGCAAAGGATGGTGAATGGAATTCGGAGGTATCAAAGTGTTTATTTTGTTCTAATAATTTAATAATAAGCCGATCTCCTCTGGTAAATGATGGGTACTGATCCATGTGTTCATCAAAAGAATTATGCCATTTTGATTTGTGTCAGACACGATTTGGAGTAAATCGGGATCATTGTGAAAATACGAGTTCAAGAGATTTGATTCACATTCATCCATTGTACAAATTCAATATTGTGCAATTTGAGATAAACTGTTTTGGACAATATCCCTCTAACCACAGGCTAATAATAAAATGAAAGGTTGTGAAGAGGCATGTGAAGCTTAGAGTACATTACTACCCAAATCAAATTTAAATCACCTTTTTCTGTGCCAAACTATGCACTGAACTTGCGTTCATTATCTCCAAACAAGCCAGTTCACAATCTGACCAAACCAGCACACCTTTCAAGGACTCTTCACCCCATGTTCTCAATATTTATTGCTTACTTATTTACATTATGGTTTCTTCTTGGTGCATTTGCAGTTTGTTGTCTTCTGCACCCTGGTTGATTGCCATTGATTCTGTTATAGTTACTATCCTACAGATTTGTTGAGTATGCTCACAAGAAAATGAGCATATGGTAACATATAAACTATGTACTTTGATAATAAAATTTACTTTGAACTTTTAAACTCTAAAATTAGACCCACACTGCTACTACTCTGGAAATGGCCCCAGGTGATGAAATTGGGTGAGCAGTTTGTTTAACAGCTATATTAATCCAAACAATTGTGAGATGATGCATTTTGGGAGCACTAATAAGGCAAAGACATACACCAGGAATGATAGAATCGAAGGAGTATTGAGGAACAGAACAACCATCGATCTTTGAAGGCGGCAACAACAATTCATAATGTGGTTAGGAAGATATATATGATACCACCCTATATTGAATAGAGAAGGAAAGGGACTAATGTCCAATTTTATTAAGCCTTGATCAAAGCTGAAGTAATGTGTGCAGTTCTGATCACCACACTATAGGAAGCACGTGATAGGTGTTGGAAAAGTTCAACAGGATGAAGCAGTGCCATTATGAGGAAGAAATGGACAAGCTAAGTCTCTTCATCTTGGAGGGGAGGTGGTTAAGGGGGAGTCATGATTGAACTAAATAAAATTATGAAGGGTAGATGAAAGGAAGCTTTACTCCAGCAAGGAATTTGATAAGGCACCCCATGCAAGGCTTATTGAGAAAGTAAGGAGGCATGGGATCCAAGGGGATATTGCTTTGTGGATCCAGAACTGGCTTGCTCACATAAGGCAAAGTGGTTGTAGACAGGTCATATTCTGCAAGGAGGCCGGTGACCAGTACTGTGCCTCAGGGATCTGTTCTGGGACCTTTACTCTTCGTGATTTTTATAAATGACCTAGATGAGGAAGTGGAGGGATGGGTCAGTAAATTTGCTGATGACATAAAGGTTGGAGGTGTTGTGGATAGTGTGGAGGGCTGTCAGAGGTTACAACGGGACATTGATGGGATGCACAACTGGGCTGAGAAGTGGCAGATGGAGTTCAACCTAGATAAGTGTGAGGTGGTTCATTTTGGTAGGTCAAATATGATGGCAGAATATAGTATTAATGGTAAGACTCTTAGCAGTGTGGAGGATCAGAGGGACTTTGGGATCCAAGTCCATAGGACACTCAAAGCTGCTACACAGGTTGACTGTGGTTAAGAAGGCATATGGTGCATTGGCCTTCATCAATCGTGGGATTGAATTTAGGAGCCGAGAGGTAATGTGATCAGGCCCCACTTGGAGTACTATGCTCAATTCTGGTCACCTTACTACAGGAAGGATGTGGAAACCATAGAAAGGGTGCAGAGGAGATTTACAAGGATGTTGCCTGGATTGGGGAGCATGCCTTATGAGAATAGGTTGAGTGAACTTGGCCTTTTCTCCTTGGAGTAACGGAGGATGAGAGGTGACTTGATAGAGGTATATAAAATAATGAGAGGCATTGATCCTGTGGATAGTCAGAGGCTTTTTTTCCCCAGGGCTGAAATGGCTAGCACGAGAGGGCATAGTTTTAAGGTGCTTGGAAGTAGGTACAGAGGAGATGTCAGGGGTAAGTTTTTTACTCAGAGAGTGGTGAGTGCATGGAATGGGCTACCGGGCAACAGTGATGGAGGCGGAAATGATAGGGTATTTTAAAAGACTCCTGGATTGGTGCATGGAGCTTAGAAAAATAGAGGACTATGGGTAAAGCCTAGGTAAGGACATGTTTGGCACGGCATTGTGGGCCGAAGGGCCTGTATTGTGCTGCAAGTTTTCTATGTTTCTATGTTAAACTAATAAAACAAGAGGACACAGATTCGTTGTTAAGATGAAGAGATTTAGACAGATATGAGAGAGATCTTCTTCACTCAGACAGTAGAAAGTGCCTGCACCACTGCTTGAAGCTGGGTTCATGACAACATTTAAGAAATGTCGAGATGTACAACTGAATTGCTGAAGTTCAGAAGACAATAAGACAAGAACTAGCAGATGGGATTAATATTGAAAGGTACACAATAATTAGCCTGGATGACTTTGGCCAAATGGATTGCTTCCATATTGTAGAATCTGATGACTCTAATATGTCTGTACATCAAAATTTTAAATTTCAGTCAGAAGATTCAAAGCTTCCTTTTCAATTTCAGGAAGGAATTTCTCTGGAATTCATCTTCACCAAGCCTGAAAATTACACTGGCCTTGAGAATGGGCAACACACAAGGTGAGGCTATGACCTAAGAGTTCTGATGTTTTCTCCTTTGCTAATGGTGCAAAAATTACAGAAGCCTATTACCAACCAATGCCTCAGGTCACAACATTCACACATAATTAAAAAAAACTGTTTACAGAGTTTTGATCCCAAGTACAAATGTTAGAAAATCTCTAGGGCATCATGTTGAAAGCTACTGTGCTTGGTTTTTAACCAGCTGGTAAATATCACTGGTTCTCTTCAGTGTTGATACCTCATCAATAACAGAGCAACTCTTCCAGCTAACTGTTAACAAAGTTAACCCAATCCCACCGTTTCCTGTGTGCTTTTTCAGTGAACAAGGGTATAAATGCAGAGAGCAACTTGGGTGAGTGGAAACTCTAGATAACATTTGTGAAGGAAGTCGAACCAGCAACATTCTCACCAATTCTGGCATCCATTAACAAACTCCAATGATTGTGTCTGATATTACTCTATCTGCTGATCTGGGAGCACTGCAACTGACTTGGAAGTTTGCCAGTTCCTGAGAAATCTTCTCACCCCATGAAACTGGTAAGAGTCAGAGCATTCAGCCTGTGGCCTAAAATCCTACACAGCCAAGGTTATAGTAGCAAAGTGATATCACAAATTTAATGACTCAATCTTTTTGCCAATAGGTAATAGATGGAATTAGAAGCGTCTATAACCCTATCCTGAGAAAGCCTTGTTGAGTGTCTAGAACCCTATTTTTGAATAACCAGTTCCAGAAAAGTACGAGAGATTTTTCTTCCTTTTTTATCCCCAGTGAAATGCACAGGAAGTCAGTGTTCCCCTATCACTCCCAATAATCTAAACATTGTATCTGAAACTTGGCATATTTATTGACTGAATAAAATTAGAATGGACGGCTGATTTTGTATAATTGGTTTTGCACTGTTGTCCAATGTCTACCGTTACCCCTTTGCACAGAAAGGGCAAGAACTAGCCTTATATTCAGTTGACCACAGATACCAGGATTCCAAACAGTTGACATTCTAATGAGTAAAAACAATCAGTTCAGTCAGCATACGAGTCCAGTCTTGGAGTGAGGAGGCCAGTGCATTTTGTTTACCCTGTCAAGGAGTACAATTTCTATATAAAGGAAATTCAAAATTCAAACTCACAAATATCTTCCACAGTTCCACCATTCACGTATCAGTGATGACAGAGCCTGTGGTGTTCATAACCCCCCTGCAACCAATTTGAGATCGGCGAACATGTTTCAGTGGGATGTTCTCTCCGGAGCCCCTATCAACTTTTGGCCTGATAGATCAGCTTACAAATGTAGCCTTCAGATTTGCACTGGCTCCCACCCATCCAACCATGTAGCAGAACAAACCTGGCTCTGTTGTTGCACACATTTTCCTATTTTTAACTCTACTGTAATTAAAAAAAATTTGTATTATCACTATTAGCCCACTGGAGGGCCTGTGCAGACAGCACAAGTGAATGGCCCAATAGACTGGAATGATAATGCTTGACCCCAATAACATTTATCTATTGTCCTGTATCCACCTATGATTGATAAACCCAAGTAATCATTGTTCTCAGAAAGAACCGATTTTCCAATAAATCTAGAAAACATGAAAGCTCCTGAGACAGGAACTTTAATGACAAATTTCAGATTCATCCCTAAGCAATTATCTTTTCTGGACCAATTCCCTGATTCTAATCATATTGAGTGAGACTCCTATTTCTAAAAAAACTTGTGTAAAGCTCTACTCAACTTACACAGTGATATATTGAATTGAAATTGTAAGGTAATCCCAGCCACTTCATAAATCATTAGTGTGCCAACACTTAGAGTGCAGCTCTGATCAACACATAACAAAAAATATATGATATCTATTGAGGTGAACAGCTGGATTGACTGAAGAATGGAAGAATTACAGCAAGAGATATGGATATGAAAATTGAAAATGTTCTCACTGGAAAGGAAAAGGTTGAATTTTGGTAAAATTGCCTTTTTATAAAGGAACAAGATAATACTAACCATGCCAAGTAGGTTGACCTTGTCTACAGTAAAGGAGCCAAGAATCTAGATATGTAACTAAACAGAGAGGTAATTCAAAACTAATCTGCAAAGCATTGCAAGTAGTCTTAAATTATCCCATCTCTTTCACTTTAAGCGATACAATGAGGGCAGCACCTGTTAAAGTCGAATCTGAATAAAACTCGGGAGACCAACTTCTTATAGTTACATCAGTTTATTGTGCACCCTCCTGCAGGAGCTTGAGAACCAGTTGTCAAAGTACTGTCACCATCCAACAAGTGGACCCACTCTCTCCAGTTACAGCCGTATATTTATACATAGTAAGCCCCATTCATTACTGTTGCAAGATGTCATTTGAACTGGTACGCCCACCAAGTCTGTTGGTGAGAAACTTAATTACAGATAAGACAGTCCACTAGATCAAGGCTTAATTACAGATGGATGTGCTGTCCAGTACTTATCAGTTATTCCCTTTGCTAGGCCCTGACTTAATTACAGATGGATGTTTATTCCTGTCCTTATCAGTGAGTCCTCCTCCCCTACTCAAACGAGAGTACAATGTACAATGTTATCAAACTCTCAATGTCTCTCTGCAAACCAAGGGAGAGCTAGTATAAGCTGGTTTTAGCTAACTGCTGAAGACAGAGTTTATTTCAGTTCAAAAATTCCTATTCGATCCCAATTATTCTTTTAGCCAGAGGTTACATAGGTTCAAAATGATTGTTTTATATCCTCAATTCCTCACACCCAAATCTTCCTCAGGTGAGGTTAAAAAAGTTGAATTTCAAAGGAATGTATGTGCCTTCATCTTCTTGACTTCTGTAAAGCTGAATTATGACAATATCTCTCTGGCATCTCTCCAAATCTCTCAACCATCTACCTATCCAGCTCTCAATTTCTCTAACCAACATCAAAGCCATGCTATAGCTTCTGAAGCACTACCACCCATGAGAAATCCAATTTTTAAAAAACCCAGATCAGGACAATACAACTTCATTTAGATATCACCTTTCACACCTCAAAATGCAAACTCAAAGTGCTTTACATAGCTTGTGGAGATAAATCGATATAGTCATAAAAATACACGACATAATTAAAAATCGTAAATTATACTTTATAAAGAATAAAATGCAATTTAATATATCAAATTATAGAAATGTAATCAACATCAACATTAAGCAACCCTATAAGTAAGCCAAATTTAAAAAGTAGGTTTTTCTTAAGAAGTGTTTTGAAATGTTCCACAGTGCTAGTCTGTAGTTTCTTAGTCGGTCGAGTGTTCCAGATTTTTGGTGTGTAACAACAAAAGGCTGCATCACCATTTCTTATATGCTTGGCTCTAGATACGAAGCAAACCAGTATTTGTGGATCCAAGATTACAGTTTTCACAATCTTCCAGCTCCAAAGCCTCATCCAAATAAGTGGCAGAACATTATTTCTTCAAGGTCATTGGGGTAGTTTAAGAACATGCGATTGACTTATTCTAACTCAAGCCATATCTAATTCATACTATATTGAGATATAGCCAAAGAGAATTTTAAACAAGATAGACAGCAAGTGCTTGGGAGTAACAATGATTTATGGATACAAATACCTTTTTTCATCTCTTAAGGTCTTTTATCTTGATTTTTTATAAAATAGTTACTAAAATAGATGACTATAAATTTGCATCAACTTGACTTTCATTAGAACATGGAGAGTGGCTGAAAGTAAATCAGGTGGATATTAACTTCATTAAATTCCAAAGCTGAAGCATCTCATAATCAATATACAATTAGAAAACTTAAGAGTCAGAGCACAGAAACAGACCCTTCAGCCCATCTACTGCATACCAGTCTGCCTAGTCCCATCAAACTGAACCTGGACTATAACCCCCAATACCACTCCCATCCATGTGCAAATCCAAACTTCTCTAAATGTTGAAATCGAACCTGCATCCACCAATTCCGCTGACAGCTGGTTCCACACTCTCACTACCCTCTGAGTGAAATTCTTCCCCCTTATGCTCCTCTTAAACATTTCACCTTTCACCCTTAACCTGTGACCTCTAGTGGTAGTCCCACCTAGCCTCAGTGGCAAAAGCCTATTAGCATTTACCCTATCTATACCTCTCATAATTATGTACACCTCAATCAAATCTCCCCTCAATCTTCTACCCGCAAGATACCCTGTTAGCCTAACTAAAGTAAGACAAAGAAGTCACTATTTCAGTTTTTCTTATGCACAGCTCTGGAGGTGTGGTTGGGTGGGACTGGGCTCAATGTTCATTTTCATGAATTTCTTCAGAGCTCATTAATTATATTTTCATTGGATCCCAGCAAGGTCTTATCTGTGTTGAAGCTTGTCATCTGGAACTTGAAAATGTGTTGTTTGATCAGCTAGCAAACCCCCAGTTTCTTTATTATAACAATTAACGTGTAAATGATTAAAAGTTATTCTTTTTTCTAAATATAAAATGTTAGCTGGTTTAAAAGAATGTCTCTCATTCACATATACATAAAGATATGCTAAATAATGATTGAAGTTCAGTGTACTGCAAACACACATTCAATACCTCGTCTAACAGTCCAATTAAACACATGTAATGCCTGCTTCAGTTTCCTGATGTTAAAATTATTTGCCTCTTTGAAAACAGCACGACCATCATTTACATGCAATTTTTTAACAGCACGACTTTCGTTGTTTTGGAGCAATTCTCTTCTAAATTATTGGGAGAGTTTTTTAAGCTGCTAGAGGCCATTTACTTAATGGTGATTGGACAGCAGCTGTTCAGACATCAGCTACTATTTAATCGTACATCTATAAAACCACTTAAAATACATATGAAAAGAGAATAAAAGAATAAAAGCTGTGACAAATAGCAATAACTTATATAATGACAGTCTTCACGAATCAAATTAATCTGGAAATCAAATTCAAATGGAGTTTCTTGAACAACAACTATAATGAAATCTGTAAATTCAAGAAAGTCATGGGGTTTGCAACAGATGCTCTGACTTTCAAAAGGATCATTGTACACATGATAAATTCGGCAGAACCAGCTTTCCTGGATGAAAAGAAAATACCCTGGAGTATGGTACATCTCCCACAACATTCTCAAGTGGGATGATTTTAGTTCTTTGTCATCCTGGTGGCATTGATACAAAAACGCATCATGGTCATGAAATCCCCGACATTCAATAAGTAGACCACTGCAGAGAAAGAATGCCAGAGAGATCCCACCATGTTTGGATGTAGAAGGCTGGTGGATAGAAGAATTACTTTCTGACCTCCACTATCTCTCGTGCTGCAGCTGCCAGATAACCAAAGGTTACAGAGGGATTGATGGGGACGCAGCTTCGCTCAATGTTCCCCGTTGGCGCAGTCTCAGATTCCAAGCTTTCTTTGGAACCATTCCTGTTCGTATAAATACAGGGAATATTCTGACCACGTGAAACATAATCACCTGCTGGCTTGACCACATGACATGCAATCAAATGCTTTCCAATCTCTATCTCATCCTAATCACAACTGTTGGATACTAGTTCCCTGAAATTCAAGCAACTTCTAATGCAGCTTTCAGTCCCAACTCTCTAAAAGTGGGATGGCACCACCACACCAGAGGCAGGAAATTAACTAGCAAAGCCCAGATCTAGAGGCCGAAGGTAAGGGAGAAGAAGCAGTTCTGTGCCCAGCATTTAAAATTGCAAAAAAATGCCTCATTTGAGAAGCTCATGTACGGTCTGCTGATTAACCTATGGTATATATCATCTGTGGGCTTTGAAAGAACAAGTATTCAACTCCCTACTCCCAAGCATTCTGAAGCTGAGAGATCTTCCTTCCTGCTGTTTTGCATGAATACAGCCATTACAATGCAGACACCTGCTATATAGTACAGGCATTACAATGCAGACACCTGCTTTACAGTACAGGCATTACAATGCAGACACCTGCTATAGAATACAGGCATAACAATGTAGACACCTGCTATAGAGTACAGACATTACACTGAAAACACCTGCTATACAGTACTGGTATTACAATGCAGACACCTGCTATAGAATACAGGCATAACAATGTAGACACCTGCTATAGAGTACTGGCATTACAATGCAGACACCTGCTATAGAATACAGGCATTACAATGCAGACACCTGCTATAGAATACAGGCATAACAATGTAGACACCTGCTATACAGTACTGGCATTACAATGCAGACACCTGCTATAGAATACAGGCATTACAATGCAGACACCTGCTATAGAATACAGGCATAACAATGTAGACACCTGCTATAGAGTACAGACATTACACTGAAGACACCTGCTATACAGTACAGGCATTACACTGAAGACACCTGCTATAGAATACAGACATTACACTGAAGACACCTGCTATAGAGTACAGACATTACACTGAAGACACCTGCTATAGAATACAGACACTACAATGCAGACACCTGCCATAGAATACAGACATTACACTGAAGACACCTGCTATAGAATACAGGCATTACAATGTAGACACCTGCTATAGAGTACAGACATTACACTGAAGACACCTGCTATACAGTACAGGCATTACACTGAAGACACCTGCTATAGAATACAGGCATTACAATGCAGACACCTGCTATAGAATACAGACATTACACTGAAGACACCTGCTATAGAATACAGACATTACACTGAAGACACCTGCTATAGAGTACAGACACTACACTGAAGACACCTGCTATAGAATACAGACACTACACTGAAGACACCTGCTATAGAGTACAGACACTACACTGAAGACACCTGCTATAGAGTACAGACATTACACTGAAGACACCTGCTATAGAGTACAGACACTACACTGAAGACACCTGCTATAGAGTACAGACACTACACTGAAGACACCTGCTATAGAATACAGACACTACACTGAAGACACCTGCTATAGAGTACAGACACTACACTGAAGACACCTGCTATAGAGTACAGACACTACACTGAAGACACCTGCTATAGAGTGCAGACACTACACTGAAGACACCTGCTATAGAATACAGACATTACACTGGACACCTGCTATAGAATACAGACATTACACATGAAGACACCTGCTATAGAATACAGACATTACACTGAAGACACCTGCTATAGAATAGACATTAAACTGAAGACACCTGCTATAGAATACAGACACTACACTGAAGACACCTGCTATAGAATACAGACACTACACTGAAGACACCTGCTATAGAATACAGACACTACACTGAAGACACCTGCTATAGAGTACAGGCATTACACTGAAGAAAGTCTGTTGATCATCAGTAGCAACCAACTGTAATTTTAATTATCGCTTTTTCTGTTACGAAGTTGGACTTTTTGGAATTGTCATTCTCTCAGTTTTATTCCATGCTGTGGGTATTTATGTGTTTTTGGACATTCCTGTGTAAAGGTTCCACTGCACACTACACAAGCTTTCACAATCTATACTAGATTTCCTTGCAAGAACCAACAGTGCAGACTGCATCCATGTGACTTTCTTAGAGTGTTACTGAAAGAGCAGTGCACTAGATTTGGTAAATAAGGAATTCTTCAAAGCAACACATACAATATGCTGGAGAAACTCAGCAGGTCAGGCAGCATCTCTGGAGAGAAATAAACAGTCAACTTTTTGGGCCAAGGCCCTTCATCAAGGTAGCTGAAGCAGAGTTTCTCCAGTACACTGTGTGTGTGGTAGTAGATCTCCTGACCTCTTGAGTTTCACTAGACAACAAACTGAAATATCTCTCATTTAAGAATATATTGTGGCCAGCATTCAGTCCTTGATGACAGACAAGAAGAGCTCATTTATCTCAACTGCCAGTTTTATTGCAACAAGCACAATAACAGAGTTCTATCACTCGGTGAGAACTAACTCTGTCACATCCAGACAGAGAGGTGATTATTACAGTCAGACTGACCAACAATCAAGTATAACCCAAGTTAAAATGTAACAATGAATAAACTTTAGCATCTCACCATAACTCCACGAACACATTCTAAACAAGAACAATAAGTAGCGCTGGCCGCTAGGAATGCAGGGCAAGCTGTTGACTGCTCTCCAGGAGCAGCACAATATTGTCAGCAAACACCTCCTACTGCCCACACATTAAAAAGCGCGAATGCTTATTATACACAGAAAATATGAATGAAAGCTATTATTAATGCTTTTTGAGATAGTGATTTAGATGTATTTAGATCATATTTTTTTTACTGAGTTAAGTATTGTATGTAATTAGTTTTGCTACAACAAGTGTATGGGACATTGGAAAAAAGTTGAATTTCCCCATGGGGATGAATAAAGTATCTATCTATCTATCTATCTACTCAGTTTCCTCAGGTTACTGTACAAACTTCACCTTAATTGGAATACTGCAAATTGCTTTCATTTCTCCGGTGTCATGCTCAGACACGATTATGTCATCAATGTGCTTCTTCTGGTAAATGAACATGTAAATTCCATCCCAAAGTTTTTGGTCACTGCCAAGTTAGCAGCATCTCCCACAGAAAGTCACCAACCACACAGGAATCAACGGGCCACCGGTGAAGTCAGCGCTTCACTTCCTCACTGTACGAGTGCCTGCAGCAAACATTCTTTGCAGAGGTCATGGAATGAAGGTACATTCATGGAAGCTGAGAGTCCTTGTGAGCAGATACTATTAAGAGGCATGTTCCTTCCCCATCCAGCATCTCAACTTGCCTTCTCTCCATGTCTAAGCAGTTGCTGTATTTGCCATGGAGAATGCACTTTAAGCTAAATGTTTTTCATGATTTCTGACAGCAATGACACAACAGTTGCAATTAAGAATTAAGCAGCCTATATTATAGTGTATTATAAATTGGTGAGGCTTGAAGGATTTATTAATTTATTTATTGAGATACAGTCAGCCCTCCTTATCCGCGGGGAATTGGTTCTGGGACCCCAGTAGATACCAAAAAATGCGGACGCTCAAGTCCCTTATTTAGCTTGTCTCAATGCAGTGGTCTTTAGGACCCAGCGGAACCCCGGACTTTATTTAACCTGTCTGAGTGTGGTGGACATTAGGACCTGGCGGTGCAGCTCTGAATCTGCAGTGTTTCTGTTCACGAAAATAATCACGATCACGATTGAAAATAAAGTGGAAGTAATAAAGTGATCGGATAGAGGTGAAATGACATAGGTCATTGGAAAAGCATTAGGCTACAGTCAGTCAATGATCAGAACAATTTTAATGGAGCTTGTGAAAGGCTGTGCCCCAATGAAAGCTACAGTTATTACTAAGCAACGCAGTGGTTTAATTATTGAAATACATGTAATTAGTTTTGCTACAACAAGTGTATGGGACATTGGAAAAAAGTTGAATTTCCCCATGGGGATGAATAAAGTATCTATCTATCTATCTATCTATCTATCTATCTATCATACATTTCTTCAGTGTTTTATATGCATAGAAAGGTAAAATATATACTATATACTAAGACAAATGTTTGACTAACTGACACTAAATAATACTGGATGTACCTGTTCCGACTTCAAATTCGACTTGAAGACAGACTCGGGAATGGAACTCGTTCATAACCTGGGGAGTGCCTGTACTTTTAAATCATCTCTAGATTACATATAATACCCAATACAACGTAAATGCTATGTAAATAGTTGTTATACTGTATTGTTTAGGGAATAATGACAAGAAAAAATAGTTTGTACATGCTCAAATAACGAGTGCTGGAGAGAGAACTTCCGGGTTTTCCAAATTTGCAGTTGGTTGAATCCACGTATGCGGAACCCGCGGATAAGGAGGGCTGAATATACATCACAGAATCGGCTCTTTGAGCTGCACAATGCAGCACCCCCAGTTTAACCCAAGCCTAATCATGGGTCAATTTACAATGACCAATTAACCTACTAACCAATATGCCTTTTGGCTGTGGGAGGAAACCAGGGCACCCGGAGGAAACCCACACATTCCACAGGGAGGACATACAGACCTCTTAGAGATGACATTGGGAATGAACCTTGAACTTTGATGCCCCAAGCTGTAATAGCGTCGTGGCTAACTACTACATAACTATGGCACCAAAGCACCCTGAAGATTTCTAACAGGCAAATTATCCGACTGAACCGTACATCAAAATGCAAGCCCTGGTTAATGTCAGAATCAGGTGTACTATCACTGAAATTTGTTGTTTTGCAGCTAAAGTGCATTGCAATACATAATAATAAAGTATTAATTACAATAAGTAGCATATACAAAGCTAAGTACATTAAATAAGCAGTGCAAAATAGAGAAAAGTAGAGAGTGATGCACCATCAATAACTCTTGGAGATGTGAGTCGAGATAGGCTTTTATTAGCTGGAAGAAAGCACCATCAGCAGCAAGAAACCATCACACAACATCCTGGAGACTGAGGGAAGAGCAGTGCCTCCAATCGCCTTTATACAGGGGTCTGTGGAAGGAGCCACAGGAGCAGTCAGCAGAGGGGCGTGTCCAGACAGGTATATGTAGTTCACCACAGAGAGGTACTGTCATCCACTCAGAAATTCATGGCACAGGAGGAGAAGCTGTTCCTGAAAGTAGAGTGTGTCATCAAGCTCCAGCATTTCCTCCTTGAAAGTAGCATCTCCTGGATGATGGGGTCCTTAATGACACCTTTTCGAGGCACTGCCTTTTGAAGGTGTCCTCGATGCTGGGGAAGCCAGTGTCATTGATGGAGGTAGCTAACTTTACCACTTTCTGCAGCTTTTCCCAATCCTGTGCTGCAGCCCCTCTATACCAGATGGTGATGCAACCAGTTAGATTGCTCTACATGGGACATCTGTGGAAATTTGCAAGTGTCTTTGATGACATACCAAATCCTCAAACTCCTAATGAAATATGGCCACTGTCGTGCCTTCTTTGTAATTGCATCAGTACGTTGGGCCCAAGAAAAATCTTCAAAGAGGTTCATGCCCAAGAACTTGAAACTGCTTACCCTTTCCACTGACTTTCCCCTGACTTCCCTTTCCTGAAGTCTATAATCAATTCACTGATCTTACTGGCATTGAGTGCAAGGTTGTTGCTGTGACACCACTCAACCAGCTGACTTATCTCGCTCCCTGTCACCATCTGAAATTCTGCCAGCAATAGTTGTGTCATCGGCAAGTTCATAGTGTTTGAGCTGTACCTAGCCATACAATCATGGGTGTCCATTGTCCTCAGAGAGTGGAGAAGCGGGTTAAGCACACGTCCTTGAGGTCCACCAGTACTGACTGTCAGTGAGAAGTTATTATTTCCAATCTGCACTGACTGTGGTCTCCCAATGATGTGGATCTGATTCCACTAACTTCAATCAGACTTGTTTTCTTACCCTTAAAATAGCCTTCTGTAGGTCATACCTGGACTTCTTGTATAGTTCTAGATCGCTACTCTTCAATGCCACAGATGTAGCCCTCAGCAGACTACAAATGCCCTGGTATATCCAGGGCTTTGTTTGGGTATCTCTGCCGTGTTCTCAAATGTACTATTCAGAGAAGAAATTCAGTTTCTAGGCACCTAAGATTTCAACAAATCATATATTCACAGTAGAATACACAGTACATATTACCTTACTAAGTCACCCAATTTGTTGATGTAGAAAATTGGAGGATCACCTTTTTCCAATGAATTCATAAGAATAAATACACCCTCTCCCTGTAACGTCCAACAGTATGGTAGATTTTCAACAAACCAAACCAAAATGAAGACAAAAGAGCATTCAAGACAAGTCAGAGAAATGATAATAGAGAAGCACAAATCTGGGGAAGGGGACAACACCATCTTAGAGGCACTGAACATACCTCGAGGCTCAGTGCAGTCCATTGTGAAAAAGAGGAAAAACTATGAAATCACAGCCACACTGTCTACGTCAGACCGCCCCTCTAAACTTAGTCACTGCAGAAGAATGGCATTTGTAAGAGAGATGACTGGACACCAAGGCACTCTGAGGGAGATGCAGAAGTCAGTGGCTGCAACTGGAGATGAAGTTCATGGCTCCATAATCTCTTAAGGCCTTGCACAAGAAGGGTATTTATGGAAGGTGGCAAGGAAGAAGCACAGTCTCAAAAAAAGTAGCCTTGCTGTAAAGATTTTGCAAAGCATCACTTAGAAGATACTGTAAAGATGAAAAAGGCAATTTCTTCTGTCAAAGAAGGTATTGTGGTCAGATGAGTCTAAAGTGGAACTTTTTGGCCTCAACACTCAGTGATGCGTATGGCGTAACTCTAATAATGTGCATCAGTCAGGTAACACCATCCCTGCTGTAAAGTATGGTGGAGGTAGCTTCATACTGTGGGGATGATTTTCAGCAGCAGCGACTAGATACCTGGTCAGGAAGATGAACACTGCTAAATACAGAGAGATCCTGTTAAAAACCTGCTAGTTTCTGCCAGAAAGCTTAAACTTGGAGGAAGTTTGTCTTTCAGCAGGACAAAGACCTAAAGCACACTGCCAGAGCAACCATGGAGTGGTTTCATAAGAAGAAAGTAGTATTTGAGTGGCCCAGTCAGAGTACTTGATCCAATCGAACATCTATGACAAGACCTCAACATTGCTGTCAACCACCACTCCCCAAGTAACTTGACACAGCTTGAGCAATTTTGTAAGGAGGAATGGCCAAATGTTGCTCCATCACATTATGCAAAGCTAGTAGAGACTTAGCCAAAAAGTCTACTCGCTGTATCAGCTGCGAGAGGTGGTTCAACTAAGCACTGAGCAAACGGGGATGAATACTGTTGAAATGCTGACATTTCAGTTTTTGAACTTTTAGTTTATCATGCTTTATAATTTTCCCTGTCTTTTTTGGTTCGACTGTGAAAAAAGGAGCTTGTGATTCACAAATAAAAATTCTCAGTTAAATTGATCAAAATCCCTGGTTGTAATACTCATTTATGTGAACAAAGGGTTAAATACTTTTTTAAGGCACTGTATATCCATAGTTGACTTTTGAGACAGGTGCTTGACTCCAGGAAAGGCAATTTGTTAATTTTGTATACTCAACAGATTTCAGTCCAGCACAAAAGCTCAAAAGAATAAATAAAATAAACTAAAATAATTTCATTATTACAGCAGCTATGTGGTTTAATTCACAGAAGTTATTTGATATAAGATTACAAAATAAATGAAGCTTAACATCAAAATAAAGAACACACAAAAATAGAGTTATGTAAGTGTGGCAGTTCACACAGAAGTTAGCAAAAATATCTGCAGAATCTAGACAGAGTAATAACTACTCCTGCCTCCAGCGTAAATGAAACTGTTGTTAGTTCTACCATGGGAACATATCCTGCTGATCTTTGAAACAAACAAAACTGCCCGTTCTTAAATCAGAAACCAAGCTCTTTACAGTTAGTATTGGGCTGAATAACATCAGCAAGAAAGACATCCTAGATCACTACACATTGTAAAGTACTTAAAGTGCCATCACTTTATGTGGTAAATGTGGTAAAATATGGTAAATTGGATCAGCAAATTTGCTGATGATACAAAGATTGGAGGTGTAGTGGACAGTGAGGAAGATTTTCAAAGCTTGCAGAGGGATTTGGACCAGTTGGAGGAATGGGCTGAAAAATGGCAGATGGAGTTTAATACAGACAAGTGTGAGGTATTGCACTTCGGAAGGTCAAACCAAGGTAGAACATACAAGGTAAATGGTAGGACACTGAGGAATGCAGTAGAACAGAGGGATCCGGGAATACAGATACATAATTCCCTAAAAGTGGTGTCACAGGTAGATAGAGTAGTAAAGAGAGCTTTTGGTACATTGGCCCTTATAAATCACAGTATTGAGTATAAGAGTTGGAATGCTATGGTGAGGTTGTATAAGGCATTGGAGAGGCTGAAATTGGAGTATTGTGTGCAGTTTTGGTCACCGAATTACAGGAAGGATATTAATAAGGTTGAAAGAGTGCAGAGAAGGTTTACAAGGATGTTACCGGGACTTGAGAAACTGAGTTACAGAGAAAGGTTGAATAGGTTAGGACTTTATTCCCTGGAGCATAGAAGAATGAGGGGAGACTTGATAGAGGTATATAAAATTATGATGGGTATAGATAAAGTGAATGCAAGCAGGCTTTTTCCACTGAGGCTAGGGGAGAAAAAAAACCAGAGGACATGGATTAAGGGTGAAAAGTTTAAAGGGAACATTGGGGGGGGGGGGGGGGTTCTTCACACAGAGAGTGATGGAAGTTTGGAATGAGTTGCCAGTTTAAGAAAATCTTGGACAGATACATGAATGAGAGGTGCATGGAGGGATATGGGCCAGGTGCAGGTTAGTGGGACTAGGCAGAAAAATGGTTCAGCACAGCCAAGAAGGGCCAAAAGGCCTGTTTCTGTGCTGTAATGTTCTATGGTTCACTGCTACCGTGTAAGAAACACACAGCAAAGTTTTGCACTTAGCAAGCTTGCACAAACAACGATGTGAGCATGCCCAATTACTGTGTTTTTACATCAATAACTTGTTCAGATAGTGCAACCAAACATTCACAACTCCAATCCAAAAGATTGTGTTGCTTCTTCGGCTGGTATTTTAAAGAATTAATGTTTCTCTTGATTTTAAGGAAGTGATAATTCTGACAACAATTAAAACTGAAGAAATAGCAAGAATTCTTAGGAATCCCAGTGTATATCTTGCTAGGCCTCATTTATTAATGATTTAAGTAAAGGAATTTAAAAACACAGATTAATTAGACTGGTCAAGGTACAGATGAATGGTCAAGGTACACTGCAACTAAAAAGCATGTTTCTGTGCAGTTGGTAGCCAGGTAGTGTGATTGATATTCTTACTACTCCAGGTGGCTGATCTGAGCTGCATGAAATTTGCACTGAACAATCAGGCATGAAAGATCATTTCCCTCTGGGCAGTTCCTTGCAGCCTACTCGATGGTTGTAAAACTGAGCTTTAAGTATGAACTATGTTTATTGTAAAGGACCTCTTGTGTAATAAAACCTCCCAAGGCATGAATGAATGAAAGAAAGAATCAAGTAGTTATTGAAGAATTTCTCTTTTTAGTGGTCTTGACAGGATAGATTTTGAGATGCAATTCCCAGTGGCTGGTGCGGTCTCAGAAGACAGCACAGTCACTTAATGCTAAAATGATGAAATATTTCATCGGTCAACAAGTAGTGATGTTTCATTCATAATATATCCAAATTATAATGTTATTATGTCCAAATTACAAATTATAAAATTATAAATGGACAGGAAAGAAAACTGAAATGAAATTAAAGTAAACAAAGTTGGAATGGAAGCCGTCACATCCTTCCGTTAGAAAGGCAAGCAGAACCACTTCATTTTCCAAGTGCAGTCTCACCAATGCCTTCCACAACTCCAACATGGTGCCCCAACTCTTGTGCTTAATGCGCTGTCTGATGAAAGTAAGCATGCCAGTTTCTGATTCAGATTATTGTCCTATACATCAGGTTGGCAGTGAAATTCATTGCTCATGTAAAGCTCACAGAGTAAAGAGTATAAATGTCAGTAAATAAATAAATACAGCATCGAGTGCAGAATGGTGCCCAGTTCAGTAGTATGGACTGAGGTAGTGCAAAAGAAATGCTGAAGTGGCAATAATGCAAGAAATAGAATAAAGGATTCAGGAACGTGTTAGAACCACTGGGAAGATGGTGTGGCTCAGAGGTCTGACAGCAGCGGAGAAGAAACTGTCTTGAATTTGTTTGCCTGGGCTTTAAAGCTCCTGTATCTTCCTCTTGATGGTAAAAGAGACAAAAGGGAATGGCTAGGGTGGCAGATATCCCTGTCAATACAGTTAGTTTTCCTGATGTAACACTCCTTGTCAATACAGTTTGCCTTCCTGATGTAACACTCCTTGTCAATACAGTTAGCCTTCCTGATGTAACACTCCTTGTCAATACAGTTAGTTTTCCTGATGTAACACTCCTTGTCAATACAGTTAGCCTTCCTGATGTAACACTCCTTGTCAATACAGTTAGCCTTCCTGATGTAACACTCCTTGTCAATACAGTTAGCCTTCCTGATGTAACACTCCTTGTCAATACAGTTAGTTTTCCTGATGTAACACTCCTTGTCAATACAGTTAGCCTTCCTGATGTAACACTCCTTGTCAATACAGTTAGCCTTCCTGATGTAACACTCCTTGTCAATACAGTTAGCCTTCCTGATGTAACACTCCTTGTCAATACAGTTAGTTTTCCTGATGTAACACTCCTTGTCAATACAGTTAGCCTTCCTGATGTAACACTCCTTGTCAATACAGTTAGTTTTCCTGATGTAACACTCCTTGTCAATACAGTTAGCCTTCCTGATGTAACACTCCTTGTCAATACAGTTAGTTTTCCTGATGTAACACTCCTTGTCAATACAGTTAGCCTTCCTGATGTAACACTCCTTGTCAATACAGTTAGCCTTCCTGATGTAACACTCCTTGTCAATACAGTTAGCCTTCCTGATGTAACACTCCTTGTCAATACAGTTAGCCTTCCTGATGTAACACTCCTTGTCAATACAGTTAGTTTTCCTGATGTAACACTCCTTGTCAATACAGTTAGCCTTCCTGATGTAACACTCCTTGTCAATACAGTTAGCCTTCCTGATGTAACACTCCTTGTCAATACAGTTAGTCTTCCTGATGTAACACTCCTTGTCAATACAGTAAGTTTTCCTGATGTAACACTCCTTGTCAATACAGTTAGCCTTCCTGATGTAACACTCCTTGTCAATACAGTTAGTCTTCCTGATGTAACACTCCTTGTCAATACAGTTAGTCTTCCTGATGTAACACTCCTTGTCAATACAGTTAGCCTTCCTGATGTAACACTCCTTGTCAATACAGTTAGCCTTCCTGATGTAACACTCCTTGTCAATACAGTTAGCCTTCCTGATGTATCACTCCTTGTCAATACAGTTAGTCTTCCTGATGTAACACTCCTTGTCAATACAGTTAGTCTTCCTGATGTAACACTCCTTGTCAATACAGTTAGTCTTCCTGATGTAACACTCCTTGTCAATACAGTTAGCCTTCCTGATGTAACACTCCTTGTCAATACAGTTAGTCTTCCTGATGTAACACTCCTTGTCAATACAGTTAGTCTTCCTGATGTAACACTCCTTGTCAATACAGTTAGCCTTCCTGATGTAACACTCCTTGTCAATACAGTTAGCCTTCCTGATGTAACACTCCTTGTCAATACAGTTAGCCTTCCTGATGTATCACTCCTTGTCAATACAGTTAGTCTTCCTGATGTAACACTCCTTGTCAATACAGTTAGTCTTCCTGATGTAACACTCCTTGTCAATACAGTTAGTTTTCCTGATGTATCACTCCTTGTCAATACAGTTAGTCTTCCTGATGTAACACTCCTTGTCAATACAGTTAGTCTTCCTGATGTAACACTCCTTGTCAATACAGTTAGCCTTCCTGATGTAACACGCCATAAAGATGGCCTGGGTGGAAGGTTATGATGAGCCTGTGAAGGACTTCTTGTTCACAGTCCTACCTACCCACGTCACCACTCTCAGGGAACTATGTACTCGTATTTCTACGCCTCTATGTTGCCCACAAGCCTGTCATTCACTGTGTATGACCTGCCCTGGTTCAAGTCCACAAACTGTACGACTGCACACCTATCTAAGTAAAAATACATTTGACATTCCTAGGCCCAAGGGTCCTTGTGGAAAAAGCCACTAGCCTCCTAAACTGGAGGTTGTGGATTTGAGTCCCATGTGGGATGGTGACAAGTTTCTTTTTAAACCACGTACACTGTTTATTCTGTGATATTCCAGCAAGCAGGCAATTTCCTTGGAGCCTCGTGTATTAGGCAATAAACTAATCTGATCTGATCAGGCCCATTAATCAAGATGGAGCTCAACCTAAAGCAGTCTTTGTGTTTCGGTGTGATCCACAGAGCTAATCCAGGTCAAGAGAAGCTGCAGAAAAGGCCAACTAGCATTAAGTGGGCACTAAAAGAGATGTGCAACAGAGGATTCAAGACTCCAATCTTTAGGTAACAAAGGACTGATTTCATTATCCTAAGTCACACATGGTTTTGATTAAATTATTAATCACTCAATGTCAAAGCAGTGACTGGTATTATGCTGAAAAACAAGCTCTGAGCATCGCTCTTTAGCATTTTTATTTTATCCCCTTTTTCTCTCTACAAAAGGAAACTGTTCTTTGTTAACAGTAAACACTTAATTTATTTAGAGCCTGATAGAAATGACTGAAACCTTAACAGAGCAGCCTTTTCAAAGTGTTTTTTTTCCTCAGTTATCAACAACATGAATATATGGTGGTTCATTTATTACATTGACAAGGGACACAGAAATGTCCAGGACTTCTGGCTAAATCTGTGACTGTCTGAGCAGTCATTAACCCTGACCCACTCTACAAATCTTTCATCACTGCTCCTATAATAGTTCTAAGTTACAGACATAAAAAATATATTATTAACCATCAAATCCTTCTAAGATATCTTAAACATACAAGTTCCAAGTAAAGAAGATTTTTAAAAGAAATGCACAACATAGTAATGAGAGCACAACAGAGATTTGGTTAATGTGAAGGTTACTCGTCTCATTAAACTGAGTGCAGAGACAACTGACTGGGCATTACAATTAGTCAACCAAGGCAAAGACAGTGGATAAAGTTTGCATTGCAGTGCTTGCAATTATAGGCATAAGGGGCACTAGATGTGAGCTGGATGAAAACTAAAATGAAAATATAAAATCATTTTGAACCATCTGATTCCTAAATGGACATTGAAGCTTTGGACACTACCTCACTTTTTAAAAAATATACAGTATTTCTGTTTTTGCATGTTTTTAAAAAATCTATTCAATATATGTAATTGATTTACTTGTTTATTTATTATTATGTTTTATTTTATTTATTATTATTTCTTTTTTCTCTCTGCTGCTAAGTTAACAAATTTCACGTCACATGTCGGTGATAATAAATCTGATTCTGATTCTGAAATATAAACTATAATTATCATTCATTGCTTCATGGGTTTGAAGGGATATGGCCCAGGTGCAAGTCAGTGGGACTAGGCAGAAAAATGGTTCAGCACAGCCAAGAAGGGCCAAAAGGCCTGTTTCTGTGCTGTAATGTTCTATGGTTCTATGGTAATTACCTAAGGAACAATCTGTCCTGATTTTTTCCCCCCAAATGACACGCAGTATAATCCTAGAACCCTCAGCTACAAAACGGGTTTGCTCTCCAGCTAAGACACAGAACCCCACCCAGCTCCCTATTTGCATATGCAAATGAATAACATCTGACATTGGTTCTGGACAGCCTCTTTTGTCCTTTTACCAATGTTAGGCAACACATTAAATAATTTATTCACTTAATACATAAATACCAAATAGGGTATTTTAACTCCCAAAGGCAAGTACAATTTTACCCTCCGTCTTGCTAACACTTCCAAATTGTCAAACACAAGCTATTCCCTTAAGTTAATTAACATTTCTTTTGTAGTTACAGCCTCGATCATTTCCAGTTGAGGTCTTTATAATTTTCCAGGAGTTATATACAAAGAGGAATTAATTTTCACGGCAGACTTCCCAGGAAATTCTATACATTTTCTTTAGTGATACAGCATAGTAACAGTCCCTTTGCGCCCAATGACCCTGCGCTGGCCAATTACACTCATGAGACGCATTACCTTACTAAAACATACGTCTTCGGAGTGAGAGGGGAAACCAGAGCACCCAGGGGAGACCCATGCAGCTATGGGGAGAATGTACAAACTCCTCAGAGGCAGTGGCAGAACTGAACATGGTTCGCTGGCACTCTGGTATCATTATGCTAATGCTGACTGATGTGTGAGTGCAACACTGGAACAGATGCTGCCTTTCAGATGGGAAATTAAAGATAAGGCCACTCTACTTCCTCGGTTACTGTTGTAGCATATCAGCCCAGGGTAGGGGGGGGGGGGTCACATGACAGCAACAGCCCCATCGGTTTTATGAAATGTAACAGAACACAGTGTAACACATTGGTTATGAATGTAAGAATTTAAGGCATTGCATGGTTTATTCTTGTAAATATTCTTAAAATTAACAATAAAATTTATTCTTAATTATTTAAACTTCCCCCAAGCTATCAGACTCCTCAATACCCAGAGCCTTGACTGACACTCACTGCCCTATTGGCTTGTTTATTATTTATTGTAATGCCTGCACTGTCTTGTGCACTTTATGCGGTCCTGGGTAGGTCTGTAGTCTAGTGTCGTTTATTTTACCCCAGTCTTTAAGAATTGACTCCTCAATGGAGTTTAATCTAAAATAATTTTCTGAAATTGTAAAACAGAGCAATGTACACAAAAATTGCATCTTCTCTCTATTTTGTTGTACTATGGTTCAGCATTAATTGGGCCATTAGTTGCTACCGAATTATTTGATATGAATGCACTAAAAATTGTGCATGTGGAGTGTACGCAAGCAAGTTCCCAATCTGTCCTAACAGGAGCAATGCTGATCTGCAATCCCCACTTTGTAGAGATATTTTTGAGAGATTTGGGGAGCATGTCCGATCAATGAGACCAGAACAAAGCAGTTTGCAATTAACACTAATCGTATGATTCACAATAATAGCCAAAAAGATTAGATTCAGCTCTCTGAAAAGAACTTCAGGCGGTGCAGGTGGCTTCTGCAGAAATTAAACAAGAGAAGGAATTGTCTGTAATTCAGGTTGATATAATATTTGCTTCTTTTGGGGTTGAAAAGCTCTCTTCATAAAACTTGAATACATGAAATGGATTGGATGCAAAACGTATTTGCAGGTCTTTCTTCTCAGATGCTGTCACTGCTTTTTCCATAGATGCTGCCAGCCTTTTGAGATCCTCCAGCATTTTCTGTATGTTGCTCAAATTTTCAGCATCTGCAGATTTTGTCCTGCTTGCTGTTTTTGACTACAGCTCAGCGATTAACACTATTATTCCTACAGTTCTGCTCGAAAAGCTCCAGAATCTGGGCCGCTGTACCTCCCTCTGCAACTGGATCTTCAACTTCTTAATCAGAAGACCTCTATCTATGCAGATTGGAAATAACATCTCCACCTTGCTGACAATCAGCGCTGGCACACCACAGTAATATATGCTCAGCCCACTGCTCTATTCTCTCTATAAGCATGACTGCATGGCTTGGCATCGCTCAAATACAACCTATAAATTTGCTGATGATACAACCATTCTTGGTAGAACCTCAGGTGGTGAAGAGAGGGCATACAGGAGTGAGATATGCCAACTAGTGGAGTGGTATCGCAGCAACAACCTGGCACTCAACATCAGAAAGACAAAAGAGCTGATTGTGGACTTCAGGAAGGATAAGACGAAGGAGCACATACCAATCCTTATAGAGGGATCAGAAGTGGAGAGAGTGAGCAGCTTCAAGTTCCTGGGTGTCAAGATCTCTGAGGATCTAACCATCGAACCATAGAACATTACAGCACAGAAACAGGCCTTTTGGCCCTTCTTGGCTGTGCCGAACCATTTTTCTGCCTAGTCCCACTGACCTGCACCTGGGCCATATCCCTCCAAACCCCTCTCATCCATATACCTGTCCAAGTTTTTCTTAAATGTCAAAAGTGAGCCCGCATTCACCACTTCATCTGGCAGCTCATTCCACACTCCCACCACTCTCTGCGTGAAGAAGCCCCCACTAATGTTCCCTTTAAACTTTTCCCCCTCCACCCTTAACCCATGGCCTCTGGTTTTTTTCTCCCCTAGTCTCAGTGGAAAAAGCCTGCTTGCATTCACTCTATCTATACCCATCATAATTTTATACACCTCAATCAAATCACCCCTCATTCTCCTATGCTCCAGGGAATAAAGTCCTAACCTATTCAACCTTTCTCTGCAACTCAGTTTCTCAACTCCCGGCAACATCCTTGTAAACCTTCTCTGCACTCTTTCAACCTTATTAATATCCTTCCTGTGATTAGGTGACCAAAACTGCACACAATACTCCAAATTCGGTCTCACCAATGTCTTATACAACCTCACCATTACATTCCAACTCTTATACTCAATACTTTGATTTATAAAGGCCAATGTACCAAAAGCCCTCTTTACAACCCTATCTACTTGTGACGCCACTTTTAGGGAATTAGGTATCTGTACTCCCAGATCCCTCTGTTCTACTGCACTCCTCAGTGTCCTACCATTTACCTTGTATGTTCTACCTTGGTTTGACCTTCCGAAGTGCGATACCTCACACTTGTCCGCATTAAACTCCATCTGCCATTTTTCAGCCCATTCCTCCAACTGGACCAAATCCCTCTGCAAGCTTTGAAAACCTTCCTCACTGTCCACTACACCTCCAATCTTTGTATCATCAGCAAACTTGCTGATCCAATTTGCCACATTATCATCCAGATCATGGATATAGTTGACAAATAACAATGGACCCAGCACTGATCCCTGTGGCACACCACTAGTCGCAGGCCTCCACTCAGAGTAGCAATCCTCTACTACCACTCTCTGGCTTCTTCCATTGAGCCAATGTCTAATCCAATTTACTACCTCTCCATGTATACCTAGCGACTGAATCATCCTAAATAACTTCCCATGCGGGACCTTGTCAAAGGCCTTACTGAAGTCCATGTATACAACATCCACTGCCTTCCCTTCATCCACTTTGCTGGTAACTTCCTCAAAAAACTCTTAATAGATTGGTTAAACATGACCTACCTTGCACAAAACCATGCTGACTGTTTCTAATAAGTCCCTGCCTATCCAAATACTTGTAGATCCTATCTCTTAGTATTCCTTCCGATAATTTACCTATAACCAATGTCAAACTTACCGGCCTATAATTTCTCGGTTTACTTTTTGAGCCTTTTTTAAACAACAGAACTACATGAGCTATCCTCCAATCCTCCGGCACCTGACTCGTGGATATCGACATTTTAAATATTTCTGCCAGGGTCCCAACATATCGATGCAGTTAAAAAGAAGGCAAGACAGTGGCTATACTTCATTAGGATTTTCAGGAGATTTGGTATATCACCAAAAACACTTGTAAATTTCTACAGATGTACTGTGGAGAGTGTTCTAACTATCTGCATCACTGTCTGGTATGTGGGGGGGGGGGGGGCTACTGCACAGGATCAAAGTAACTTGCAGAGAGTTGTAAAATTAGTCAGCTCCATCATGGGTACCAGCCTCTGTAGTATCCAAGACATCTTCAAGGAGTGGTGCCTCAAAACGGTGGCGTCCATCATTAAGGACCCCATCACCCAGGACGTGCCCTCTTCTCATTGTTACCATCTGGAAGGAGATACAGAAGCCTGAAGCCACACAACAATTCAGGGCCAGCTTCCTCCCCCGTGCCATCCAATTTCTGAATAGACATAGAACATAGAAAACCTACAGCACAAAACAGGCTCTTCGGCCCACAAAGTTGTGCCAAACATGTCCCTAACGTAGAAATTACTAGGCTTACTTATAGCCCACTATTTTTCTAAGCACCATGCACCTATCCAAAAGTCTGTTAAAAGACCCTATCGTATCCACCTCCACCACCATTGCCGGCAGCCCATTCCACATACTCACTACTCTCTGAGTAAAAGATTACCCCTGACATCTCTGCTGAACCTACTCCCCAGCACCTTAAACCTGTGTCCTCTTGTAGCAACTATTTCAGCCCTGGGAAAAAGCCTCTGACTATCCACATGATCAATGCCTCTCATCATCTTACACACTTCTATCAGGTCACTTCTCATCCTCCGTCACTCCAAGGAGAAAAGGCCAAGTTCAATCAACCTATTCACATAAGCCATGCTCCCCAATCCAGGCAACATCCTTGTAAATCTCTTCACCCTTTCTATGGCTTCCACATCCTTCCTGTAGTGAGGCGACCAGAACTGAGCACAGTACTCCAAGTGGGGTCTGACCAGGGTCCGATATAGCTGCAACATTACCTCTCGGCTCCTAAATTCAATTCCACGATTGATGAAGGCCAATACACTGTATGTCTTCTTAACCACAGAGTCAACCTGCATAGTTGCTTTGAGCGTCCTATGGACTCAGACCCCAAGATCCCTCTGATCCTCCACATTGCCAAGAGTCTTACCATATTTATTATAATACTATATTCTGCCATCATATTTGACCTACCAAAATGAACCACTTCACAGTTATCTGGGTTGAACTCCATCTGCCACTTCTCAGCCCAGTTTTGCATCCTATCAATGTCCCGCTATAACCTCTGAGAGCCCACCACACTATCCACAACAACACCTCCAACCTTTGTGTCATCAGCAAACTTACTAACCCATCCCTCCACTTTCTCATCCAGGTCATTTATAAAAATCAGAAAGAGTAGGGATCCCAGAACAGATCCTTGAGGCACTCCACTGGTCACCAGCCTCCATGCAGAATATGACCCGTCTTCAACCACTCTTTGCCTTCTGTGGGTAAGCCAGTTCCGGATGCACAAAGCAATGACCCCATGGATCAATAAGCCTTTCATGGGGTACCTTATCAAATGCCTTGCTGAAATCCATATACACTACATCTATTGCTCTTCCTTTGAATCCATGAATATTATAGTGCCTATAAAAAGGATTCACTCCCCCTTGGAAATTTTCATGTTTTTATTGTTTTACAACATTGAATCACAGCGGATTTAATTTGGCTTTTTTTTTTACACTGATCAATAGAAAAAGATTCTTTTGTGTCAAAGTGAAGCAGATCTTTACAAAGTGATTTACTAATAATAAAAACTATTTGTTAATTTGCAAATTATCTACAAATATAAAACAATAATATATATACAGTACTTAATATAATTCAATTTTTTCTCTCTATATTTATCAAGTATAATATAGATACTTGATAAATATAGTATCAAGTACAGTGGATTGCATTGTACAGCTGCTGCAAATGTAACGAATTTCATGATATCTGCCGGTGATATTAAACCTGATTCTGATTCTGATTTCTCCCAACATTCTTTTCCAGTTGGTATCAACGACACAAGCATGGCATTTTCCAAAGGTTATTCCCTAACAATTCACCACATTTATCAGATGGCTTTTAGAATTAAAATGTTTACAGGTTTTAGAACAATAATGTATAAATATGGAATCACGATCTAAAATAACCTTAATCTGGTACACATCTCCTGAAATCAATGGTCTGCAGTATAACATCCTGACAGTTGTTTATTGTTTTTTAACCTGGAAGTACTAACCACCATCAAGATGGTGCACAGAAGCTTCAAACACAGCGAGCATTAATTTGCAAAACCTATTCATCACAAATCCAAATCAACATCAGCAGATGGAAATTCTGAAGTGGTTAGTTTATCCAGAAACCATAAATTTGCAAAAGATCTGAACTATGAATTGAGAAAATGACATTTGTAAAGCTACCTATCTTACGGATTTATAACCCTTTTCAAATACATATTATTTTCATTTCTACTTTTGGCAGTTTAAACATGGCAAACAGCATCAACAAAGGCATGATCCATTACTTCTGTTGTATCACACCTGGAAGGTTATTACATTTCAATTCTGTAGATGGGATTTTTTTCCCCATATCCACTTACCAGGAGATAATAAATTTTTTCTTCATACAATCCACAAGATTTTAAAAAATCCAATATTGTGTACACATCAACTCTTCATTTACACTTATTGGACTTCAGCCGTCTATTACAGTCAGTAAGAGCTGCCAGCTATATAACACTCACTTTGTCACGATTCTCTGACCACCTTCAACAACAGAAAATTAAGAATAGAGATTGTGAGGCACACTTTGATTGAAGGATAAGATTGCTGTTGAGCCCTTCGGTTAAAGCAACTGGCCATCAATTATGTTCCAATGCATTGCTTATCCTCAGCTATTCTGATTCAAATTAAGTCATTACAAAATTACAAAATATATGTTTTTCCTGTTTGTGTTTGAAACAGCTTGGTACAAATGGACAGAGACAGATACCTGCCTAAAGAGCATTATGCTACAGAGGCTGGAAACTTGAAATACCAACCTTTCTGTTATTCAGTTTCTGTCCCCACAAGTGCTGCCTGACTTGCTGAACATTGCTACCATTTTTATTTCAGATACCTAAATGAAGCTCCTTTTCCGTGCAGTCTACCTTTTCGAACCTCTTGCATTAAATCCGAGACGCTGATGTTTCAGCTGCCACTCACTCCATCCAACGTGTACTGTTCCAAATTCCAAGCACATTCACAATCCCAACAAGGAAAGAAATTAAATTTGATTTAATTTCTGTTACGCAATTAACTTCTCACTGCCTGCAGCAATTTGTAGTGTGTGCTATCTAATCCCAAACAATGGAGGTAGTCAGTTAACCTGTTCTCTGTGCCGAAGCCACTCATTCACCAAACACAATGAGACAGGGTCAGATACAGAACAGAAAAAGACTATTAGAAACCCCACACGGTCATAAGGAAAATGCACAGATTCCACACAGACAACACAAAGTCAGAATTGAAGCCAGTTCTCTGGAGTTGCAGGACAACAACCCAGCAGTTGCACCATAACATTGCCTCCAAGTCCTTTACACAATCTCATCTGCTGATGAGAAATGACACATACTGTAGGAAACACCACTGAGTAACAGTCACAGAAGGGTCAGAACTATATGTTCCCCTTCTTACTAATTATGTTCTGCTTCCAGTTTAAGGACATGGATGGGAAAGACCACAGAGATCCTCATCAAAATGATGCAACGTCCTTGTCTGAATCTGTAGGATTGCTTATTAGCAGCACAGCTCGAAAGAGGGAGTGCCAATTCTCCGATTCTCCAGAAAAGGAAAACCTCTCTGAAGTCTGAGTACACTCAAGAACCTGTTGATTCAATATTTCTAGCTTTGACTATAAGTTTCTGTTTAGCAACTTTTGCCTTGTGATCCTGCCATGCTGGGACATGACACCTGCCAGGAACAAACCAGCAGATGGCAAACATCTTCTTCCCAAATTTCCATCTGAAGTTTAAGGACCATTCTTTAAAATGCAAACAAGCTATTCTACAGGTATCGCATGATTTTGTAAATGAATTCCTCCCCCAATCCCATTTGGCTCCTCCCAAATTCTTTCCACCATTGATGACGTCCACTACATTGACCAGCCTAATTAGGAACAGCAATTCTGTGTAATTGAGATTGTAAGGCTGCTGCAAGGCTCAAGATAACTTGGAAATGATCAGAGTTAAATTTATTTATTTACTTATTTAGTATAGGCCCTTCAAGCCATGCCAACAGCAACCCACTGATTTTAACCCCAGCCTAATCACAGGACAATTTACAATTAACTCTCTGGACTGTGGGAGGAAAATGGAGCACCCCGAGGAAATCCACACTGTTACAGGGAGGACATGCAATCTCCTTACAGGTGACGCTGGAATTGAACTCTGAACTCCTACATCCCGAGCTGTAACAGAGTCGCGCCTTCCGCTATGACACAGTGGCGCTCATTTACCAAACAAAATGTTCTTTTATTCTGGACGGAACTTTATCTCTAGTTTCACACCCCTTGCTCATGACTAATTTCCTCACTCTAATGAGCAAACATCACAATGAGAGCTTCAAAGTAAACCCTAAGTCTTGCTCATTAAGAAAAAAATGCAACTGAAAGGACCAAGATCTGTTAAGTTTATAGGTTCTCTTCTGTACTCTAATCTGATGGTAGAAAATGTTTGTCCCAACAGTAACTATGGGTTTTTTTAAACCAAGATACTGCAAGTGGCTTGGCAACATTTAGAAGCACTGCATCCTGATGAAAGAGAAAGGGTCACATGTCCACAGGGATGGTGGAATGCAAGACAGTGTGCAAACGGTTAATAGATTGTTACAGAGGAACTTGAGGCACTAGCTGGAAACCTACAGCCTGTCCTCAAGGTTACCTACCTACAAACAGTCCCAGGTTGAAATGTAACCTGCATTTGGGAGGAGTAGACAGAAAATCATCCTTCCATTAGTCCACCAAAATATTGATGTAAGAGGTGCCTGTGTGCTATACCTGCTTGCAGAACTCAATATGAAATATTCCATTAGCATAACCAATACAAAAGTGAATTTAAACACTTTTAACTTATCTTCCAAAAGAGAAGTCAATTTTTTACAAATATTGTAAATTTCTCATGTCAATGGCCTTTTATTACAGTCATAAATAATTACTTAAGGACACCTTAATGAAGTCCAGATGAAGAGAGATCACTATGCTATTTGTTAATTACTAAGTGATCTAAAACCTTGATTGAAAAATATACAGTAGATACCGGCATGCAATTCTGGAAACAAGCACACATAATGAATGACAAGTTCAAAGTGGCTCGTGCCTCTAAAGCCTTGTCTTAAAAGATGTCTTCAAGATCCTTTTTAAAATTTTAATCACTTCACTCATTCTTTTGTGTTCAAAAATCAAATTCTTTAAATACATTTTTTGTTCTAGCCACTTGAGATGTGAAGAAATCTTGCTTGTGGTCTTTTAACAAAAAAATTTTGATATTCCTTATTATGAGATCCCTTTCCTTTTAACCTTTAAAAATGTGAAATATTGTCATCTCAAAATTGTCATTACTGGCTGTTGTAATTTTAAGTTAAATCATTTCTTTCAGTATTCACTGAGTCTGTGGGGAATAACTTCTTGATTGAATCTCTCAAGCATTTCAAGGGCATTGTCAAATTTTCAGCAAAGATTCTACTTTGAATAGAAATAAATAAGCTAAATCTCCAAGTATTCCTTGATGCTGGTGGTAATAGCCTCAATTCCCTACTCACCTCATTACATTGAGGAAATAAGTGTTGATATCTTTTAAAGAGATATTTTCTACTGTATCCCCCAAACTGTGCAAGGTTAGAAATGCCAGCTAGCAATATCTGCACTCTGACCATGGAATCAGAGGCCTAGTAAACAAGTCAGGATTTTTTAGACACAGATCAACAGGAATTCTCCACCAGTGACACTGACTCTCCAAGGCCTCATCTACAAGGATCCCTTTACCAGCTGGTACTGGGATAATTGAGCTTAACTTTCTTTACCAGCTGAGCTGATACTGGGATAATTGAGCTTAACTTTCTTTACCAGCTGAGCTGATACTGGGATAATTGAGCTTAACTCTCTTTACCAGCTGAACTGGTACTGGGATAATTGAGCTTAACTCTCTTTACCAGCTGAGCTGGCACTGGGATAATTGAGCTTAACTCTCTTTACCAGCTGAGCTGGTACTGGGATAATTGAGCTTAACTCTACTTACCAGCTGAACTGGTACTGGGATAATTGAGCTTAACTCTCTTTACCAGCTGAGCTGGCACTGGGATAACTGAGCTTAACTCTCTTTACCAGTTCAATATGAGTACAGCCAGTGCTCAGAATAACAGCTAATTATTTGCTTCAATCTCTTTGCTTTGCAGGTCATCCTCCAAAAATTTAAACAAATCCCAAAGACTAGAAAGACAAGCTAATTTTCTCAATACATACACAATACAAGGGAGAAACTTAATCCAAAACAGAACTCTCTTCAGTGAAGACATCCAGACTGAAACACACGTGTTTAAGCTTGCATTTTGGTCTGAAGGCTGGACAAGAGGAGCTTTTGTGATGGGGGAAGAAAAAAAATCTTCCAATTTAATTTTTTTTTAAATGGATGGACCACTTCTGTCTAAATGGAGTGCTGTAAATCAGAATCAGGTTTATTTCACTGACATATGTAGTGAAATTTGTTGTTTGTGGCAGCAGCAGAGTGCAAGACAAACAAAACTACAATAAAAACTAAAATAAATACATATAGCAAAGGTGGAATAGTGAAGTAGTAATCATGAGTTCAGAGGTCATTCAGAAATCTGGTGCTGGAGGGGTAGAAGCTGTTACTAAAATTTACAGTGTATGTCTTCAGTGTATACATGATGACTGTGTGGCTTGGCACAGCTCAAATACCATCTAGAAATTTACAGTGTATGTCTTCAGTGTGTACACGTTCCCTGATGACTGTGAGGCTCGGTACAGCTCAAATACCATCTATAAATTTACAGTGTATGTCTTCAGTGTGTACACGTTCCCTGATGACTGTGAGGCTCGGCGCAGCTCAAATACCATCTATAAATTTACAGTGTATGTCTTCAGTGCGTACACATTCCCTGATGACTGTGAGGCTCGGCACAGCTCAAATACCATCTAGAAATTTACAGTGCATGTCTTCAGTGTGTACACATTCCCTGATGACTGTGAGGCTCGGCACAGCTCAAATACCATCTAGAAATTTACAGTGTATGTCTTCAGTGTGTACACATTCCCTGATGACTGTGTGGCTCGGCATAGCTCAAATACCATCTAGAAATTTGCTCATGATACAACATTTTTGGTAGAATCTCAGATGGAGATGAGAGGGCAAGTTATGCCAACTAGTGGACTGGTGTCACGGCAACAACCTGGCACTCAACGTCAGTAAGACTACATAAAATATGTAGTGAAATCTAGAGAAAATTAGGGCAAAACTATGGATGAGTATACAACATAATTGTATTACATCGTAGAATGAGATGGTATTGTTGCTATTACTCACCTTGGTTGGAAATTCAAAAACTTCTGGTCAGCACTTACATACAACACAGAATGAAGCCAGGGATTTCTTCCCACCTTTAGATGAATTGGTTGGAAACTATTTGGTTTTAAGGAAGTAAAAAATAACAAAGAAGTAATGTCATACTATTGGATTAAAAAATATGGAGAATGAATTAAGGGAGTTAGTTTATAAGAGATGATTTTCCAAATCAGGACACCGAGGAACCAACAAGAGAAGATAAAACAATTTTAGATCATATTTTCTGCAAGAAGTAAAGGTTCATTGATAAACCGGTGATTAAGTCATCTTTAAGGATTTGTGGTCATAGCATGATAGAATTTTCCATAAAGATTCAAAATTATTTAGTTCAATCTAAACCCAAATCAGTCAGTGCAGGCAAATATTTTCCCCAGGTGTATGGATAAAAACAAAAACATTTGATGCTAATTTTATAGCTATTGGCTATCACAGCATTTCTTTCATTGCCTGAAGGTTTAATCAGGACAGTCTGATCCAATTAGAATCAGCTATTCATTACAGTTTACAGTATATTGATTTAGTGGGTCCCTCGTAGCATTTCTTGTCATGAGACAGGAATGCTTTCTCATGTTAATACTGCGACCACCAGCTGAAAGTCTCTAATCAGCAGAAGAGATATTTTATTAAACAATATTATTTGGAAGTGGTGTTTTCTGATTGAAATCTATAACTCTTAACTATATTGTAAAAATTTTCATTCTTTACACACAAGCAATTTCATCCCTCACGTGTAAAGGTACAAATATCAAAGGTATACAATTCTGTGCAGTCTATAATGTGTAATTGTATCAACAAAACAATCGAAAGTAAATCTTGGCTTCAGGTAAAATGGAGCTTGAAGTCAGCATATAAACTGGAACAGATCACACAATGATCCTATTTTATATATTTTTGTCTGCCTCTCCTCTGCTCTGAGGTGAAAGAGAGGGCTGGCATGTGTAGCATAAATCCTTGAAATTATCAGAATTGGGCAAGGGAGGAGAATATCGGTCCTGATTACCTAATGTCTGGGTAAAAGTGAAGGCAAGGAATAGGCAGGGTCATAGACTTAGTCGCATTTTAAAATTATTTAAGACACTATTAGCAAGTTAATTCTGAACATTTCCCTCCCTCCCTAAATGGCCAAACAAATGAGATAACTGAAGTGGCTTTATATGAAGATTCTGTGGCGACCCACTTTCTGAGCAGGCGAACCGGCTCACAAATAGCCAGCACGCGGGGGAAGACTTCGGTAATGCACCTCTGACGTCATTTCCGCCTGGAGAGGGCGGGCGCTAGGGATTAAATGCCAGCGCCGCGAAGTTTGAATAAACTAGTCTCCAAACGACTTCCCGACTGCGTGTCGTTATTTCAGCGCTGTGTGTAGCACATCGCTACATTGGTGACCCTGACGGTCCAAACGGGATTTGGACCAAAGATGACCGACTCTTCATCTGTTCACGCAGTTTCGCTAAAACTGCCGACTTTCTGGACGCTGCGACCACGCGTGTGGTTTAGCCAAGCAGAAGCCCAGTTCCAGATTCGGCAGATATCCTCTGATTCCACGCGTTACTATCATGTGGTGAGCGCCCTTGCCCAGGTTGCGGATTTCATACAGTCGCCCCCGGAAGAAGGCAAATATGAAGCATTCAAAGTGCTGCTCGTTGGGACCTTTGGCCTCTCACGCCGGCCTGCTTCACCTGGACGGTTTGCGAGACAGGCTGCCGTCAGTATTGATGAGCGAGATGCTGCCCCTGGCTGATGGACACAAACCCTGCCTCATGTTCGAGCAAGCGTTCCTAGAACAACTGCCCAAGGACATACATCTGCCGCTGGCCGACGCAGATTTCAACGACCCTTGGAAGGCGGCGGCCCAGGCAGACATGCTGTGGAAAGCCAAGAGGCAGAGCGTGGTGTCCGTCGGTCAGATTACCAGGCCACGCGCCCAATAACAGACCAGACCTAGCAGGGGGGCACACACAACACAGAGGCAGCAGTGAGGAGGCCAGTGAACAGTGGTGTTTCTACCACCAGCGATGGGGCACAAAAGCCCGCCGTTGTCGCCCGCCCTGCAAGGGCCAGGGCCAGCCTCTTGTACGTCTGGGACAAACAGTTGGGACGCCGCTTCTTGGTCGACACCGGAGTGGAAATCAGCGTCTTGCCCCCGACGGGGTACGACACCCGCAACAGGAAGCCAGGACCCACCGAGGGCTGCAAACGGCAGCACGATACGGACCTATGGCACCCGCACAGTGCAGCTGCAGTTCGGCGCCAGCCGGTTCACGTGGGACTTCACACTGGCTGCGGTGGCCCAACCACTCCTGGGGGCGGACTTCTTGCGAGCTCACAGCCTGCTGGTCGACTTGCACGGGAAAAGACTAGTACATGCCGAGACTTTCCAGACGTTCTCCCTGGGTGAAGCCAAGTTGCCGGCCCCACACCTGGACTCCATCATGCTGTCGGACAACGAATTCACCAGAATCCTGGTGGACTTTCCATCAATTCTGGCACCACAGTTCATGGCAGCCATGCCCAGACACGGGGTTCAGCACCACATCCCGACCAAGGGAGCACCCCTCCACGCCCGCGCACCAAGGCTCCCCCTGGAAAAGCTCCGCCTGGCGAGGGAGCAGTTCAAGAGGACGGAGGAATTGGGGATCGTACGGAGGTCCATCAGCCCATGGGCCTCCCCCCTGCACATGGTGCCCAAAGCAGCTGGGGGTTGGGAACTATGCGGCGACTACCGCAGACTGAACGAGGCTACAACTCCAGACCACTACCCCATGCCGCACATACAGGACTTTGCAGCAAACCTGCACGGGGCAAGAATATTTTCCAAAGTAGACCTCGTCCAGGGATACCATCAAATCCGGGTGCACCCTGAAGACATCCCCAAAACAGCACTTATCACCCCGTTCGGCCTGTTCGAGTTCCTCCGAATGGCCGTTCAGCCTGAAGAATGCCGCACAGACATTCCAGCAGCTAATGGATGCGGTGGGACGCGACCTGGACTTTGCGTTCATCTATTTGGACGACATTCTTATAGCCAGCAGTAGTCGCCAGGAGCATCTGTCCCACGTCCGCCAGCTCTACTCCCGCCTGAGTGATTTCAGCCCCACGATCAACCCGGCCAAATGCCAGTTCAGTCTCGATACCATCGACTTCCTGGGCCACAGGATTACCAAAGATGGGGCAACACCTCTGCCAGCCAAGGTAGACGCGATCCGCCACTTTGCCCGGCCCAACACGGTCAAAGGCCTGCAGGAGTTCGTTGGTATGGTTGAACTTCTACCACCGTATCCTCCCCTCAGCAGCCCGTATCATGTGCCCTTTGTACACCCTGATGTCGGGTAAAGGCAAGGACATTACTTGGGACGAGGAGGCCGCGGCCACTTTCGTTAAAGCCAAGGAAGCCTTGGCAGATGCCGCGATGCTGGTGCACCCCAGAACAGATGTTCCGACCGCACTCACGGTGGACGCATCCGACACAGCAGTCAGTGGAGTGCTGGAGCAACTCATCGAGGGGCGCTGGCAACCCCTGGCGTTCTTCAGCAAGCACCTACGACCACCCGAGCTCAAGTACAGTGCTTTCAACCAGGAGCTGTTGGCACTGTATCTGGCAATCCGGCATTTCAGGTACTTCTTAGAAGGCAGGCCGTTCACGGACCACAAACCGTGGACCTTCGCGTTCACGAAGGTGTCCGATCCCTGGTCGGCTCGCCAGCAGCGACATCTGACCTACATCTCCGAGTACACGACGGACATCCAGCATGTCTCGGGAAAGGACAACGTCGTGGCGGACGCACTGTCCAGGCCCTGTCCCTGGGGGTGGACTATGCAGCACTGGCGGAGGTGCAGCAGGCAGACGACGAGATGCCCAGCTATAGGACCGCAGCCTCAAGTTTGCAGCTGCAGGACTTTCTCGTAGGCCCAGGTGAGAGGACCCTCCTGTGCGACGTGGCTACCGGCCACCCTCGCCCCATCGTCCTGGCAGCCTGGAGGCGGCGAGTTTTTGACTCCATACACGGTTTGACGCATCCATCTATCAGGACAACCATCTGGCTGGTCTCCAGCAAGTTCGCGTGGCAAGGACTTCACAAGCAGGTCAGTGAATGGGCCAGAACATGCGCGCAGTGCCAAACAGCCAAGGTGCAGCGGCACACTAAAGCCCCGCCGCAGCAGTTCGAACCCACCCACCGGAGGTTCGACCACATTCATGTGGATATCGTGGGCCCCCTGCCAGTGTCCCGAGGAGCGCGGTACCTCCTAACTATGGTAGACCAGTTCACAAGGTGGCCAGAGGCGGTCCCGCTCACCGACACATCTGCCGATTCCTGTGCCCGAGCACTGATCGCAACCTGGGTAGCATGCTTCGGGGTACCGGCCCACATTACCTCCGACAGAGGCGCCCAGTTCACCTCCAGCCTGTGGTTGGCTGTGGCCAACCTGTTGGGAACGCAGCTACACCACACAACTGCCTACCACCCACAGTCGAACGGACTGGTGGAACGCTTCCACCGTCACTTGAAATCGGCTCTCATGGCCTGCCTAACTGGGTGGACGAGCTTCCCTGGGTCCTGCTTGGAATTCGTACAGCGCCCAAAGAGGATCTGCACGCCTCGTCGGCCGAGTTGGTGTACAGCGCACCCCTGGCCGTCCCGGGAGAGTTCATACCAATCCCAAGGGGGCAAGAGGAAGAACCCGCAACAGTCCTGGACAGACTACATGAAAGGCTCGGCAACCTGGCCCCCGTACCGACTTCACAGCACGGACGGACCCCGACCCATGTACCCAAGGACCTGCAGAACAGTAAGTTTGTGTTTGTACGAAGGGGCGGACACCGGGCACCGCTACAGCGGACGTACGAGGGGCCGTTCAAGGTGATCAGCAACAACGGGTCCACGTACGTTCTGGACATTGGGGGGGAAAGAGGAGGTTTTCACGGTGGATTGACTCAAACCAGCCCATGTGGACTTGGCGCAGCCGGTCGAGGTTCAGGCACCGCGGCGCAGAGGCAGACCTCCCAAACACAGGCTGATTCAGACTGTGGACATTGGGGGGTGTATCGCCGGTTCTGGTGGGGGGGGTTATGTGGCGACCCACTTTCTGCGCAGGCGAACTGGCTCACAAATAGCCAGCGCGCGGGGAGAGACTTTGGTAATGCATCTCTGAAGTCATTTCTACCCGGAGAGGGCGGGCGCTAGGGATTAAATGCCAGCGCCGCGAAGTTTGAATAAACTAGTCTCAAAACAGCATTTCAGTGCTGTGTGTAGCACATCGCTACAACATTGTAAATATGTTGTCGCAGAAGCATCCTTTGGTATTTGAATACTGTATTTTGCAGAGTATAAACTGAGCCCCATTTTCAAGGTTAAAAAAGTGACTTTTTCATGTTACCTTTGTATAACCCGACCCCTTTTGTAGAGGTTTTTGATTTAACCAGAAAAGATCACAAGATCTCACATGCCAGTTTTGCCAGATCCGGACCCTGGAAATTTTGTGAACCAGTTCCTGCTAAGATATCAGGCCTACACATTGTAGAGCGTCATAGGCAAATTCTTAATGAATAAATCAGGGAGAGAAATTTTGGATTAGGTTTCCAATGGAAAAGAATCCTCTAAAATGTAACCCCCGTGAAACCATCGTAATCTCGTTAAAACATAACACGGGGTGGTGGGATCAGTACGTGTACTCAGTATTGAGTTTGTGACAACCATGTACAAAAGATTAAAACAAATGCGATATGATGCTGGCTTCAAGCTGAAGGTTGTTGATTCTGCTAAAGGAACGAATAATTCTGCAGCTGCTAAGAAGTTTAGTGTAATCAAGAGAGAGCGAGAGAGTGGAGAAAGGCTGAGGAAAATGCCAAAGACAAAATGTGCAAACCGTGGGAAAACATGCCAGTGGCCAGAACTGGAAGATAAAGTTTTAGAGTGGGTGAATCACCAGCGATTGTCTGGATACATTGTTACCAGAGAAATGATTCGAGTTCAAGCGTTGAAATGGGATGAAAAACACCGTGAGGTCAGTGAAAATTTCAAAGCTACGCGAAGCTGGTGCACCCGATTTATGAATAGACGTAATCTTGTGTTGTGACAAAAAACAAAGATTGCTCAGAAAATTCCCGCGGGGTGTTGTTTACGTTCAAAAACACTGCTGGATGGATGAAGTGCGTTAAAGAGGTGTGGCATTGACATCCCGAAGGTGTCAGGAAGGAAAAGTCGCTGCTTGTCTGGGACATGTTCAAAGCACACTTGTCAGGTGAGACAAAAGCAGCATTGAAAGCTGAAAATACGGACATTGCAGTCATCCCTGGTGGTTTGATGTCCATGCTCCAGCCACGAGATGTGAGTTTAAACAAACCAAAGAATTCATGAGTTGACAGTGGAACTAATTTGACTCAAAAGCAGCCAATAAATACAACCTGTCTTCCGTGTACTTATTTTTCCAAAGTTGGCACCCTGTGTATAAGCCTATCCCCTAATTTTAGGACAAAAATTTAGGGCCAAATTCTCGGCTTATACACCAGAATTTATGGTAATTCATTATGGGTTATATGTAAAAGTATGGGGATCGGGAACATCACTGCCCCATCATGTCACACATGCGGGTCTCACTGAAAGTAAAAACAAACTAATTCATGCATTCCGAGCTCTGTGTTTCCTTTCAATTAGCATTATGTTTTGGGGTTACAAAACAGAACAATAAACAGATATTAATTAAGTGAGTGGTTTCCTTTTTAACCAACTTATCTGTTGCTTGTGGCGACCCACTTTCTGAGCAGGCGAACCGGGTCACAAATAGCCAGCATGCGGGGGGAGACTTTGGTAATGCACCTCTGACGTCATTTCCGCCCGGAGAGGGCTGGCGCTAGGGATTAAATGCCAGCGCCGCAAAGTTTGAATAAACTAGTCTCGAAACGACTTCCCGACTGCGTGTCGTTATTTCAGCGCTGTGTGTAGCACATCACTACATGCTCATCAAAATCTCAGGTTAATGTGGACTCATTTCACACGTCTCTTCCCTTCGTACAAGGAAGCTTTTTAAGTGTAAAGTAAAATGATAGGCTTCAGGGGAAGTCAAGGCAGCACACACCAGTCCTCAGCGAGTGGAAAGGGTGAGCAGTTTCAAGTTCCTAGGTGTCAACATCTCTGAAGATCTTTCCCGGATCCAACATGTTGGTGCAAATACACAGAAGGCAGGGCAGCAGCTATATTTCATTAGGAGTTTAAGGAGACTTGGTATATCACCAAAGGCACGGGAAGATTCCTGCAGATATACTGTGGAGGGCATTCTAACTGGTTGCATCACCATCTAATATGGAGGGACCACTGCACAGGATTGGAAAAAGGCTGCAGAAAGTTGTAAACTCAGCCAGCACTAACCTCCCCAATATCAAGGGCACCTTCAAAAGGTGATGCCTCAAAAAGATGGTATCCGTAACTAAGGACCACCATCACTCAGGACGTGCTCTCTTTTCATTACTACCATCAAGGAGCAGTTTTGGGAGCCTGATGACACACACTAACCATTCAGGAACAGCATCTTCCCCTCTGACATCTGATTTCTGAATGGACAAAGAACCCAGGCACACTACCTCTTATTGTTTTTTTTCTTTTTTTTTGCACTTTTTTTTATATATACACAGTGGATTCCAGTTAATTGGGCCATTGGTTAATCAGGGCAGCCACTTATTTGGGACCAGTTTTAAAGAACAAAAACTAACCAAGAAAATAGCTGGGATTCTTTTTGTTTATTTGGGACACTGTGTCACTTAATTGGAACATGAGATTGTTGCCAAAGTTCCTATCTAGCATCATTCGTGTGGTTGTTACATACTGCACTGTGGTTAGTACAAATAGTTTTCAAATAGTGTCTGTTGCACTTTGTGTTCAAAAAGCACTGATTTTTGTCACTGATTGTTTTTGGGAAATAAGCAGTAGGACAATCCAGAACTGTTTTGTTCACTGTGATTTTAACCACTCGGGCCTGGAGACGGCAGAAATGGCCACTAGTGAAAACCAAACAATTTCACTACTTCAACAAGTTAGAAACTATGAAGAATTTGAAGGTATCAACGATCATCGGGAATGTTACAGAGAAAATGAAGATTTGGAGGAGGTGGTCATCAAAAGCACTCCACAGAGGCAGTACATTACCTGCACTAGGTCCCTGTGCTGCATTTGTTCATTTACAGTCAAAAGAACATGTCAGTATACTCTGGATGAATTCCTCGGTTGATAACTATTAGGAGCTACATTTTTATAGTGTGCAATAATATTGCTAGTGTTCTGTATTTCCATTCAAATACATAATTTGTTATTCAGTTAAACAGTAGTTTGTTTGTTTTTAAACCTTTTGAACTGTTTCCATGAAACTTCAGCTAATTGGGGCAGCCGCTTAATTAGGCCAAAATGTACTGGCCTTGATGTGTCCCAATTAAATCAGATTCCACGGTAGCTCTTATTATGATTTAATTATGTATGGCAATGTACTGCTGCTGCAAACAACAATTTCACGATATCTGTCAGTGATGTGAAAGCTGATTTTGATTTGGATAATGCCTGCCCACCCACATGTCCACACAGGTACACATACACCTGTGCACTACAACACACACATTGTTCTAATGAAAAATGAAACCTAAATTTTAGCTAAGTAATTAAAAAAAGAATTTGTTCTAAAGATTTTCTTCATATTTCAATTTTAAATTATACTATACTGATGTACCTTGAATAATTCAATCAAAATATTGGAACTAAGTTTTATGCAGGATTCAATTAAAGGTATTAGAAAAAAACAGAAAAACAATTCTATGAATAAATTTATCATATTTTAATGAAATATGTAAGTTGTAAATAGTTCTGCAGACATGTGTAAGATGCCAAACTAAAATTAAACGTGCTACAACACCAATCAACACTTAAAATGAAAACTTATGGAGGGATTGTTGGAATAAGTCACAGGATGACAATGAGGCAAATTTACACAGCACGCATGATAGTATCAACAGTCATTTACAGGATTAAAAATGTATTTGCCTGGAATGGAATGTAACTATACCATCTCATGTAATATTCCCTGACAACAGCTTTGAGAATATAAGTTCTCTAAGACTGTTAATACTTGAAACTAATTACTTATTCAGACAGGAATGTCTTTTTGTTTATGCTTTAAACTGAATCTTTATCCACCCTTTTATTGGTGAATTAAAGAATATAGGGATGTATTTCACAAAGAGGAAAGATTTCCATTTCCTAGCAAACAATTTTCATTCACTCAGTAATACAAAATGCAGATTATTTGGTTATTACTGCAAGCTTTAAGTGCTCAAATCAGCAATGACTTCAATTTGTACTAAAACAGTAAAATTAACCCCTCTCCCCTCCCCACCTTTTTATAACTGGCTACCTTCCCTCTCCACTCTGGGTCTCAACCTGAAATGTCGACTATTCCTTTAACTCACAGATGCTGCTTGACACATTTCATTCAGGAGCACTTTTTTGCTGAAGGTAATTGAAAATCACTCATGCAAAGGCTACATACAAAAACAGTTGTTCACTTCTGTTGATTTCTGATGGATCTGTAACACAGAAAAGGATGCTGCATTTCTTGTCTTGTTATTTGGTAAACATCGGATAGAGGGAGCTGTTGAATTAGCTTTAGACGCTGCAGAAGAACAAAAGCCGGCTCTGCTTTTTGTTATCAGTCAAATGTTATCAATATTACTATCAATATCAATATCAACTGCTGTAATCAAACTGCTCCCAGTACTTGCTTTGATTAATCTGTTGAATAAAACTACAAAAGAATTTCTAAACCTTTGCTGTTGAGGCAGATCAGCAGAACTCTTCAATCGCTTCTCTGGAAGATTGGGAGAATCATTGTAAAGTTTTCCCCTAAGTAATTCTGACTTCTGGTAGTTATTTGGTGTGAATTACAAGAGAAGGCAACCTTGATCAGCTCACACTTCCCACACCATGACATGCTTCACTCACTCAAGGAAAGACAAAAGGTGGAGTTTGCCATCTTGACAAATATAGTTTAACAACAGTGAAATCAAGAAGAGAATCCTCCAAAAAACCAAGAGTCTTGAGAATCTGCAGTTGCCGAAATAAGGAGACAAAAACTAGATGAACTGGGTCAGGCAATTTATACTGGAGCTTTGCACAAAGAGGAAATGGTTCACTGTTGCAAAAAAGAAAACACAAACTGATAAAAGACTCTTTGCAGGGACAAATGTGAAATATTATGAAGAAAAATGGTGATGAATCTTAAAAACAGTAGTAAAGGTGAATCTTTTATATCAGTAGAAATATCTGAGGAAAAGATAAGACCATAACATATGCTTAGTCTTGAAAATGACAATGGCAATTTGTGGAATGATTAAGCTTACTTCCCCCACATGTACAAAAATGGAAAAATAATAAGTAAATCAGAGGATTACCTGTACATGGGCAAGCACCAGACAACATAGAGAGTGAGGGCTTTACCACTTCTTCGTGTAGAATGCTCTGTTATACAGAAAGTTCAGATATCCAAAAGGAAAATGGTTATTAAGTAAACATTAGTCTCTAAAGGTTGAGCCAAGGACAAATGTTAGAACTAGTAATCTATTATTACAAAATAAAACTGTATATTTAAGAGAAATGTAGATTGATCACAGCAAATTTAAGGACTGATGTCAAATTCCTTCATACAAAAAAGTAATTAGCATATATTATTGCCATTCTTTGGGGAATCTTGAAAGGCATTTAATAAATAATTAGGTGCCAGAATAGAAAGAAGAAAAGATTGCTCTGTTGACAGAGTTATAATGAGCCAAATGGTTTTTAATCACACACAACAATCATGTGATTGAGAAAAGGAAACAGCTAAAAATCTATGCCAGAGGTACTAAGGCCAACGATACTGCACCCAGCAAAATACAAAGGTCAGTTCCAGGGAACCAACACCATGATACTAAAGCATACATCCTAAACTTTACTTTATTGTCACCAAACAATTAATACTAGGGCGTACAATCATCACAGCGATATTTGCTTCTGCGCTTTGTGCTCCCTGAAGTACAAATCGAAGTAAATATAATAAAAATTTAAATTATAAATCATAATTAGAAAATAGAAAAGGGAAAGTAAGGTAGCGCAAGTCAGGTCCGGATATTTGGAAGGTACGGCCCTGATCCGGGTCAGGATCTGTTCAGCAGTCTTATCACAGTTGGAAAGAAGCTGTTCCCAAATCTGGTCGTATGAATCTTCACGCTCCTGAACCTTCTCCCGGAGGGAAATGGGACAAAAAGTGTGTTGGCTGGGTGGGTCATACCCTTGATTATCCTGGCAGCACTGCTCCAACAGCGTGTGGTGTAAAGTGAGTCCAAGGATGGAAGATTGGTTTGTGTGATGTGCTGGGCTATGTTCACGATCTTCTGTAGCTTCTTCCAGTCTTGGACAGGACAACTTCCATACCAGGTTGTGATGCACCCTAGAAGAATGCTTTCTACGGTGCACCTATAAAAATTAGTGAGGGTTTTAGGGGACAGGCCAAATTTCTTCAGCTTTCTCAGGAAGTAAAGGCGCTGGTGGGCCTTCTTGGCAGTGGACTCTGCTTGGTTAGACCAAGTCAGGTCATTTGTGATATTCACCCCGAGGAACTTAAAAGCTTTTGACCTGTTCCACCTGCACACCACCGATGTAGATGGGGTTGTGCGGTCCGCTACTCCTTCTGAAGTCAACAACCAATTCCTTCATCTTGCTGACGTTGAGGGATAGGTTATTGTCTTCGCGCCATGCCACCAGGTTCTTAATTTCCTCTCTGTACTCCGACATCATTACCCAAGATACGGCCTACAATTGTGGTGTCATCAGCAAACTTATATATTGAGTTCAACGGAAACTTGGCCACACAATCATGGGTGTACAGTGAGTACAGCAGGGGGCTGAGTACACAGCCTTGTGGGGCACCGGTGCTCAGAGTGATTGTAAAGGAGAGCTTGTCCCCTATTTTTACAGCCTGGGTCCTGTCTGTGAGGAAGTTGAAGATCCAGCTGCAGATCTGAGTGCTAAGACCCAGGTTCCAGAGCTTAGGAATCAGTTTATTTGGAATGATGGTATTAAAGGCAGAGCTGTAGTCAATGAAAAGGAGCCTTACATATGAGTCTTTATTTTCCAGGTGTTCTAAGGAGGAATGTAGTGCCAGAGAGATGGCATCTGCCATTGACCTGTTGCTCCGGTAGGCGAACTGCAAAGTGTTGAGGTTGACCGGTAGGTTATGGTTGAACTGCAGCTAACTTAGATCTTTTAACATTAATATTCACTAAGGAGAAGGATATTGAATTGTGTAAGGTAAGGGAAACAAGTAGGGAAGTTATGGAAACTATGACGATTAAAGAGGAGGAAGTACTGGCGCTTTTAAGGAATATAAAAGTGGATAAATCCCCGGATCCTGACAGGATATTCCCTAGGACCTTGAGAAAGGTGTAGAAATAGCAGGGGCTCTGACAGAAATATTTCAAATGTCCTTAGAAATGGGGATGGTGCCGGAAGATTGGCGTATTGCTCATGTGGTTCCATTGTTTAAAAAGGGTTCTAAGAGTAAACCTAGCAATTATACACCTGTCAGTTTGACGTCAGTGGTGGGTAAATTAATGGAAAGTATTCTTAGAGATGGTATATATAATTATCTGGATAGTCAGGGTCTGATTAGGAACAGTCAACATGGATTTGTGCATGGAAGGTCATGTTTGACAAATCTTATTGAATTTTTTGAAGAGGTTACGAGGAACGTTGCCGAGGGTAAAGCAGTGGATGTTGTCTATATGGACTTCAGTAAGGCCTTTGACAAGGTTCCGCACGGAAGGTTAGTTAGGAAGGTTCAATCGTTAGGTATTAATATTGAAGTAGTAAAATGGATTCAACAGTGGCTGGATGGGAGATGTCAGAGAGTAGTGGTGGATAACTGTTTGGCAGGTTAGAGGCCAGTGACTAGTGGCGTGCCTCAGGGATCTGTACTGGGTCCAATGTTGTTTGTCATTTACATTAATGATCTGGATGATGGGGTGGTAAATTGGATTAGTAAGTATGCAGATGATACTAAGGTAGGTGGCGCTGTGGATAATGAAGTAGGTTTTCAAAGCTTGCAGAGAGATTTAGACCAGTTAGAAGAGTGGGCTGAATGATGGCAGATGGAGTTTAATGCTGATAAGTGTGAAGTGCTACATTTTGGTAGGAATAATCCAAATGGGACATACATGGTAAATGGTAGGGCACTGAAGAATGCAGTAGAACAGAGTGATCTAGGAATAATGGTGCATAGTTCCCTGAAGGTGGAATCTCATGTGGATAGGGTGGTGAAGAAAGCTTTTGGTATGTTGGCCTTTATAAATCAGAGCATTGAGTATAGGAGTTGGGATGCAATGTTAAAATTGTACAAGGCATTAGTAAGGCCGAATGTGGAGTATTGTGTACAGTTCTGGTCACCGAGTTATAGGAAAGATGTCAACAAAATAAAGAGAGTACACAGAAGATTTACTCGAATGTTACCTGGGTTTCAGCACCTAAGTTACAGGGAAAGATTGAACAAGTTAGGTCTTTATTCTATGGAGCGTAGAAGGTTGAGGGGGGACTTGATAGAGGTATTTAAAATTATGAGGGGGATAGATAGAGTTGACGTGGATAGGCTTTTTCCATTGAGAGTAGGGGAGATTCAAACAAGAGGACCTGAGTTGAGACTTAGGGGGCAAAAGTTTAAGGGTAACATGAGGGGGAATTTCTTTACTCAGTGAGTGGTAGTTGTGTGGAATGATCTTCCAGTAGAAGTGGTAGAGGCAGGTTCAGTATTGTCATTTAAAGCAAAATTGGATAGGTATATGGACAGGAAAGGAATGGAGGGTTATGGGCTGAGTGCGGATCAGTGGGATTAGGTGAGAGTAAGCGTTCAGCACAGACTAGAAGGGCCGAGATGGCCTGTTTCCATGCTGTAATTGTTATATGGTTATATAATATTTTAAATTGTTTTATAATGCTCATTAACATTAACAAATTAAGTTATGGAGAATGATGCAGTTTTCTACTCTAAGCATTGGAATGAGTCAGACAGCAGTAATGCTCCTCAGCATCAGGCTCAAATTTAGATTTAACCTTTAAAGAACAAGTGTACATTACTGTGTTTTCTTGCACACTCTAAGAGAATCCATGTCATTTCTTCGCTAATGAATTTACAGCTATATCACTACCTTTTTAGAGTTGTGGACTGTAAGTATTCAAATTTGTTGAGATTTATTTTGTTCTTTGGAAGCCTTAAGGCTTAGAGATGACAAAAATCAGTGCTAGAACACTGTAGCTTGTTATTACCTTAATGATCTGGATATGATATGACAGGTAAGATGATGGAGTCATGAACAGTGGTGTGAGTCAGCTACAAAAGCAATTGATCAAGGTGGACACAGAAACAGCTGGTGAAACTGCATTCTGAAAAAGATGAGGAGCTACATTTTGGGAAGGCTATTAAGGCAAGGTCTAACACAATGAATGATAGGACCTGAGGAAAGAAACAGGGCTTTGGTGTAGATATTCAAAGATCTTCAAAGGCAGAATCCGGGCAGATTAGCTGGTGAAGAATGCATAAGGGATGCTTGCCTTCATTAACCAGGGCAGAGACTACAGGAGCAGCGAAGCTATGGTACAACTTTATAAAACATCTGGAGTACCATGTGGAGCTGTGGTCAGTGATAGAGAGTGATTGCACTAAAGAGGGGGAGAGAATGGATCAGCTGAGTTTGTTTTCTTTGGAAGATACAAGGCTAACGGTAACCTGACTGAGATATACATGATTACAAGTGGTAATAGACATACTAGCTTGCAGACCAAGGGCATAGGTATAAGGGAAGGGTTAGGAGATTCAGATTTTTCCCACTCAGGGAGTGGTCACACCATGGAACCCATTAATGGAGAGAGAGGCAGAGCCCAATCAGAAAAAAAGTTACTGCATTTAGATGAGCAATTTAAAGTTAATTTTATGGACTAATTGTTGGGAAATTGGATTAGTATAGCTAGATACCTGATGGGTTGAACTGCCAGTTTCCACGCTGCCAGTTCCTTTGTGTTAAAGTTCAAACTAATATCAAAAGTTGAATTGATAATCTCATCTCAGCACCTCCAGTTCCTGACGAAGGGTCTTGGCCCGAAATGTCAACTGTGCTTCTTCCTATAGATGCTGCCTGGCCTGCTGCGTTCCACCAGCATTTTGTGTGTGTTGCCTCCAGTTCCCAATCATTCTCATCAGCTCCCAACTTCTGATCTTCTTTCCTCTCTGCTCCATCACTCCTTATTCCTTCCATTACCTACTGTTGATATCAACCATGCCATCAAACTCCATCATGCCTCCAATCACTCATCTTAGTCAACGAACCCAGATCATTCTTCCACTTCAATCAACCTTCCCTTTCCTTCCAGCCTCCTCAGTGATCCCTGGCTTTGGATATATTCTTCCAGAGCCATCACCACTTCCCTGGTTTAGGTGTGTACCCATCTAATTGAAATGTTTCTCTTCCCCATCACAGCCCTCCCTGATCTTTTCCATCTTCCTTTCTCCTTCCTGGCATCTGGCTGGCACAGAAAAATATTAGGAATTTATAATCAAGAGAAAATCTGCAGATGCTGTAAATACAAGCAACACACACAAAATGCTGGAGGAACTCAGTAGTCCAGGCAGCAGCTATTAAAAAGAGCACCTATCCTCCGTCCACCAGAAAAAGTGGGACCTCCCAGTGGCCACCCGTTTCAATGCCACTTGCCATTGGCATTCAGATGTGTCTATCCATGGCCTCCCCCAATGTCATGATGAGGCCACACTCAGGTTGGATAAATAACACCTTATATTCCATCAGGGTAGCCTTCAACCTGATAGCATGCATATCTATTTCTCGAACTTCCAGTAATGCCCCCCACCCCACTCCCCTTCCCTTCACCATTTCCCATCCCCTTGTCCCTCTCTCACCTTATCTCCTTGCCCGCCTATTGCCTCCCTGTGGTGCTCATCCCCCCCTTTTCTTTCCTCCATGGCTTTCTGTCAGACTCTCCCTTCTCCAGCCCTTTATAATCTTCTCCAATCAACTTCCCAGCTCTTTACATTATCCCTCCCACTTCAAGTTTCCCCTATCACCTTGTGTTTCTCTCTCCCCTCCTCCCACCTTTTAGATCTACTCAACTTTTTTTCTCCAGTCCTACAGAAGGGTCTCAGCCTGAAACGTCTTTTCCATAGATGCTGCCTGGCCAGCTGAGTTCCCCAGCATTTTGTGCATGTTGCTAGGAAGTTATAATTTAGGTTATCAATCCTCCATCAATTTGTAAAGAACAACTTATTATTATGAATAACTTGACCTATGACTAGGGCATTGCTCAATTTTTTTCACTGGGATCTATTTGAATTTCCCCAAAGTCAGCAAGTATGACCTAACTCATTACGGGTCAAACAACACACACAAAATGCTGGTGGAACACAGCAGGCCAGGCAGCATCTATAGGGAGAAGCACTGTTGACGTTTCCGGCCGAGACCCTTCGTCAGGACTGGAGAAAAAAAGTTGAGTAGATTTAAAAGGTGGGAGGAGGGGAGAGAGAAACACAAGGTGATAGGTGAAACTTGAAGTGGGATCCTGATGAAGGGTCTCGGGCCCGAAACATTGACAGTGCTTCTCCCTATAGATGCTGCCTGGCCTGCTGTGTTCCACCAGCATTTCGTGTGTGTGTTGTTTGAATTTCCAGCATCTGCAGATTTCCTCGTGTTTGCTCATTACAGGTCAATCCTCTTCCTAGAAATTAGCCAATTACAGATGCAAGAAATAAATTATTGAATAATGATTGATTAATTTATCATTAATCAATATGTAGTACAATTACTAAAGCCAAAATCCACAATCACAGCTATGAGTATCCCAGTGAGTAGCATTGTTGTAGACTTTTTAAAAAAAAATCCATCGATTCTCAAAATTGAAGTATATTGGAGAGCAGACTCCAGTCATTAGTGCAGTTCCCTTTGAAGAAAATGGAAGCAGCAATGACAATGTGCTGGTCTACAGAAAAAAATGAAACACAGAGGCATAAAAGTTCCTGCTGGTGATTATACAGTCTCTGGGAAATAAAACTGAAGACCTCAGAGCAAGATTGTTATACCAGAGGGACATTAGAGACTGCTGTGTACTTGGCTTTATGGAAACATGGCTCACTGCCACCATTTCGGATGCAAAGACAGGACAGGCCAGTCATTTAAAGGCAGAAGAGGTGGGCTATGCTTAATGATTAACTCATCATGATGCACAAACCTGGCAGTTTTATTGATTATAAACTTCAAGAGAAGGAAACCAGAGGTCCATGAGCTAGTCCACATCAGGGGATCAGAGGTGGAGAGAGTCGGCCACTTTCAGTTCCTCAGTATTGTCATTTCAGAGTACCTCCAGCACACAAGTGCAATTGTAAAGAAAGCACAACAACACCTCTACTGTTTTTTCAGAAACTTGGCAAATATTCAGCATGGCATCTAAAACTTTGACAAACTTCTATAGTTGCGTAGTGGAGAGTGTATTGTCTGGTTGCCTCATTGCATAGTATGAAACACCATGGAAAATCCTACAAAAAGTAGTGGATACAGCCCAAACCATCATGGATAAAACCCTCCCCTCCATTGAGCACATCTACACAGAGTTGTCACAAGCAAACACCATCCATCATCAGGAAACCCCCCCCCCCCCCCCGCACCAAGGTCATGCTTTCTTCTCACTGAAGGTAGTACAGGAGCTTCATGACTCACACCACCAGGTTCAGGAACAGCTTGTACCCTTCAACAGAATGAGATGGGTTAACTTCACTTCACTTGCCCCATAACTGATGAAGTTTTTCCACAAGCAATGAACTCACTTTCAAGGACTCTTCATCTCATTTCTTTATCCATTTCTTATTTATTTATTATTATTATTATTATTATTATCTTGTTTCTTTTTTGTTGTATTTGCACTCTGGTTGTCTGTCCTGTTGGTGTGGTCTTTCATTGCTTCTGTTATGGTTATTGTACTTACTGGCATATGGCATATGGTGACAAATATGTACTTTGATAATAAATTCACTTTAATACTGATCACTTGACCTGGAACACCTAGCGGTTAAATGTGGTCCATTTTATCAGCCGAGGGAGTTTTCCACCATCACCTTGTCGCAGTGTTCATTCCACCGGAGGCCAATGTCAAGCAAGCACTGGATGACCTCAGCAATGTATTCAGCAGGCACCAAACAGTGTCCCTATCATTGTGAGGGATTTCAACCAGGCCAGCTTAAAGAAGCCTCTGAACAACCACCACCAACATATTGGCAACAATTATACCAGTGCCTAAGAAGAATTATGTGAGCTCAGCAAGGACCTGGACCCATTGCAATTTGCCTATTGCCATAATAAGTCAACGGCAGATGCAGTCTCAATGGCTCTCCACACAGCTTTAGACCACATGGACAACAAATACACCTATGTCAGGATGCTGTTCATCAACTATAGGTCTGCATTTAATACCATCATTCCCACAGTCCTGATTCAGAAGTTACAGAACCTGGGCCTCTGCACCTCCCTCTGCAATTGGATCCTCGACTTCCTAACCGGAAGACCACAGTCTGTGCGGATTTGCAATAACATCTCCTCCTCGCTAATGATCAACACTGGGTGCACCTCAGGGATATGTCCTTAGCCCACTGCTCTACTCTCTCTATATCCATGACTGTGTGGCAAAGCATAGCACAAATACCATGTATAAATTTGCTGATGATACAGCCATTGTTGGTAGAATCTCAGGTGGTGACCAGAGGGCATACAGGAGTGAGAAATGCCAACTAGTGGAATGGTGCCGTAGCAACAAACTGTCACTCAAAGTCAGTAAGATGGAAGAACTGATTGTGAACTTCAGGAAGGGTAAGACAAGGAATACATACCAATCCTCATAGAGGGATCAGAAGTGGAGAGAGTGAGCAGCTTCAAATTCCTGGGTGTCAAGATCTCTGAGGATCTAACCTGGTCCCAACATATCGATGCAGTTAAAAAGAAGGCAAGACAGCAGCTTAACTTCATTAGGAGTTTGAAGAGATTTGGTATTGTTACGTATCCCATAACTGGATCACTTACCAGCAAAGATAGAGAGGTCCGCTGAAGTCTGATGGTACCATTTTTAAACGTTTTTATTTATAAAGGGGCACAAAAGTAAGGTTAATACAAACATTTAGATAACATACGTCGTCAATACTCAATCTAAAGCACAGCTATAGTAATAATCAATCAGAAATAAGCTCTATCGTTGTCTAGGGGATAATATATTGTCCATTTGGAAATATAAAAGTCATTCAGAAGTCTGCAGGCTTCAGCCTTTTGGGAACCGCTGGGTTTCCCGTGTTGGAGAGAGAGAGAGAGATTGGTGAGAAACGGAACACTTGCCCGGGTCCTTACGAAGCAAAGCCATGGAATCAGGGGAGCAGGCTTCCCTGTTGTTAGTTAAAAGCAGTTTTCCGTGATTCCAGCCACAGACTCCCGATTCGGAATCTAACACACGTGGCTTCCTTCAAAATGGCTTCCCGCTACGACGGGATCGCTATCGTGTCTCCTTGGTGCGTCTAAAGGGGTCCCCCCACCCCAGACCCTCCTTTATACTTCCTCACGGAATCGCAGGTGTCAATCAGGTTGCAGGTGTCAATCTCTCTCTCAACCAGCCCACTTTGCCCGAGGGCTTTACATGAGGTCTCCATGAGACAATAGTCAATGTCGCCTTATTCTGCATCCCGGTGGAACGCGGTATTCAGCACGTCTCTCTCTCTCCCATTTCCTGTGTCTATTCAGCACGTCTCTCTCTTCTCTTGGGTCATTGACCCCCCCCCCTTCACTAGGGCTTTTGCGATTCTCACAAAGGAGGGGGCTGGTATCATAACAGTATGTCAACAAAAACACTCAAAATTTCTATAGATATACCGTGGAGAGTATTCTGACAGGCTGCATCACTGTCTGGTATGGGGGCAGGGTGGAAGGGAGACTGCATAGGACCAAAAGAAGCTGCAGAGGGTTGTAAATTTAGTCAGCTCCATCTTGGATACTAGAGTACAAAGCACCCAGGACATCTTTAGGGAGCAGTGTCTCAGAAAGGCAGTGTCCATTATTAAGGACCTCCAGCACCCAGGGCATGCCCTTTTCTCACTGTTACCATCAGGTAGGAGATACAGAAGCCTGAAGGCACACACTCAGCAATTCATGAACAGCTTCTTCCCCTCTGCCATCCAATTCCTAAATGGACATTGAACCCATGCACACTATCTTACTTTTTAAATATTATTTCTGTTTTTTGCACAATTTTTAATCTATTTAATATAAGTTTACTGCAATTGATTTTTTTTCTTTTCTAATTATGTATTGCATTGAACTGCTGCTGGTAAGTTAATGAATTTCACAACACATGCTGGTGATAATAAACCTGATTCTGATTCTGAAATCTCCTGTGGAACCAAAAAGAGCCAGTGCACTTGGCCGCTGTTACAGCACCAAGAATGCTTACCATGCCATCCTGTGCCCACACTTTGGAAAGTCTGATCACCTGGTTTACTTCTATTCTCAGTGTTTCAGCAGAGACTAAAGATCGCAACACCAGTGGTGAGGAACACGAAGGTATCATCCAGGGAGGTGTAGGAGTGCTAACAGGACTGCTTTGAGTGGGTAGACGAAATGAATACGCCACAGTTGTCACCAACTTCATCAAGAACAGTGTGGATGAGTGTGTGCCTTCAAGAACATACTGGATGATAAACAAACCCAAGTGAAGTTAGCGAGAGAACTGGATGCACATCAGCTCTGGCAGGGTTTGCAGGCCATTATTTCTTACAAAGCAAATCCTGCCATCATGATGCTTCACTCCCAGATGAGCTCAATGCCTTTCATGCTCGCTTTGAAAGGGAGAATAAAACTACACCTGTGTGAATCCCTGGTGACCCTGTGATCTGTCTTGAAGGCCAGTGTCAGAATATCTTTCAAGAGGGTGAACACTCGCAAAGTGTCAGCCCTGATGGTGTGCCTGCTTGGGCACTGCATATTGTGCCAAACAACCGGTAGGAGTGTTTAGGGCATCTTCAATCTCTCACTACTGTATTTGGAGGTTCCCACCTGCTTCAAAAGGGTGATGATCATACCAGTGCTCAAGAAGAACAGGGTGAGCTACCTCAATGACTATCGCTCAGTTGCACTCACATCTACTGTGATGAAGTGCTTTGAGATGTTGGTCATGGCTAGAATCAACTCCTGTCTGAATAAGGCCCTGGACTCACTGCAATTTGTCCATCACCACAATAAATGTACAGCGGATGCAATTTCACTGGCTCTCCACTCAGCCTTGGATCACCTGGACAACAGCAACACCTACGTCAGACTGCTGTTTATTGATGACAGCTCAGCATTCAACATAATCATGTGCTCATTTTAATCAACAAGCTCCAAAACCTGGGCAACTTGACTTCCTCACCTGGAAACCACAGTCCGCATGGATCAGAAATATCATCTTCTCCTCACTTACAATCAACACTGGCCCACCTCAAGGAAGCTTGCTTTGCCCATTGCTCTACTCTAGGCACAGCTCAAATGTCATCAATAAATTTGCCAAACACACAAATATTGTTGGCAGGATTTCAGACAGTGATAAGGAGACATTTAGAAGCTAAATATATCAGCTGGTTGAGTGGTGTCACAACAACCTTGCACTCAAAGTCAGTATGACCAAGGAATTATTGTGAACATCGGAAAGGGGAAGACAGCACCATTAAGTGGTGATTTTTTGTGTGTAGCTCTGATGAGAATCATCAAATATTCCTGTTTAGGTCTACTATAGCTTAAGTACCATTGGTTAGTTATTGATCGTACTATTGATAATTATTGATTTACTATTGATTATGGGGGTGGCCATTTAAAATAGGTGTTTAGAAACATCATACAGACTGAGATGAATTGCTGGAATTCTCTACATCCCACAATTGGGAAGATTAGATTATTGGAGTTAATTAAATAGAAACTAGATAAAGTGGGAATTGGCATGGAATAGCAGATCAGATATGTTCATACTGAATGGCATAACAAGCTTGAGGGGTCAGCTGGGCTCCTATTTTCTTTGGAATTTATGTAGTTCTTATACCCCTACCCAGGGAAGTTGCTGATTTCCCAGGATTAGTTCACAGGACAAATCCTGCTATTCCACAGAAATTTTTCAACTAAGAAATAATGAAGTAGAAATAATGCTTTGGTTGTCAGTAGTAAACACAGACAAAAATAGTTGTACTCACACCCGTATGGTTGGCTTCACAGAAGATATGAACATGTTCTAAGATTGCGCGTAACATTTATGAATGCTGCAAGATTTAGTGATCTGCTGTAATTCTAGCAGTAAAATTAATCAGTAAGATGCTGATCTTGAAGTTTTCTTTCATCCTTCACATGAATGATATGCCAACTCGCAGAGCAACATGGGCAGGAAATATGGTCAGCAAAATACAGGACCATAACCTCCTCAAAATCTATTTATACAAGCATTACCCACAGATGGTATATTAAGCTCCGCAAAACTCAATGGGACTTGCCTGAAATGCTTCCAGTTCATGGAATCCACAGTAAGAAAAAGGAAGGTTAGTGCCAACCCTGAATGTGGCTCTCTAACATGTGGCCCAAATGCAAGCAAGTATCTAATATCTGAGATTCATTCCACAATGGCAGAGGAAAAGTCTTTGTGCATTCTACATTTAAAACCCAGAAGGCTTCTATCTTAAACATTTCCAAATTCTGACAGAGAATTTCAATCTTATCTTAAATTATTATCTTGAAGCTTGAAACATTATGAAATATTTCCAAATTACAAACCATTTCTCAAACATGAACCATTTCCTAAACAAAAAACACTTCTTGAAAACAAAGCATTTCTTAAACATAAAGGATAAAGGACAAATTATTTCCAAAACATGGTTACAATTCCTATAAACTAAAAATACATACCAATAACGCAGACAAACAAATTGTCTGTTACAGAAACTGAAGCTGTGTTACAGAAACTGAAGCTGGAGTAATGGATTCTCATTCATCCCTTGTTTCTTTCACGATACTTAATGTTCCTTACCCCATTCCTAATAAACCTGAACTGCTCTTTACATTTATATGGTTTCTCTCCAACTTGAATGACATCACAAGCATGTGTTATTTCTTCAGATATCCTTTTAACACAAATGGTTTAAGAAAATTTTCAGAGACACAGACCTCAGCTTAATGTTCATAGTTCACAATTATTGCTGTAAAGCTAACATAAAACTCCCAACTATAAACACATCAGATATTGATTAGTTAAATGATATTATCCATCTGCTCAACAAGCTTCCCTGAACTAAGCAATTTAAAAGTCAGTTTATCTATTTGAAACACCCCAAATGTGGCAATTCTTGCAGGCTGCCCCCAGCACGTATTTGGACTGTGTTGATGCAAACAGCACTTTTCCCTTTGTTTCAGTATTTCGATGTATACGTGACATATCTCTCTCATCTCCTGAGATGTGATTGGTATGTTATATAGATAAGTTTTGTTGTGATGAGAGCTTTTGTTCTGTATGACTGTGCTAACTTAAGATGCCATAGGTGTTTCTTACTACATAACCTGCAAAGGAAGGAATGCTGAACATATCTTACATAACCTGCTTTAGATTATGAGGACACTCAGTCCTCGTTTACTGTCATTTAGAAATGCATACATGCATTAAGAAATGATACAATGTTCCTCTGGAGTGATATCACAAAATAAAAAAAGGACAAACCAAGACTCACACTGACAAAACCACATAATTATAGCATATAGTTACAGCAGTGCAAAGCAATACTGTAATTCGATAAACGCAGACCATGGACACGGTTTAAAAAGTCTCAAGTTTCTATCGACTCCAATTGTCCTGATATCAGGCAGCAAACGGGAGAACTCTCCCTAACATAAACTTCCAGGCACTGACAATTCCTTGGAAGCACCCGACAACAGCAGACTCTGAGTCCGTCCGAAAGCTTCGAGCCTCCGACCAGCCCCTCCGATACAGCCTCCCGAGCACCATCCTCTGCTGAGCGCCTTCAACCTCGTCCCGGCCGCCGAAACAAGCAAAGCCAAGGACTCAGAGGCCTTCTCTTCCGGAGATTCCAGACCGCACAGTAGCAGCGGCAGCGAAGCCGGCATTTCAGAAGTTTCTCCAGATGTTCCTCCACGCTCTCACGTCTGTCTCCATCAAATCAGGATTGTACATGGATCCCTACTTAACACGTGACGGATATCCATTCTCCGGAGAGGCCGCGCGTGCTGCGTCACGCCGCCATTTTCTCCTCTTCCTCCTACATTCTGCAAATATTCTTCAAAAGTACTTATTCCTTGTTTGTAGGAAAGCTGTAATTAGTCATCATATTGTATGCAGTGTTCAGTTTTAATGCCAAAATGTTTGTTGGTTTAGTCACCTTAATGGCAATGAACACTCCCAAAAATTGTGTGTGGAGTGCAGTTATCCTGTGCTTCACTTGAGACAAGTGAATTCTTACCATGGTAGTGTACCGGATAGCTTGACACTGTTAGAGGTCTGGTGCATCAGCGTTCTCAATATTTATTGCTGATTTATTTATCTATCTATCTCTTCTTTTTTGTAATTGCACAATTTGTTGTCTTTTGCACACTGGTTGCCTGCTCTGGTGGTCTGGACTTTATTTCATTCTACTATAGTTATTGGATTTATTGAGTATGCCTGCAAGAAAATTAATCTCAGGGTTTTATGTCATGAAATATAATTACTGAGATAATAAATGTTCTTTGAAACTTGAGTTCAATGGCATTGGTGAGGCCAAATTTGGAGTATTGTGTACAGTTCTGGTCACCGAATTATAGGAAAGATGTCAACAAATTAGAGAGCGTACAGAGGAGATTTACTAGAATGTTACCTGGGTTTCAGCACCTAAGTTACAGAGAAAGGCTGAACAAGTTAGGTCTTTATTCTTTGGAGCGTAGAAGGTTGGGGGGGGGGCGGGCTTGACAGAGGTATTTAAAATTATGAGGGGGATAGATAGTGTTGCTGTGGATAGGCTTTTTCCATTGAGAGTAGGGGAGATTCAAACAAGAGGACATGAGTTGAGAGTTAGTGGGCAAAAGTTTAGGGGTAACACGAGGGGGAACTTCTTTACTCAGAGAGTGGTAGCTGTGTGGAATGAGCTTCCAGTAGAAGTGGTTGAGGCAGGTTCGATTTTGTCATTTAAAAAAAAATTGGATAGGTATATGGACAGGAAAGGAATGGAGGGTTATGGGCTGAGTGCAGGTAGGTGGGACTAGGTGAGAGTAAGCGTTCGGCACGGACTAGAAGGGCCGAGATGGCCTGTTTCCATCCTGTAATTGGTATATGGTTATAAAAGCTGTTCAACTGGTAAACTAACCATTCCCTGGTGAAATAGTTATTCTTCAAAATGATCTTACACAAACTGTGATCAAGAAACCGTTGCAGAAGGAAGAGGAGCAGCGCTGAGTGCTGGGAAGCAGCTAAGGTGAGGCTAGTGAGGTAATTGGCAGGGACAAATAAAAGGAAGGGTAACTGAAGCAGAGCAGCCAGTGGGTGAGTGGCTCAGGGTAGGAGTGCAGCTTTGAGGCTTTGGTTCGAGAGGCTTCGGCGAGCAGAGGCTGAGGACGACCTTGCTCCCACTGAAGTAAGGCCAGGTAAGTTCATTTAATTAATTAAATTAAATTAGGAGTAGGTAGTGGAGGCAGCAGTCAGGGCAGTCGAGTGCTCCGTATGCAGAATGTGGGAAGTCAGGGACAGCACAACTGTCCTTGATGACTACACCTGCAAAAGGTGCATCCAGCGGCAGCTCCTGACAAACCAAGTTAGGAACTGGAGCTGGGGCTGGATGAACTTCAGGTCATTCGGGAAGCAGAGGCAGAAATAGACAGGAGTTTCAGGGAGATAGTCACCCCTAGGAGTCAGGAGACAGGTAGTTGGATGACTGTCAGGAGAGGGAAGGCGAATAGACAGGAAGAGCAGAGCACCCGTGTGGCCATTCACATCAACTATAAGCATACCGTTCTGGATGCTGTTGGTGGGGACGACCTACCAGGGACAAGATGCAGTGGTTGCGTCTCTGACACCGAGACTGGACCCTCAGCTCAGAAGGGAAGGAGGGAAAAGAGGAGAGCAGTAGTGATAGGGGATTCAATAGTTAGGGGAACAGGTGCCGGGGTCCAAGTTATCTTGGAAAGAGTTCTCGGTATTCTCAGGAGGGAGGGTGAGCAGCCAGATGTCGTGGTCCATGTAGGGCCCAATGACATGGATAGGAAGAAGGAGGAGGTCCTGCAAAAAAGAGTTTAGGGAGTTAGGTGCAAAGTTGAAGGACAGTACCTGCAGGGTTGCAATCTCAGGATTGCTACACATGTCACGTGCTAGTGAGGCTAGAAACAGGAAGATAATGCAGCTAAGTATGTGGCTGAGGAGATGGTGCAGAAGGGAGGGCTTCATGTTTCTGGACAATTGGGCTTTGTTCCAGGGAAGGTGGGACCTGTTCTGATGGGACGGGTTGTACCTGAACTGGAGGGGAACTAACATCCTTGCGGGCAGCTTTGCTAGTGCTGCTCCAGGGGGTTTAAACTAGATTTGCAGGGGGAGGAGAACCAGAGTGTTAGAGCAGATGGTGAGGTGGAGGAGGATAAAGGTCACGCGAGGACTGCTTGTGTGGACAGAAATCAAAGGTTTGCATGTGATAGAAATTTCAATGCAAGGAGTGTTGTGAACAAAGCGGATGAGCTTAGAGCGTGGAGCAGTACTTGGAGATATGATGTGGTGGCCATTACAGAGACTTGGATGGCTCAGGGACAGGAATGGTTACTTCAAGTGCTGGGTTTTAAATGCTTCAGAAAGGACAGGGAGGGAGGCAAAAGAGGTGGGGGCGTGGCACTTTTGATCAGAGATAGTGTCACGGCTGCAGAAACGGTGGACGTCATGGAGGGATTGTCCATGACAATCTCCCAATCCACGCAACATCCTTGTAAATCTCCTCTGCACCCTTTCTATGACTTCCACATCCTTCCTATAGTGAGGCGACCAAAACTGAGCACAGTACTCCAAGTGGGGTCTGACCAGAGTCCTATATAGCTGCAACATTACCTCTCAGCTCATAAATTCAATTCCACGATTGATGAAGGCCAATAGACTGTACGCCTTCTTAACTAATGAGTCAACCTGCGCAGCTGCTTTGAGCGTCCTATGGACTCGGACCCCGAGATCCCTCTGATTCTCCATACCGCCGAGGGTCTTACCATTAATACTATATTCTGCCAACATATTTGACCTACCAAAATGAACCACCTCACACTTATCTGGGTTGAACTCCACCTGCCACTTCTCAGCCCAGTTTTGCATCCTATCAGTGTCCTGCTGTAACCTCTGACAGACCTCCACACTATACACAACAGCCCCAACCTTTGTGTCATCAGCAAACTTACTAACCCATCACTTTTGAAGAATATTTGCAGAATGTAGGAAATCAGGTTATGTAAGATATGTTCAGCCTTCTTCCCTTTGCAGATTATGTAGTAATCTTAACAACGGCATCTTAACAAGTCAGCACAGTCATACAGAACGAAAGCTCTCATCACAACAAAACTTATCTATATAACATTCCAATCACTTCTCAGGAGATGAGAGAGATATGTCACGTATACATCGAAATACTGAAACAAAGGGAAAAGTGCTGTTTGCATCAACACAGTCCAAATATGTGCTGGGGGCAGCCTGCAAGAACTGCCACACTTGGGGTGTTTCAAACAGATAAACTGACTTTTAAATTGCTTAGTTCAAGGAAGCTTGTTGAGCAGATGGATAATATCATTTAACTAATCAATATCTGATGTGTTTATAGTTGGGAGTTTTATGTTAGCTTTACAGCAATAATTGTGAACTATGAACATTAAGCTGAGGTCTATGTCTCCGAAAATTTTCTTAAACCATTTGTGTTAAAAGGATATCTGAAGAAATATCAGTCTGCAGCAAGTCATCACTACATCACTAAGATCCTTTTCCATAGTGACGTAAAGTATTCATTAAGTACCTCTGCTGTTTCCTCCAGTTCCATACACTCTTTCCCACTGTCATATCAGATAGGTCCTATTCTTTCATGTCTTATCCTCCCGTTCTTCACATACTTGTAGAATGCCTTGGGGTTTTCCCTAATCCTGCCCACCAAGGCCTTCTCATGGCCCCTTCTGGCTCTCCTAATTTCCTTCTTAAGCTCCTTCCTATTAGCCTTATAATCTTATAGATCTCTAACATTACCTAGCTCTCCGAACCTTTTGAAAGCTTTTCTTTTCCTCTTGACCAGATTTATAACAGTCTTTGTTCAGCGTGGTTCCTGCACCCTACCATAACTTCCCTGTCTCATTTGAACATGCCCATGCAGAACTTCACACAAATATTTACCATTTATCATTTACCACATTTCTTCTGTACTTTTCCTTCAGAATATCTGTTTCCAATTTAAGCTTCCAATTTCCTGCCTGATAGCCTCATAATTTCCCTTACTCCAATTAAAAGCTTTTCTAACTTCTTTGTTCCCATCTCTTTCCAGTGCTATTGTAAAGGTGATAGAATTATGATCACTCTCTCCAAAATGCTCTCCCATCGAGAGATCTGACACCTGACCAGGTTCATTTCCCAAGACCAAATCAAATACAGTCTGTCCTCTTGAAGGCTTATCTACATATTGTGTCAAGAAACCTTCCTGAATACATCTAACAACTCCACCCCATCAAAACCCCTCGCTCTAGGGAGATGCCAATCGACATTTGAGAAATTAAAATCTTCCATCACGACAACTGTTATTATTACACCTGTCCAGGAACTGTTTCCTATCTGCTCCTCGATATTCCTGTTACTATTGGGTGGCCTATAAAAAGCACCCAGTAAAGTTATTGACTCCTAAATACGTGGCTAAGGAGATGGTGCAGGAGGGAGGGCTTCATGTTTCTGGACAATTGGGCTTTGGTCCAGGGAATGTGGGACCTGTTCTGATGGGACGGGTTGTACCTGAACTGGAGGGGAACTAACATCCTTGCAGGCAGCTTTGCTAGTGCTGCTCCAGGGGGTTTAAACTAGATTTGCAGGGGGAGGAGAACCAGAGTGTTAGAGCAGATGGTGAGGTGGAGGAGGATAAAGGTCATGCGAGGACTGCTTGTGTGGACAGAAATCAAAGGTTTGTATGTGATAGAAATTTCAATGCAAGGAGTGTTGTGAACAAAGCGGATGAGCTTAGAGCGTGGAGCAGTACTTGGAGATATGATGTGGTGGCCATTACAGAGACTTGGATGGCTCAGGGACAGGAATGGTTACTTCAAGTGCTGGGTTTTAAATGCTTCAGAAAGGACAGGGAGGGAGGCAAAAGAGGTGGGGGCGTGGCACTTTTGATCAGAGATAGTGTCACGGCTGCAGAAACGGTGGACGTCATGGAGGGATTGTCCATGACAATCTCCCAATCCAGGCAACATCCTTGTAAATCTCCTCTGCACCCTTTCTATGGCTTCCACATCCTTCCTATAGTGAGGCGACCAAAACTGAGCACAGTACTCCAAGTAGGGTCTGACCAGAGTCCTATATAGCTGCAACATTACCTCTCAGCTCATAAATTCAATTCCACGATTGATGAAGGCCAATAGACTGTACGCCTTCTTAACTAATGAGTCAACCTGCGCAGCTGTTTTGAGCGTCCTATGGACTCGGACCCCGAGATCCCTCTGATCCTCCATATCGCCAAGGGTCTTACCATTAATACTATATTCTGCCAACATATTTGACCTACCAAAATGAACCACCTCACACTTATCTGGGTTGAACTCCACCTGCCACTTCTCAGCCCAGTTTTGCATCCTATCAGTGTCCTGCTGTAACCTCTGACAGACCTCCACACTATACACAACAGCCCCAACCTTTGTGTCATCAGCAAACTTACTAACCCATCACTTTTGAAGAATATTTGCAGAATGTAGGAAATCAGGTTATGTAAGATATGTTCAGCCTTCTTCCCTTTGCAGATTATGTAGTAATCTTAACAACGGCATCTTAACAAGTCAGCACAGTCATACAGAACGAAAGCTCTCATCACAACAAAACTTATCTATATAACATTCCAATCACATCTCAGGAGATGAGAGAGATATGTCACGTATACATCGAAATACTGAAACAAAGGGAAAAGTGCTGTTTGCATCAACACAGTCCAAATATGTGCTGGGGGCAGCCTGCAAGAACTGCCACACTTGGGGTGTTTCAAACAGATAAACTGACTTTTAAATTGCTTAGTTCAAGGAAGCTTGTTGAGCAGATGGATAATATCATTTAACTAATCAATATCTGATGTGTTTATAGTTGGGAGTTTTATGTTAGCTTTACAGCAATAATTGTGAACCATGAACATTAAGCTGAGGTCTATGTCTCCGAAAATTTTCTTAAACCATTTGTGTTAAAAGGATATCTGAAGAAATATCAGTCTGCAGCAAGTCATCACTACATCACTAAGATCCTTTTCCATAGTGACGTAAAGTATTCATTAAGTACCTCTGCTGTTTCCTCCAGTTCCATACACTCTTTCCCACTGTCATATCTGATAGGTCCTATTCTTTCATGTCTTATCCTCCCATTCTTCACATACTTGTAGAATGCCTTGGGGTTTTCCCTAATCCTGCCCACCAAGGCCTTCTCATGGCCCCTTCTGGCTCTCCTAATTTCCTTCTTAAACTCCTTCCTATTAGCCTTATAATCTTATAGATCTCTAACATTACCTAGCTCTCCGAACCTTTTGAAAGCTTTTCTTTTCCACTTGACCAGATTTATAACAGTCTTTGTTCACCGTGGTTCCTGCACCCTGCCATAACTTCCCTGTCTCATTTGAACATGCCCATGCAGAACTTCACACAAATATTCCCTGAACATTTACCACATTTCTTCTGTACTTTTCCTTGAGAACATCTGTTTCCAATTTAAGCTTCCAATTTCCTGCCTGATAGCCTCATAATTTCCCTTACTCCAATTAAAAGCTTTTCTAACTTCTTTGTTCCCATCTCTTTCCAGTGCTATTGTAAAGGTGATAGAATTATGATCACTCTCTCCAAAATGCTCTCCCACCGAGAGATCTGACACCTGACCAGGTTCATTCCCAAGACCAAATCAAATACAGTCTGTCCTCTTGAAGGCTTATCTACATATTGTGTCAAGAAACCTTCCTGAATACATCTAACAACTCCACCCCATCAAAACCCCTCGCTCTAGGGAGATGCCAATCGACATTTGAGAAATTAAAATCTTCCATCACGACAACTGTTATTATTACACCTGTCCAGGAACTGTTTCCTATCTGCTCCTCGATATTCCTGTTACTATTGGGTGGCCTATAAAAAGCACCCAGTAAAGTTATTGACTCCTAAATACGTGGCTAAGGAGATGGTGCAGGAGGGAGGGCTTCATGTTTCTGGACAATTGGGCTTTGGTCCAGGGAAGGTGGGACCTGTTCTGATGGGACGGGTTGTACCTGAACTGGAGGGGAACTAACATCCTTGCGGGCAGCTTTGCTAGTGCTGCTCCAGGGGGTTTAAACTAGATTTGCAGGGGGAGGAGAACCAGAGTGTTAGAGCAGATGGTGAGGTGGAGGAGGATAAAGGTCATGCGAGGACTGCTTGTGTGGACAGAAATCAAAGGTTTGTATGTGATAGAAATTTCAATGCAAGGAGTGTTGTGAACAAAGCGGATGAGCTTAGAGCGTGGAGCAGTACTTGGAGATATGATGTGGTGGCCATTACAGAGACTTGGATGGCTCAGGGACAGGAATGGTTACTTCAAGTGCTGGGTTTTAAATGCTTCAGAAAGGACAGGGAGGGAGGCAAAAGAGGTGGGGGCGTGGCACTTTTGATCAGAGATAGTGTCACGGCTGCAGAAACGGTGGACGTCATGGAGGGATTGTCCATGACAATCTCCCAATCCACGCAACATCCTTGTAAATCTCCTCTGCACCCTTTCTATGGCTTCCACATCCTTCCTATAGTGAGGCGACCAAAACTGAGCACAGTACTCCAAGTGGGGTCTGACCAGAGTCCTATATAGCTGCAACATTACCTCTCAGCTCATAAATTCAATTCCACGATTGATGAAGGCCAATAGACTGTACGCCTTCTTAACTAATGAGTCAACCTGCGCAGCTGCTTTGAGCGTCCTATGGACTCGGACCCCGAGATCCCTCTGATTCTCCATACCGCCGAGGGTCTTACCATTAATACTATATTCTGCCAACATATTTGACCTACCAAAATGAACCACCTCACACTTATCTGGGTTGAACTCCACCTGCCACTTCTCAGCCCAGTTTTGCATCCTATCAGTGTCCTGCTGTAACCTCTGACAGACCTCCACACTATACACAACAGCCCCAACCTTTGTGTCATCAGCAAACTTACTAACCCATCACTTTTGAAGAATATTTGCAGAATGTAGGAAATCAGGTTATGTAAGATATGTTCAGCCTTCTTCCCTTTGCAGATTATGTAGTAATCTTAACAACGGCATCTTAACAAGTCAGCACAGTCATACAGAACGAAAGCTCTCATCACAACAAAACTTATCTATATAACATTCCAATCACTTCTCAGGAGATGAGAGAGATATGTCACGTATACATCGAAATACTGAAACAAAGGGAAAAGTGCTGTTTGCATCAACACAGTCCAAATACGTGCTGGGGGCAGCCTGCAAGAACTGCCACACTTGGGGTGTTTCAAACAGATAAACTGACTTTTAAATTGCTTAGTTCAAGGAAGCTTGTTGAGCAGATGGATAATATCATTTAACTAATCAATATCTGATGTGTTTATAGTTGGGAGTTTTATGTTAGCTTTACAGCAATAATTGTGAACTATGAACATTAAGCTGAGGTCTATGTCTCCGAAAATTTTCTTAAACCATTTGTGTTAAAATGATATCTGAAGAAATATCAGTCTGCAGCAAGTCATCACTACATCACTAAGATCCTTTTCCATAGTGACGTAAAGTATTCATTAAGTACCTCTGCTGTTTCCTCCAGTTCCATACACTCTTTCCCACTGTCATATCAGATAGGTCCTATTCTTTCATGTCTTATCCTCCCGTTCTTCACATACTTGTAGAATGCCTTGGGGTTTTCCCTAATCCTGCCCACCAAGGCCTTCTCATGGCCCCTTCTGGCTCTCCTAATTTCCTTCTTAAGCTCCTTCCTATTAGCCTTATAATCTTATAGATCTCTAACATTACCTAGCTCTCCGAACCTTTTGAAAGCTTTTCTTTTCCTCTTGACCAGATTTATAACAGTCTTTGTTCAGCGTGGTTCCTGCACCCTACCATAACTTCCCTGTCTCATTTGAACATGCCCATGCAGAACTTCACACAAATATTTACCATTTATCATTTACCACATTTCTTCTGTACTTTTCCTTCAGAATATCTGTTTCCAATTTAAGCTTCCAATTTCCTGCCTGATAGCCTCATAATTTCCCTTACTCCAATTAAAAGCTTTTCTAACTTCTTTGTTCCCATCTCTTTCCAGTGCTATTGTAAAGGTGATAGAATTATGATCACTCTCTCCAAAATGCTCTCCCACCGAGAGATCTGACACCTGACCAGGTTCATTTTCCAAGACCAAATCAAATACAGTCTGTCCTCTTGAAGGCTTATCTACATATTGTGTCAAGAAACCTTCCTGAATACATCTAACAACTCCACCCCATCAAAACCCCTCGCTCTAGGGAGATGCCAATCGACATTTGAGAAATTAAAATCTTCCATCACGACAACTGTTATTATTACACCTGTCCAGGAACTGTTTCCTATCTGCTCCTCGATATTCCTGTTACTATTGGGTGGCCTATAAAAAGCACCCAGTAAAGTTATTGACTCCTAAATACGTGGCTAAGGAGATGGTGCAGGAGGGAGGGCTTCATGTTTCTGGACAATTGGGCTTTGGTCCAGGGAAGGTGGGACCTGTTCTGATGGGACGGGTTGCACCTGAACTGGAGGGGGACTAACATCCTTGCGGGCAGCTTTGCTAGTGCTGCTCCAGGGGGTTTAAACTAGATTTGCAGGGGGAGGAGAACCAGAGTGTTAGAGCAGATGGTGAGGTGGAGGAGGATAAAGGTCATGCAAGGACTGCTTGTGTGGACAGAAATCAAAGGTTTGTATGTGATAGAAATTTCAATGCAAGGAGTGTTGTGAACAAAGCGGATGAGCTTAGAGCGTGGAGCAGTACTTGGAGATATGATGTGGTGGCCATTACAGAGACTTGGATGGCTCAGGGACAGGAATGGTTACTTCAAGTGCTGGGTTTTAAATGCTTCAGAAAGGACAGGGAGGGAGGCAAAAGAGGTGGGGGCGTGGCACTTTTGATCAGAGATAGTGTCACGGCTGCGGAAACGGTGGACGTCATGGAGGGATTGTCCATGACAATCTCCCAATCCACGCAACATCCTTGTAAATCTCCACTGCACCCTTTCTATGGCTTCCACATCCTTCCTATAGTGAGGCGACCAAAACTGAGCACAGTACTCCAAGTGGGGTCTGACCAGAGTCCTATATAGCTGCAACATTACCTCTCAGCTCATAAATTCAATTCCACGATTGATGAAGGCCAATAGACTGTACGCCTTCTTAACTAATGAGTCAACCTGCGCAGCTGCTTTGAGCGTCCTATGGACTCGGACCCCGAGATCCCTCTGATCCTCCATACCGCCGAGGGTCTTACCATTAATACTATATTCTGCCATCATATTTGACCTACCAAAATGAACCACCTCACAGTTATCTGGGTTGAACTCCACCTGCCACTTCTCAGCCCAGTTTTGCATCCTATCAGTGTCCTGCTGTAACCTCTGACAGGTCAAATATGATGGCAGAATATAGTATTAATGGTAAGACCCTTGGCAGTATGGAGGATCAGAGGGATCTCGGGGTCCGAGTCCATAGGACGCTCAAAGCAGCTGCGCAGGTTGACTCATTAGTTAAGAAGACGTACAGTCTATTGGCCTTCATCAGTCGTGGAATTGAATTTAGGAGCTGAGAAGTAATGTTGCAGCTATATAGGACTCTGGTCAGACCCCACTTGGAGTACTGTGCTCAGTTTTGGTCGCCTCACTATAGGAAGGATGTGGAAGCCATAGAAAGGGTGCAGAGGAGATTTACAAGGATTTTGCCTGGATTGGGAGCATATCTTATGAAGATAGATGGAGTGAACTTGGCCTTTTCTCCTTGGAGCAACGGAGGATAAGAGGTGACCTGATAGAGGTATACAAGATGCTAGGAGGCGTTTATCATGTGGATAGTCAGAGGCTTTTTCCCAGAGCTGAAATGGTTGCCACAAGAGGACACAGGTGTAAGGTGCTGGGAGTAGGTACAGAGGAGATGTCAGGGGTAAGTTTTTTACTCAGAGAGTGGTGAGTGCATAGAATGGGCTGCCGACAAAGGTGGTGAAGGCGGATATGATAGGATCTTTCAAGAGACTTTCAGATAGGTACATAGAGCTTAGAAAAATAGAGAGCTATAGGTAAGCCTCGTAATTTCTAGGGTAGGGACATGTTCGGTATAACCTTGTGGGCTGAAGGGCCTGTATTGTGTTGTAGGTTTTCCATGTTTCCATAAAGAATAGAAAAAGATAATTATTTTCTTTCAAATCTTATTATTGAGTAGGAAGTGCACGTATTATTATACAAAAATGCAAATTCCTTTGAGTGTTATATAATTAAACTTCAATGACAATTCAAATACAATTGAAATTCTGAACCTTAATACAATCTGCAATCTATACAAATCATACAATTTTTACTCTGTGCCTCCCCTGTATCTAATGTACTAAATAGCGAAAAGAGGACCTTGAACAAAGCAATGGTGTTCAACAGTGTGTAACATTTATTATCAGTGATTATTACCATAATTTTTCTTTGAGCATAAGTGCTCTGTCACGCTCACAGGCTCTATTTACATGAGGCAGATTTCAAAGCTCCTCTAAAGCCTGCTTCAGCATGACTTAATAGCTGCCTGGTCAGGGCACCTGCTTGGAGTCTGTCCATGAAAGACCTGTTCAAGGTTGGTATTTACCTGGTTCAAAATACCACTTGTAGCTCCTCATATACCAACATACCTTAATCACCAATCAGACTCCAAACTGCTACCTTCACCACAACTACCAATGAAAGCAGCCAACTATCTTCCTGCATCTTTCCTTCCCAACTACAAATCAAAACCTGACATAATTGTTAATTCACCTTTACAGCCACTCACCAGTTTTTTGGTAAACATTTTGCATATTTATTGAATCCTGCTGAATACACTACGAAATGTTGCACAGGGGATCTCTCCCCAAAAACCTGATGCATATTGCGTGTCGCTCACTGAAAGATTGTGATAGCACTGCCATTTAAAACGGGTAATGTCTACATCACTCACTGATTTGGAGGCTCGCCACAGGAAGACATGATGAAGACCACAATCTACCTGATGGCCCCTGTACTTTGTATGTGATTTGCTGTTACTTTCTGTTAAGTACCAGCAAATCCACATAACTCTCCAGTATGTAGAAGTCGAGGCATTTATGCCAAGCAGGACTCTCAATTTGGCCAGTGGTGACCAGGAGACAATGTTTGCCGTTAAATTTGCCAGCGGCTCAGGGAAACACATACTTCATGATATTCTGATGGTAGAACAATCAGTCATGCTCCTTCCCACCTTCAGGCTCATATCCAGCTGGGACTGTTTCCAAGAAAGTCAGACTGGTTTTGTTTTATTTTCACTGTACTTTAATATGATGTGTTGTTGCAAATCCCTCTGATCAAATTAACCGATCTTCGCTAGGTTCACAACAGCAGTCAAGAACCTCCTTTATATAAATGTTTCAGTACATTAGGTGAGGTAATTTTCCACAAGGCGACCATGATCAACTGCACAATACATGCTAGCATGCTAAAATTATTTATCTGTGTAGTAATACAGTTTTAAGTCTAAATCCTTGGTTTACACAGCTAATTTTGTACATAGTATAAGAGATGAATGAGGTCCCCCTCACTCCAAGACAAAAGCAGACAAACTGTGTAGACACTGAGACACTGAGTACTGTGGTCTTCTCAAATTCGCAGAAGTCATTTCCAGCAAATAAATATTTAATATGCTGAATATTTGTAGGCCTTTAAGGCTCCAGCAGACTTCAAATATGGTCCTCAAGCTACCGATCCCAGTGCAATATTTGTCCCAGACAGCTGGAATAGATGGATGGATTCAAAACACCCTATTATTTCACAAACTTCTGTTTTTCAAGTTGCTGTATTTGCTTGAGCTGGATCTGTTTTGGGGCCAGCATTCTCACCAGGAGTACGTTGCTCAGCACATTTATCAATCTTGGTCAAAATTCTTACAATGGGTCCCAGATGAAAATATATCTGAAGATCCCAGAAACCTAACAAGAATTTGCTGCCTTTATGTGTTCATGACTGGATGACAGGCACCACCAAAATGCAGAATACCAAAGACGACACCCACAATTATCTTCAGACATTCGCAAGTGAATTAGTCCAGCTTTGTTTAGTGATTTCTCATCAACATAAAAAAGCAAAAAAAGCACATTATCATTTCATCAGATTTCTATTTCTCTTTTGTGAAACATAAACAAAAACAAGACGATATGCAACATCTTTATGAGCTGAGGTCCAATTAATTAGCACTCTTCTGCATGATAGATACAAAAATTATGTGAAGTATGCAATGTAACAAAGCATGTCAACATTTATGTGACATTATACCAGGGCCAACATTGTACAATGTTATATCAACAACTGTTGAGAACATTGAAGATTGTTCATAAAATAATTTTCTCTTAATCTGGGAATTCAAATATATGGGAGGTGCATATATGACTAGCAGAGTCCTGTTAGCACCTCCATGATGTAATATCAGTATTAATTTTATTAGAGAAATTCAGCAGTTGATGTTGTTGCCCCGATCACTTTTTCCACACTTCTAATGATGATTTTTTTTCTCAATTTATTTTTACTCCAGATCTGCCCATGATATTTATGTGGGCAATCTGGTTACTAACAGAAACAATTAACTGTGTAATGGGTTCCACTGAAAATCAGTGTCTATCATTTACACTCATGCATCTCACTATGTTTATAGCTCTCAGCAGAAGCACATATCATCAGAGGGTTGAAGCCCTCCATCCTTGACAATGAAATAAGCAGGAAACGTGGTAATAGCGATCTGAGCACCCGTGGTCTGGATTAGTGTAAATTCCCTTTCAGTACAGTATGGTAGTTCATTTTATTGTGCACAGACTACAACGTAATTAGGGCAACGTGTAAAGCCAGTGTTGAAGCATGACTTCTAAAACTTTGTTGAACTTCTATAGATGTGTAGTAGAGAGTATATTGATTGGTTGCATCACAGCCTGGTATGCAAACACCAATGCCCTTGACCAGAAAATGCTACAAAAAGTAGTGGGTACTCCTACCACCCAGAACATGCTCTCTTCTCACTGCTGTCATCAGGAAGAAGGTACGAGAACTTCAGAACCCACACCACCAGGTTCAGGAACAGTTGCTACCCCTCAACCATCAGGCTCCTGAACCAAAGGGGCTAAATTCACTCGTCACAACCAAGGGACTGACTTTCAAGGACTCTTCATCTCATGTTTTCAATATTTCTTGCTTATTTATTATTATTGTTTCTTCTTTTTATATTTGCACAGTTTGTTGTCTTGGGCAGTCTGTTTGGACACCTTAGTTGGACAGTCTTTCATTGATCTTACAATAGTTATTATTCTATATATTTGTTGAGTATGCCCAAAAGACAATGAATCTTAGGGTTGCATATGGTGACATATGTACTTTGAACTTATACAATCACCTTCTTGCTGAGCACTTTTGACTGAGATACCATCTTCTCCCCTCAATGCCCCATTTTGAATGAGACGTTTGATAAAAAATCAAAAACTTAACCACTGGGATTTGCCATAAAACAGCAAGAATAAATTATTTTGCACAATGTTAATCTTGGCCACAGAACAAAGTAGTGCATATGGTGAAAATCTGAAATGATGACAGAATTTCTGAAAATACTTCCCAGGCCAGATAGCATCTGTGGAGAAAGATATGTAGTTAACAACTCATGAAATAGTTTTTGACATGAAATGTTACCTCCATCTTTCTCTTCATAAATGCTTACTTATTTGCTATTTTCATTCATTTGAAGCAGAAGGCTTAAACAATAACAGAGCATAAACCACACAGCAAATCTGACACTTTTTGGGCAGGAAGAAAGGTAAGCAAAGGAGAAACAAAAATATTTATTATATAGAAACACAGCAAATTACAAATCCCTTCACATCAATGAGCCACTTCTGAAGTGCCGACAGTGTTGCAAGCACAGAACTGAATTTACCCCCAGCACCTCTCATCAGCAATGTATTGATCAACAGGAAAAATCACGAACCTTTCTTTGAATTCTACAAATACGTTATATATGCAAGAAAGCAGGTGGAGCCTTATTTTAGCATCTTATTTAAAGGACAGCATCCGCTACATTCTATGCTCAAGTCTCTGAATTGGGCCCTGATATTTCCATTTTCTGGCTCAGAGATAGAATGTAATAAGTGAGTGAATCCTGGCATCTCAGCAACTCCTGGGATATATTTAGAAGACTCTAATCTTCAGCTGACCTGCAATTTCTGAAAAATGTTCAGCCAATCTAAGCCAACACGTTGATTGCGTATTTTCTTCAGAAGAATGACAATTAATGGACTCTAGCTTCTGTGTTCAGATCATGCTCACCAACAGCAATGCCAGAAGAGTTTTCAGGGTCAGGAGGAGGAGGAGGAGACTGGGTTTAGATCATCTACGGCAGAAGTAGAGATGCATCCTGAGTGTACTGAGACGGGCTGGATGATCTACAATTAGTGCTATGTTTCCACAGCACATTTCCCCATCTTACAATGGTTCAGAAGAATGAACTGATCATTAAGTGCTGTGAAATGTCCTGAGGACTGAAAGCTCTTACGCAAATGCAAGCCCTTTCTTTAGCTTTCCTTTTGTTTAGAAAATAATGTTCAGCACAAAATCCAACACCATACTCACTTATCAAACTAAATGCCCCAGGCACCTTATAATAACACTATCAAACAAAAGCTAATACCATGCCACATGATGTAATATCAAGGCAGTGGAACAAAATCTTGTGGGAAAGGTGGATTTTAAAGATAATTTTAAATGAAAAGTAATGAATTTAAAGCAGGAAATTCCAGAACGCAGGACTTTGGCAGTGGCTAGACTGGGATGATAGAAAATGAGGATTAAAGGAGGGCAGGTATTTATGAGGGTCAAAACATTGAAGGTATGAAGATACAGCTCTGAAGTAAAACAACTAAATCACAAAACGCTTGAAGGGAAAATACAACAATTTTAAAAGAACTAAGGAAAGTTGATGGATGCATCCAGATGTGGCAATTCCTGACAGATGAACATTATTTTTCCATGCCTTTTAAGCTCACTTTAACCAACAAAATTAATTTTAGTCCGACATCAGATTTGAGGCCGACATGAGTGCACCCTTCAGGAGGATGAACGCATGGAAAGCACGTGGCACAGTGTACCTGGATAGTTACTGAAGACCTGTGTTCACTGATATAGTTAATTTCACACCTTGTCAGCCTGAGGTATCCACTTGCTTCAAGCAGGCTCCAGTCATACTGGTGCCAAAGAAGAACCTGTCTCAGTGACGAGCATCCAGTAGCACTTGCGTCCACTGTGATTAAGTGCTTTGAGCAATTGAAACATATCAACACCTGCATGAGAAGTTACTTGGACCTGCTCCTATTTGCTACTGACACAACAGGTCAGCAGTGGATACCATTTCATTGGCTCTACATTCAGCTCTGGAAAATCTGCATAGTGTAGGTGCATAATCAGGAAGCTCTTCATTGACTACAACTCTGCATAACCCCCTCAGAACTAATCAATGGGCTCAGTGTCTACTTGTTCAACTGGATCCTTGAATTCCTCACTTGCTGACCCCAGTCAGTTCGAACTAGCAACATCTCGTCCACAATCTCCATCAGCACAGGTGCACTACAAGGCTGTGTGCTTAGCACCCTGCTCTACTTGCTTTATACTTAAGACAGTGAGGCTAAATACAGCACAAATGCCACATTTAAGTCTACTGATGCCATTGGCCGAAACAAAGGCGGTGACAAATCAGCATATAGGAGGGAGACTGATAATCTGTCTGAATGTTGCCATAGCAACAACCTCTCACTCAACTTCAGCAAAACCAAAGAGCTGATTATTGACTAATGGAAGATGAAACTGGAGGTCCATAGAAGGTAGAAGGAGATAAGTTATTAACTTCTAACTTTCTGCATAATCACTCAAAGAGTTGAACTGCATGCACATGTAACGAGAGCTGTATTACTCATCTCCTTCTACCTTAGGCCACAAACTTATCAATCACCCCTGCTGTGGACCACTTTCTGGGCACCCACGATGCCGACTTCTACCAAGAAGGGATCTGTATGCTCCACGACCACTGGACTAAGTGTGTAAATGTAGGAGGGGACTATGTTGACAAATGAATGTGCTAGGTTTTCTAAAATTACTCCTTCTGCCTTAGGCCACAAACTTATCAATCACCCCTCGTATATCAAAAACAACTGAAGTTCCAGCACCAGTCTCTGTGGAAGCCCTCCAGTCACAAAACCCATCTTCCACAACCATCTTGTCTTCTATAACTAAAGCAATGTTGAATCCAATGTTCGAAGTGTCTATGGATCCTCTGTGTTTTATTTGTTCTGGACCAAACTCTGAATAATTTCCTACCACTGATCATTGGCCTACAATTTCCCAGTTTGTCTCCAGTGTTCTTCATGAGGATTTATCCACCCTAATGTTCTTTAAGAGACCTAAAACTTCCTCTTTCTAGGTAACACCATGCACTAGTATAACCATCCCTGACCCCACGTACTTCCTCATGGTTAATATCACTAGGGCTTGTTAAGCATTCACTCACCTCCTCTGGGTCCAGGCATGAATCACTATGTCTTTCAGTGGTCCCGAGCTACCCTTTTGTTTTGAATATATACACATAAATATTGAGATTCTTCTTAATCCTACCCACGAATGATATTTCATAGCCTTCTTTAGTTCTCCTATTTACTTTGTTGAATATTTTTTTCAAAAACTTTCTCCTCATCTCAATCCTACATAGATTAAGTTTATTCATAGATCGTGATCCCTCGTTCCAATTTCCACCACCATCATTAACATCTAGTCTGTCCAGTCCAAATAAGGTTTTGTAGTGTCAGTGAGATCCCCCCTCATTCTTGTTAACTCTGTTGAATATAGACTTAATTAATCTAATCTCTCTTCTTACATCAGCCTTACCATTCCAGCAATCAACATGATGAACTTTTGCTTCATTCCCTCTGTAGGAGGAGCATTCTTCCTCAGATAAGGTGACCAAAACTGCACCACAATACTCAAGATTTTCTCTTACCAATCAGTGCCTGCACCTCCGTCTGACTCCATTCACTGTGAAGATGAACAAACCATTTGCTGTCCTAACTGCCAGCTGTACCTGCAAATGATGTGTAGGAACATCCAAGTTTCATTTTCTATCACTCAGATCTGCTTTTTTATGTTTGTCACTAGGGTGCATAACCTCACACTTATATGCATGAAACAGCATCTGCCCTGCATCTGCCTGCTCCCTCAATCTAACCAAATCTCACCGGAGCTTCCCAACAGCTCACATTCTCATAAATTATAGTTGGTGTCCTAGAACTGATCCCTGTGCTATCCCATTAGTCACTGAATGCCACTCAGAAAGAGTTCCTGTTCCCTATCTGCCAATCTGCTTGCCATCCATGCCCCTCTCATTTGTCATGACCAGTGTGCACAAAAATCCCAGTGACAACAATATGTGAATTTTATATACAGAGGTATTCATTTTAACAGGTAGCAGAGTACTGTCGCTAAGAACTTTGATCTCCTCTGGGTTTGATCGTTTTCACTCTTGTTCATCTGCACTCTCACAAAGCGTACATAGCAGGCCTGTAGTGGGTAATGAAAGATTTTCCTCACTGGAGTTTATCGCACAGGGTCCATATGTAATTTGCTTGCTAAATGATGCTTTAAAAAGTCAAGTTTCCAAACATCACTCCACTTACTCCCACTTGCAAATTCTTCAGCAACTTTTACATCACCACAATACACACAGGTAACACCAATTTCTGTACTGTGCATAAATATTTCTCATCGCTGCACATTCCTGACCTCATGAGCTTTCCATATAAACATATAACCATATAACAGTTACGGCACGGAAACAGGCCAACTTGGCCCTTCTAGTCCGTGCCGAACGCTTACTCTCACCTAGTCCCATTGACCCGCACTCAGCCCATAACCCTCCATTCCTTCCCTGTCCATATACTTTAAATGACAATACCACTTCTACTGGAAGCTCGTTGCACACTGCTACCACTCTCTGAACATTCTCAACATCCCTTGAATGTTCTGTGATACATACACCATGTATTTCGATGTAGCAGTTTCTACTGTTTCATTAAACCATGTCACTTTAAATGAACTAGCAGTTCTTCTGTGTTTCAAGCCCTTTGCTTCTTCAGAATCTGACAGTGCATCAATAACTTCTTCAATAAAAACAGTGAAAATAAGCCAGTTCTAAAATCTGCAGACAAGTCATCACAAACTCCACGTTGTCAACGCCATCAACATCAGAAACTAGGAAAGGAAATGTGATGGTGTGTGATCATGAAAAATATTTTAATGCCAATGAGGTAGAGGGTGACAACCTTTTGTGCGCAGTTTAAATTCCTTTGTGAGCCAGGAGCAAAAGCTGTGCGTGTGCGTGCATGCACCTTAGAGGGAACAGTGCATCCAATTACCTCCAACTGCACATGCTTTATTTCCTCAGGAATGTGCAGAGATTTGGCATGACATCTACAACTTCGACAAACTTAGATAGATGTGCAGTGGAGACTGACTGAGTATGGAAATGTCATTGCCTGAACAGAAAATCCCACCAAAGGAAGTGGATTCGGCTCAGTACCTCACAGGTAAAGCCCTCCCAACCACTGAGCACATCTACATGAAGTGCTGTCATTGGAATGCAGCAACCCCCACCATCCAGGTTGGCTCTCTTCACGTTGCTGCTATCAGGTAGAAGGCACAAGAGCCTCAGGACTTGCACCACCAGACTCTTGAACATTTATTTGCCTCATCATTAAAATGTTACTACAACTAATGATCTCACTTTAATGACTTTTTAATCTCATGTTCTTGTTATTTTTTGCTGTTTATTTATATTGGCCTTTGCAGAGTTTGCCATCTTCTGCACTGTGGTTGATCTTTCATTGATCCTGTTATACTTACTATTCTATAGATTTCCTGAGTATGCTCACAAAAGAAGGAATTTCAGGGTTATATGTGGTGACATCCACATACTTTGATAGTATATTTTACATTGAACTTTAGTTTTGCATGCTAATCTCTAATTTGAGTCTAAATTGATAGTAGATTGAATTTCACGTCAGACTAACTTGTGTATCCTCCTTATTTTAAGAAGCATAATGGGATTACACATTCTGCTTTGTTGGAACTGATCCCGAGACTCTCGAAGTGTGGAAAATGACTAGCAATATATCTATTACAGATATCCAAGGTCATTTCCTTGAATGTTCTGTGATGCAGATGATCAAACCCTGTGGATTATTAACTTCCAGTCCCATCAATTTCTCTATGAATATTGATTTCACTGAATTCCTCCCTCTCAACAGACCCATGATGCCCAGCATTTCCTAGAGGTTATTTATGTCCTCTTCTGTGAAGATAACACTGAAGTATATTTTTAATTGGTCTGTCATTTTTGTTATCCTTTATAATTCCCAAGACTCTGACTGTAAGGGACCCACATTTGTTCTCCCTTCAAACAGCTGTCAAAACTTCTACAGTCATGTTTTGTGCTCTCTGTAAACTGACTATCATGCTCTATTTTCCCCTTCTAAATCAATCTTTTCATCTTCCTTTGCCGAGGGCAAAACTGCTCCCACTCCCTTTTTCTTCTGAGATCAAATAGTTTCATTTTGTGAATAAATCCCCAATTTCTTTTGTAAGCTGTGGTTTAGCCGTGGTTCCTGACTTATTTTTCCATCAAGCACTATTCAGCTTTGTTGTAACTTTTCCATATTCTCCTTAAATGCTAGTCATTGCCTAGTGAAGCTCAGAACCCCAGACTCACAATCATCTCTCTCACTCTCCTTCTAAATGGCCACTCCTCTCTACAATGTTGCACAAAAGAAGAAAAGATAAGATTTTCCAGTACACTTATATATTTACAGATCCGTCTGGACACAAGCATGAAGCACCTTCCCCTGACCTATCTTATAAATCAGCTCTAGTTAACTGTCTTGTAGGCTGTGGCAATAGCTTCCATTGCACTGAGTCAGACCTTTACAGTTAAACTAAAGCTGCTATTGGGATTTATTTAAAATATGCAGCATGAACCAACAGTATGATGACAAAGCAACTTGTGGTTATAAAGTGCTTTAGTGTGCAAATATATTGCAAGGTACTGTATTTCACTAAATTACAATCAAATTATTGCAGGCATGGCTATGAATCTGGACAAAGGGATGGGTTTCAAGCTGTGTCTTAAGAGAGGAAATGGAGGTGGAGAAGCAGTGAAAATGGGTTTTCCAGAGATGGGGCCCAGTTGATGCAAACTATGGTAGCCTTGGGTTTAGTAAGAGTTCACAAATGATTGAAAGTACTCTTTCAGAAACAAGTTTCTTTAACATTTTAAAAGTTGCTTGGAAAAAAACACAGCTAACATCACAATGTTGAATATTGGCAATGTGTATTGTATGGCAGGTCCAAGATAAATTCCAGAAGGTTTGTTTAAAGTTCAAGAACACCCATATCTGTCAGACTGAAAGGGAATGGCCTGGTTGTCACATCAAACTGCTGCTTAAAACTATCCATTTTCAGCCTCTCCTACCGTGAATTATCTCCTATCTTCATTTGAAATGAATCATTCTGGCCATTTTCTCCCAGACAGACTGCTAAAGTTCAAAATGCAGCACAGAATCAAAGAAAAAACAACCCCCATTTCAACTGCTGTGACTTCCAAACAGTGCAGAGTGAAATATGGATGGTCCCCCTTACTACATAGTCCTAAGTGTCTGCTCCTCCTAGTGCTTTGAAATTTTGTGCTGATAAACAGCTACCTCTCTGTGCCTGTAGTTGGTTTAGTGGGTGGAAGGGAGGGAAGGGGCTTGTTTTGTTGTTGTTTTTTGTGATGTTGTGTTTTATTGCTGTTTCTGTGTTGCTCTGTTAAACATCGTGTGCATGCTGTTTTGGAGCCAGAACGCTTGTGGGCTGCCACCAGCACATTACTAGGTTGTGTTAGCTGTTAATGCAAACAACGGATTTCACCGTATGTTTCAATGTACACTTGATAAATAACATATCTGATCTGGAGTCTTCTTCATCTTCTAGGTGAATGTATTATGTTAATATAGAAATACAGTATTGACTAATACAAAGTGAAAACTGGTCTTACTACGGTTACAGATTTCAGCAGGAAAATATGTCCAGAGAATGAAATACATTCCAGAGATATATACACCATGTAGACAGACAATAAAACATTGCTTGCACAAGCTCAGACTGCAAAAACGATTGTAAATCACCACTTGATTCAGTAATCAGATTGTAGAGCACAATCTGCCACACAAGAGACACATTTTCATCCAAATGTGCTTCGTCACACCACAGCTCTCCTGTGGAGCCTTATCTTTGTTGAGTTCACCGGCAATCAGGCACAGGGACAGGGACAAATAAGATTGGAATATCACTCTTTCTATCCACTCTCTCAGAACCATGACAGCATGGGTGCCAGCATTGAAACAACTGCAGCTATAACATAAAACAAAGTGAAATTTGATTAAACACTTACCTATTCCAATACTTAAAGTAACTGAAATGCAAATATAATTTTAACTGAGCTAACTGTCATATTGCACCCTATTTCATACACATCAGTATAATACTATAGACTAATATGTCAGGAATGCAGTCTTGCTTTTACACACATATACATACTTTGGTAATAAATTTACTTTGAAATTTCAACACACAAGTGCATATATATCACCATATACAACCCCGAGTTTCATTTTCACGCAAGGTACACAGTAAATCCAAGAAACACAATAAAATCACTGAAAAACTGCACCCAACAGGATGGACTAACAACGTTCAAAAGGCAACAAGCTGTGCACATAAAAGATCAAAAAAAGAAATAATAATAATAAATAAATATTGAGAACATAAGGTGAAAAGTCCTTAAAAGTGAGTTCATAGATTGTGGGAACAGTTCAGTGATGGGGTGAGTGAAGGTTGGTGAAGTTATGCCTTCTGGTTCAAGAGCCTGATAGGCTGAGGTTTGGGCTGTGGGAGTTTATGAAGTTTCCTCCATGATAAATACAGCGGATTCTGGTTAATTGGGACACATTGCAACCCATATGTTTTGGCCCAATTAAGTGGGTTCCCCAGTTATCTGAAGTTTCCTGGAAACAGGCCTGTTTCATCGGCATTGAATCTGCACAAAACATTTGAAGCAAGTCAGGGAGTTCTTGCAGTTTTCTATGTTTCTGCATCTACAGCGTCAGCACTACCTTTCTTGTCATGCGCTTTCTTGAACTTAATGTGGTGCCTACATTTGCATCGAGACAACCAACCATTTGTTAGTTTAAAATTTTCATGACCTAGCTTTGTAGCTAGCTCCTCTGACTTGCTTTTTAAGGGTGGTCAACCTCATCCAGTTGCAATGAAAACCACTGAATGAGCTTGTCTTCAACATCTGGATGCTCACCATCAGGCTTTCATGTTCCCTGCTGTCCTTTGCGTAATGCCTATTCCTCTAATATATCTCAAAAGCATGCAGTTGTAGATTTTGGCACTCCAGTTATTTCTGACAGCTGATGATGAGAGGTGCTAGGTGGATGGCTTTTAATTTGGTCCACAAGGGTAATTTTTTCAGCTAGAGTCAAGTCTTTTTATGGCATCTGTGCAAGGGTCTCAATTTTTTTTTAAAAAAAGAACATCATCACTGCCTTTTGATCGGCTCTCTGTGGCTAATATAACACAAGCACATGCATTTGTTCACTCTAAGTACAGTGTGGTGTGTACCGGTAACACGAGTGTACGTACCTCACCATCTCTTACCCAAAATAAGCAGCTTAGTATCCCAAATAAACAAAGGGAATCCCAACTATTTTATCAATTAATTTTTGTTCTTTAAGGTGTTGTCCCAAATATGCAGCTGCCCTGATTAACCGGAATCAACTGTGTGTACCAAATGGATGTATGTACAGCAGCAAATTTTGCAGTTAAATTGTATCGTACAACTTAAAATATTCGCATTAAAGGTTGGCACTGAGTGTTAGTCAGCTTGCATCACAAGGGAGATCTTTGAAATATAAACACAATGCTGAAATACTCAACAAATCATACACATGTTGCTGAGTTTTTACAGTATCATTTTGCAGAGGTCAGCATTTGCAGCCTGATCTTGATGATTGTGTTGGTATTATGAAGTCACCATAGCAGGACTTTTTGATACTGCTTCACAGTGCAGGGGATTCAAATAATTTTAAACTTCAAGACTCAGCCTTTCAAAATAGTTTCTACCTACCCAAAAACTTTCATTTGGTGCTCCTATAAAATTAAGGTTAAATTTATTAAATTACTTGATCAATAATGTCCCTATTGGCCACTATACAATTGTGAGGATATGGAAATATTGGTTCAATAAATATACTTTCTAATATCACCATCATGAGTGCAGCAATCAAAATAAACACCAGATACTGAATACTGTATCCTGCAAAGCCAAAGTTTGAGTACAGAAAGGAAGGACTACAGCAAGAAACAGGTGCCCATCAAACCTTTTTCCAAATGACTGCTTTCATTCAGTGACAAGCAAAACATTTTCACAGGAAATAAACCACTATCTGTCTGTCTGTCTCTCTCTCTCTCACACACACACACATATATTTCTGCTTAATCTGTCTTAATGACCATGGAGATCAAATATTCCAACACATCAAGGTTAAAGAACAGCTCATGTTTTTGCACTAAGATGTGGCAAACTGCCACAGACATTAAAAAAAAATTGACTGAAAAGTAAACTTTAATTGGATGCTGTGCTGGTGTGCACGACAGCGGAACCACAATCAATAAGCACCTCACAGAAAGAAAAGGAAATTAATTGGGAACAGGGAGAGCACTGCCTCAGCCCCTCTGTGGTATCCCTGCCCATCATCTTCCTCTCTACAAAGGGAATGTGTTTTCCACAGAGAAAATAGCTATCATCTGACTCAAAAATGACAAGCCTGTCATTTGAAAACTCAGCATTTTAATAATCTTAAATGCAGCTACGTGAAAGAATTTGCTTACTTTAAAAATCTAATCTATGATCACTATTATTATTTTTTAAAGTGATATTAATTATTCATCCTTTCACCAGTTATTAAATGGTGAAGTTGGGAGAAAGTATAACTTACCCTTACAAACTCCCAGAATCATTTTGGTTAGTAATTCAAGAGGTTTGTTTCAGACATATTATATAAAATGGGGAAGAAAACTCATGTCAGAAAGACAGCAACATTCCAGTTCAAAGTTCAAACATCCAGTTTGGAGTTCTGTTATTTCTGCAAAGGTGGATTCTTCACTGTTCAGGATTTTCAGAAAACCACAATGAGAAAGAATCCTACAAATTGCCTTTGATTTTAAATGGTGCTATTCAGATATCTGATAACACAATTCAGGCAAATATAATTCAGCATTTACTTTCAATGCGACCTGCAGTTTATTGTTTTACAACTTTCTGCTTGTTAATTGCCATCACTAGTATGTTATCAAGTTACAAGACATACACCCATTTAAAATCTGAACAATTTTAAACATTGCTCCATTTCAACATCTTCATATTTTAAAAAACAAGAATAAAGTTTAAAATCAAAATATTCTGCAAGGACAGAAGAGCCCTTGCAGTAGATGTGGCAATAGGGTGCGGAGTAATATTAGACGCCATTCTGGCATTTTGAATGTTTCTTCTGAAGTCCCTTATGTAATCATGTCTGCACCACAGGAGGTCAGAGGTACCAGACACTCTTAATGCTTGTAATCTTTGGCTTTAGAAGGCCTTCAATCTAACAAAAAAAACTGAACAGTATAGTCTCACTCAATGGAAGCTGTAGCTGGGGTTTCAAAAACAAAATCCTTTACCTAAAATAGGAATGTGGAACTTTTACCACGGAGAGTGGTTGAAGGGAATGGTACAGATACATTTAACAGGAGTGAAAAGGGAATAAATCACAATGAGAGATTTGAGGGAAGAAGACATCAGAGCCCTATATGGGCTCATTGGGGCTAATGATCTGTGTGTTGTATTCCTTAATCAATACAGTGTAGAATGCTTTGTGGAAAAACAATCATCCTCCAGTGGGTTAAACTTACTGGTAATATTTTAAAAGCAGTGACAACTATGTTGCCAAAATAACATGGCGTTTAAGTTGCTTAAGTGTTTATGCTTGCTTCCTGGCATAATAAGAATGAGAAATCGGTATTACCTCTCATTACCAATAAGTGGCTGGCACAGGAACGCATCAGGTGGGCATGATGATGTGAAGGCAATAAATCATGGAATTTACTTTTGTTTGTACCTTGGTGGCCAACCCAAAATTCCACGTGGTCCTTTCCTGCTTCACTGTCTTAAGTTGCTATAAGGACCATGCTGGAGTTGACACCAAGTTCCTGGAAGAAGAACCTGGTGAAGAAAGACACACCTGAGTACCACCAAGCTCTACAACATGCATGTAGGCCTCCGTTGAACAACATTTTGTTTCTTCTTGCTAGAGAAGAGCAGGCAGACAGGTGAGTATTCTGTGATAATCGTGCATCCCAACAATGTACACTGCCCACGTTCATGGCCTTCTCTTGCTCCTACATTGCCTCACAGGTGTCAGACTGTAAACTGGAAATAAACAGAAAGTGATCCCACTCCTGCAATGTGCAGCTGGCATGTGACTGTGAGCAACGAATCACACAGGTTACACTGGTTGCCGCTTCGATATCTTTATTCTACAACAGCTCGGTGTGTCATCTGCATTCCATCCACCATAACAAATCAAGGCTTGTTGCAAGATGTCAATGACAATATCTGAATAATTTGGCATACCGAAAACATCAATTCCACTACCCAGATTGTACTTGAGGAGCTCAACAGATGCATACTGGTCTGCTACCCTCTCCACTAACTCCCTTTCTGGTTGACAGTGGCCGGGCCACCAACAATACCTCTGGCGAAAGGAAGAAGTGTTCAAGGAAGAGAAGGAGGAAAGGAAAAAACCAGAAATACCAAAGGCTGACCCATTTGTCAACAAGTCATCCCACTATAATACCAAGTTCACGTTCCTTTCTCTCGATGTCCGCTTGACCACTATGTCAAAAAGGTCATTCCAAAACTCATTTACATGTCAATGCATGGCTTAGCTGGCAAACAGGGAACAGCAAAGGCACTGGTGCAATAGCAGTGATGGAAGGACACACGACAATGGGCAGCAAGTCATATTCTAAAGAGCTACGGTCCTTCTTCTGTAGTGATCTTTCAGTAATCTGGTACACACCTCACCACAGCTCCAGTGACAGCAGTCTGAAGCCCTGTTAGTCTTCGCCCTGGCCTGTCTGCAAACCATTATCCTCAATAATTCACCACATGATGCTCCCGCTCTAAGCTAACTACAGATTTACACTGTGTAGGTTAGTGATGCCGTTTTTCAGATTTATGGCTGAAAATACATTAAATTTGCCTTGAGCACACATGTGAAATTACTGAACTTCTGGTACACAACTTGTACTTGCTTAGGGCTATAAATATGTGATAATGAACATCAATCTACTTCCATTGTCTGCAGGACCAGCTAAGGCACTGTATTTCTTTTACAATATAAACTTGGTTCACAATTTTTTTAAAAAGTTACAAAAATAAACTGTTGAATGCCTTTACACACTTGGTCACTGCTTTCCGTACATTCAATAGCACTGTCGCCACTCATGGGGTGGAGAACCAACTACGAGAATAATTGAGGAGCTACTTTGCCCTCCAATAAGAGAAGAACCCTACACCATAGTCTTTCCACACCAAGTCCTTGCATTGGCTGCGCTAAGATCCAGTGCGTCCCTCAGCACGTCCTCCTGCAGCACAGAACATGCCAGCCGGCAGCATTCCCCCACGGATATCTCGATATGCTGGCGGACCAGATAACTGCCCCTTTCACCGAGTTGATGGTCTGCCAGCAGCTGTTGATGGTTGCCTTCGTGTGTCTCCCCGTGAACAGCCGTAAATTAGAGCGTCCTTCCTTGCACAGCTGCTCGGGATGAAATGTGGCACGGGCACTTGCATCTTTCTCCACAGCCTGTTTGCAACGCTGCAGTCTGCAAAGGGGTCAGCTACTGTCTCTTCCCCACTGCAGCCGTCCGGTGGGCAGCACACATTAGGAGCAATCCTCTGGGCATGCAGAGAGGATCTGACTGGGAAGGGCCTTCTTACTACCAGACAGGCAAGGTCGAGCAACACAGCCAAGTCACTGCAGAATTCTTTATACATTAAAATAAACTTAATTCATAATAAAAAAATTTTTGCAATAATAAACCATTCAATGCCTTTTCATTCTTCACATTCACACACATCAATAGCACTGTTGCCACTTATTGGACTCTCTGGAGTAGTACTCTGCTACAGTAATAATTGAGAGGTTTCCCACTCGTCCCCTCCCTCTCCAGTAGAAGAACCTTACACCGTGACCCTGCCCCACCAAGCCCTTGTGATGGCTGCACCATCTTTAGTGTGACCCTCAGTGCATACTCCTGCAGCTGGGAATATGCATTATAATGAGCTGCAGATGCAGAGCGTCACTCTTCCTCCATCCAGGCCTCCAGTGTCCTTCCAAGCATTTACTTCTACAACACACCTCACCGTTAAGTGGTGCAGGCTAGCCTTAGCAACAGCAAGCTCAAATTAGGTGGTGGCAGTCACAAAGGACATCAGGGCCCTTGATGAAGCATACAGCCAGTCAGGACAACAATTACCATTGACTGCTTGCTTCAATCATCTCTGTTAGGAGAAAGCATGAAACTGGTCTGTCAACTCCATCAAACCAATGAGCAAAGGTTAATCCCGAATGATAGTCTCTTCATTTTGAGTACTATTCAAGATCATTCCCCATGCACCAGCATCTGTTTATCTGGTGCTGGCACAAACAAGCATCTTTATTGGGTCTCAACCAGAAATTCTACTGTGCTATTGACATCCAACTTTTATTTATTTACATATTGAGATACAGTGCATTAGCCCCTTCCAGATCTTCAAGGCGTGCTGCCCAGCAATCCCCTAGTTTAATCATGGGACAGTTTACAATGAGCAATTAACCTACTAACCAGAACATCTTTGGACCATAGGAGGAAAGTGAAGGACCCAAAGGAAACCCATACGGTCACGGGGAGAATGTATAAACACCTTACAGGTAGTGGTGGCAAAATTGATGGGTAGAGCAATGTGTAAATAGAGATGGGTTACACTCGATTAAATTGCTTCTGATTAAACATTTCCAAGGTCTCCACCCTTCTTTATTGTTGAATTGCTCCATTTCTATCTACCTCATTCTGCTTCAGTTGTACTACATTTCCTCTCTCTACTCATTACTTTGTCTCAAATTCCCTTCTTATCTTGTCCCACTTCTTCTCTGTTTCCCTTTTACTTTTTTCCCCCAATTTTTCTTTTATCCTCTTTGCTTTGTACAACTTCTGCTGCTACTTGCCTAGCCACACTATCATCAGCACCACATTGCATTTGATGATGCTGTTGATGACAGACAAAAGATGTTCAAAGAGACCCCTATTTGTTGGCTCTTGGACTGTAACTTGGATTTTCCAGATGGCAGGGGAGTTAGGTTGTTCTGTGATGGGCTGGCCATATTCCAGCTGGAACACTTCCGTCCACACACAGAGATGAGAAGCATGAATAAAAACTGCTCACCTCTGATAAAATGAGTTGGCAGTAGTTGTCAATCTGGCAGTTACATTACAACAGACAGACCTTCCAACAGTTTCAGGTGGGAGTCATTTTGGTGTAGTTTCTTTTTATAAAACTGAGAGCTGCTCTTTAGGCTGTTGGAAGCAGGACGGATTATTTTATTATTGAAAACTGACAACTCAGTCTTGGTCTGATGTTTAGTGTAAATGTTTCAAGTTTTCTGGTATAAAGGTTGAAGCAGACTCTCTGATAAGCTCTATGGAGCACTGCAAGGAGATAAAATATCACGTACTTCCACCATGCATAATACTGATCACTAACTTGGTGTTTATTTCATTTTGATTCCCTTTATTCAATATGTGTGGAACACCTAAGCAGTCACTAGACATCATTACTCTTTGTTACCCTCATCATCCACCAGGGATTTGCCCTCCAAAAAAAACTTTCCACAGAGATTTTATATTTCCAAACATTAATCAAATGGCAATAGTATAGATAACAATAACTGTTCCTTCATTGCTGAATGGAAGATTGCTTCCTGCCAGCCTGTTAAGGAGGACACTTACTTGGGCTTTTCAAGACATTTTCATTACAGTCCATCTGTAGATGGCAAAGGTGTACATGGCAAAACATACTATAAAATTACTGGACAATTGCAGGCACACGCTAACATAGCCATTAGCGCATTGCTTTACAGCACCGCGATCAGGGTTCCACTTCCACCGTTGTCCATAAGTGTTTGCACATTCTCCCTGTGACCATGTGGGTTTTCTCCCACATTCCAAAGGCTTATGGATTAGGGTCAGTAAGTTGTTGGCATGCAATGCTAGTGCTGGAAACATGGTGATAATCACCAGCACATCCTTGTTGGTCATTGACTCAAACAACACATTTCACTTTAGGTTTCAATACCTCAATGCACATGGGACAAATAAAACTCAACTTTTAAGATCTTTCCTCTATAGGCACAAGACGTAAACCTCAGTTGAGACTTGGCATGGAAAAAAGATTCACTTGGATACACATTAAGAGTTTTTTGATGACTAACAATTAATCATGCTAAATGCTGATATGAAATATCAACATCAATTCATTACAGCTCTCTTGTACATTAAAAGCAATAATACTTCACTGAATTGCAAGTGGAGAATTCAAAGTGACCTGCTTACACTAGAGCTGGTTTGTTATGGCCATCACTTTGCTGTCTAATTCAAGGACAGTATTTTTTGAAAAAAATCTCCCAGATCATTTCTTTCTCAGTTTCCTCCCTCTCTCTGGAAGATACAAGTATTCCATAGGTCACAGTAATATTCCAGCACCTAATCTGTATATTTAATCCCCACGCACAAATTAAGCAACAGAGACTCCAGTAGTTCAACTTTAGCAACATGCCCTCCCCCCACTTCTACATCGCAGTTACCAAGAAAGCAATGCATCAAAATTAAGTATGCATCTTGTATCAGAATACTGTAAAGTGTACATTTACAACAGATTTATGGATCAGGTTCAAAGGTGTAAAATACATTCTGGATCTAAAACACTATACACGACCGAAGCTTGATTCCAGAGCATGACTCGGCAATCACTTCCAGACAGGTACAACTCTCTGTATAACAATAACTGGATTTCAATTACATCATATTTCACCGTAAAGCTTACATTTCTGATATCTTTTCGTGCACTTGGGAGTCTAGTCCTTTCAGGCTTTAAGTTATCTCACAAAACCACAAAAAGCAGTCAACTAAACTAACACCAAAGAATGAACCGTAGACCATAAGAGATATGAGCAGTATTACACCATTTGACCCAATATGTCTGCTGTTCCATTCATCGTGGCTGATCCATTTTCCCTCTCAAACCCTTTCTCCTGCCTTCTCTCCATAAACTCCTACACCCTGACTAATCAAGATCCTATCGGCCTCTGCCTTAAATACACCCAATGACTTGGCCTGCACAGCCACCTATAGCAATGAATTACCCACACTCACCACTCTCTGTTCTAAATGAGCATCCCTCTATTCTGAGGCTGTGCCCTCTGATCCTAGACTCACCCACTACAGGAAACACCCTTTCCACATCATTCTTTCAACATTTTATGGGTTTCAGTGAGGCTCCTCCTCCCCATCACACTCATCGGAATTCCAGCACATATTGGCCCAGAGCCTCAAACGTACCTCGTACAATAACGCTTTCAGTCCTGGGAATCACTCTCATGAACCTCCACTGAGCCCTCTCCAATGTCAGGACAACCTTTCTTAGAGAGGCAGCCACGACACTCCGTGAAGGTCTCACCAGAGCCTCAGTATTACATCCTTGCTTTTATATTCTAGTCCTCGCGAAATAAATGCTTACATTGCATTTGCCTTCTTTACTGCTGACTAAACCTGCATTAACCTTTAGCGAATCTTACATGAGGACTCCCAAGACACGTTGCATCTATCTTTGAATTTTATGCCCATTAAGAAAATAGAATATGTTTTTGTTCCTTCTACCAAAGTGTATGACCATAGACTACACAACACAGTATTTCATTGGCCAATTCTTGCCCGTTCTCCTAATCTATCTAAACCCTTCTGCAGTCTTTCTGCTTCCTCAACACTATCCTGCCCACCTATCTTTGCAACATCTGCAAACCGGGCCACAAAGCCTTTGATTTTATTATCCAAATCACTGACATACTACACGAATAGAAGCGGTCCCAACAGAGACCTCTGTGGAACACCACAAGTCACTGGCAGCCATCAAGAAAGGCAACCTCTATTCCTATATTTTGCCTCCTGTCAATGAGCCAATCCCCCATCTGTGCTGTACCACGGTCTCCTATCTTGTTAAGCAGCCTCATGTGTGGCACCTTGTTATAGGCCTTCTGAAAACCACGTTCACAACATCCACTAATTTGTCTTTGTCTATCCTATTTGTTATTCCCTCAAAGAATTCTAACAGATTTGTCAGGCAAGATTGCCCCTTAAGGAAACTAGGCTGACTTTTTTTATCATGTGTATCCAAGTACCTTGATACCTCATCCTCAATAATCAACTCCAACATCTTCCCAACCACTGAAGTCAGGCTACCAAGTGTATAATCTCCTTTCTTTTGCTTCTCTCAATTCTTGAAGAGTGGAGTGATATTTGCAATTTTTCAATCCCTCTGGAACCATGCCAGAATCTAGTGATTCTTGAAAAATCATTACTAAATCTCTTCAGCTAATTCTTTCAGAATCCTGGGGTGTAGTGCATTGGTTCCAGGTGACTTAACTACCTTCAGACCTTTTAGCCTCCCATGCAACTTCTTCCTAGTCATGGCAATTGGACTCACTTCTGCCACTGCCATTAACGAACTTCTGGTATACTGCTAGTGTCATCCACAGTGAAGATGGATACAAAATACTTCAGTTCATCTGTCATTTCCCTGTCCCCCTCTACTACCTTCGCAGCATCATTTTCCAGCAGACCAATTTCTGCTCTCACCTCTCGTTTACTCTTTCTATATCTGAAAATACTTTTGATGTCCTTTGTGATATTATTGGATAGCTTACCTTCATATTTCAGCTTGTTCCTCCTCGTGACTTTTTAGTTGTCTTCTGTTGGTTTTTAAAAGCTACCCAATCCACTGCCTTCCCACTAATTTTTTTTCTATTACATGCCCACTTTTTTGCTTTTAAATTGTTTTCGTCTTCCCTTTTCAGCCACGGTTGCGTTATCCTGCTCCTTCTGAATTTTTCCTAGAAATTCTAGCCATTGCTGTTCTGCCATCATCCCTGCTAGCATCCGCTTCCAATCAACTTTGGTCAGCTCCTCTCACGTGCCTCAGTAATTCTCTTTACTTCACTGTAATACTGATACATCTGACTTTAGCTTCTCCATCTCAAATTGCAGGGTGAAATCCATCAATTATGATCACTGCCTCCTTTATCTTAAACTCCCTAATCAAATCCAGTTCATTACACAACATCCAATCCACAAATACCTTTCCCCTTGTGGCTTAACTACACGCTGCTCTAAAAAGTCATCTCATAGGCATTCTACAAATTCTGTCTCTTGGGATCCAGCACCAAACTGATTTTCCCAATCTACCTGCATACTTAAATCCCAAATGACTATTGTAACGTTGCCATTTTGACATATGCTTTCTCTCTCCCTTCGTAATTTTGTAGCACACATCCTGAGTACTGTTTGCAGACCTGTATTTAACTCCCATCAGGGTCTTTTTACTCTTGCGGTTTCTTAATTCTACCCACAAGGATTCTTGTGAATCTGATTTCAATTTTTACCAACAGAACCACACCATTCCTCTGCCCACCTGCCTGTCCCTTCAATACAATGTGTATACTTGGATGTTAAGCTCCCAAATATGATCTTTTAGAGTGGCTCAGTGATGCCCACAACATCATATCTACCAATTTCTAACTGCGCTACAAGATCATCTACCTTGTTCAGTACACTGCCTGTATTCAAATGTAACACACTGAGTCCTGTATTCATTATCCTTCTCGATTTGTCTCCATGTTACACTTCAACTCATCACACTGACTCCAATTTTGTCTTATCATCTGCCTGTCCTTCCTGGCAGCCTCACTGCCCACTGCATATAGTTGTATGCCAACCTCCCCATCCTCAGCCCTATCACTCCGGTTCCCATCCCCCTGCCAAATTAGTTTAAACCCTCCCCAGAAGCTCTAGCAAACCTGACTACAAAGATATTGGACCCCTCAGGTTCAGGTGTAACCTATCCCTTATGTACAGGTCATACCTTCCCCAGAAGAGATCCTAATGATCCAGAAATCTGAAGCCCTCCTCCTTGTACCAGTTCTTCAGCCTTTCATTTGTCTTCCAAATCATCCTATTCTTACCCTTATTGGTGCGTGGCACAGGCAACAATCCAGAGGCTTCTACCCTGGAGGGCCTGCGTTTCAGCTTTCTACCTAGCTCCCTAAACTCTCTCTCCAGGGCCTCCTCCCTTTTCCTACCTAAGCCCTTGGTACCAATATGTACCAAGACTTCTGGCTGTTCACCCTGCTCCTTTAGGATGCCGTAGACCCAATCGAAGACGTCCCTGACTCTGGCACCTTGGAGGCAGCATTCCAGTTGGGTGTCTCTTTCAAGTCCATTCCTCCGGAAGTGCCTACTCCTCCAACTATGGACTCCCCTATCACCGTGCTCCCCTCCAACACAGTTTCAAAGTGGTACACTTATTATTGAGGAGAATGGCCGTGTGGGTACTATGTACTGGCTCCCATTTCTTTTCCCTCTCCTGACAGTCACCTATTCACCTGCCTCCTGCAACTTCGGGGTGACAACCTCACTATAGCTCCTGTCTATCATCTCCTCAGCTTCCTGTATGAGTCGAAGGTCATCGAGCTGCAGCTCCAGTTCCATAACACCTTCCCTGAGGAACTGCTGCTCAGTGCACCTGGTGCCGACGTGGTTATCCGGGAACCGGAGGTCTCCCATAATTTCCACATCACACAAAAAGAAAACAACACAGCCCCGGAGCCATTCTCACGGCACTAACTATACACTAACAAAGAATGAAGAAGAAACTTACTTCGCCCAAGCCTCCCCACTCTATCACCAGTCCACTCACACAACAGCTGCTTCACTAGTCACTACCTTATTTTTATTTGCCCTTAATAATGAATCTCAATGCGATTGGGCCACTGGAAAGAGTTAAAAGCTTATAAAGTCAGTTCAACCTAGCACAATGCAAGTTGTTTTGTCTGACAAAGTGAGGATGACAGGAGGGTACTTAGAAAAAATGGGAAATTGTGTAAGGAAAGAAATTCACTGTTTCCGATAAATGACCATGCAGCGAAAGGACAGTATCAACAGGAATAAAATGCTTAGCTAATCTTCAACCGCAGATGGAATTGATTTCAGGCTTGGTTTTACCAAGTGATGTAGAGATCATCAAATATTCCCTTCAGTCCAGGACATCCCATATTCATTATAATTTTACCAAGTGGATTTCTCATTATTAATTAGGCATGATCACTCTCCACAAATGAGTCTCTGTCCCTCCCTGATATCCATGGATTCTGTGGCTTGCTCAAGTAAATCTCATTTTCATCAAGGAGTCTCGCTATGCTGACCATCATATATGAAGTCTCCCTACAATGCATAAGCAATGTGGATTCCTCACCAACATACACAGTCTTTATGAAATTCTATCGACCATTCTCTCCTCCTGCCTTTCCCTGCAGTTTAGCAACCACCTCCATCCTCTCTATTTGACAATCCTTCTTCCAATCCCTTAAAAAAATCCCCAAAAAAAAACATTCTAAAAATGAAATGAGTTTAGAAGGTGCTGTGGAAGGAGTCTTGATAAGTTGCTCCAGTGCACCCTGTAGATCGTACAAACTACTGTTGTCTTGCATTGGTTTTGGAGTGAATGAATGGTTTTGGAACGGATGCCTTTCAAGCGGAATGCTCAGTACTGTATGGTTTCAAGTATTTTTTTGAGTCTTACTGAAGCTGCATTCATTCAGGCAAGGGCAGAGTAGTCCACTACATCCCTGACTGGAACATTAAAGACGGTGGAACGTCTTTGGGGATTTCAGAGGTGAATTACTTGCTGCAGGATTCCTAACATCTGACCTTGGTACATATTGGTACCAAGGGCTTAGGTAGGAAAAGGGAGGAGGTCCTGACACTAGTTTAGTTTTTGGTCAATGGTAGCCCTCAGAATATTGATACTGGGGAACTCAGAGATGTCACTGAATGTCATGGAGTGATAGCTAGATTTTCCTTGTTGGATTTCATCTTTACCTGACAATTGTGATGCAAATGTGCCTTGCCACCTGTGAGCCCAGGCCAGGCTATTGCTGCATATAGTTGTGGGTAGCTTTATTATCTGAACAACGATGAACAGCACTGAACATTGGGCCATCATCACTAAGGCCATCATCCCTTCTTCTGGCCTTATGAAACAGCTGAAGATGGCTGGCCTAGGACACAACCGTAAGATGTCCTGTACCTGTGACGATTGACCTCCAACCAACATGAAACACCTTCCTTTGTGCTCAGTACGATTACAACCAGCAGGGGAATCACAAACACGGCTGCTGTGAGCAGGTGGTTGCTAAGCAAGTGCTGCTTGGTAACACCATTGATTATTTCTTCCATCAGTTTGCTAATGATCAAGGGTAAACCAATGGAGTGGTAACTGGCTCGGTTCGTCCTGCTGCTTCAAACTGTACTTCTGAAATAGTTCATTGTTGAGTGCCAAATACGACTGTGGTATTATTTAACATGCAATTAAATAAATGATTAGCCTGAAATGGACGGGTATTAATTTTATGTGGTGAGGCTTGTTGATATTCACTTGTAAGCACAGAAACATCACATCATTCACTGCACTTCAAAGGCAGCAAGATAGAAAGAGGTTGTTTTCAAAGTGAATGATGGAACAGAACATGGCAGTACAACTTTCTGCTTTTCTACCATGCAATCTCCCCTTCACCTGAAATTACCTTCTGTGCATAAACAGCAATTGTCATTAGCTTCACAGGGAAATCTGGGGCACTTTTTGCTACAGATTATGGCACATAAAATGCAGCAGCAAATTAACATGGCCACTACATCTTGAATAACAATATTTATTGAGTTCATAATTTTAACTGTACATAAAATATGTATCAGCATATTACCAATTATCAAACAGACCCAGCTTACTGTTGCCCTCACCTTGAACTCTACCCAAGTTAGACTTGGGTGCCAATACCTCTCATTTATAAAAACTACTTTCACTTTTGGAAAAATTGCACAGCAAAACTGTACATCTTGCTATCTTGTATAGCTGTGCAATCTTTTAACTCAACTATTCCTGTTGATCATCTGCATACATTCAAAAAAAAGAGAAAAAGATCTGAGATTCTGTGATTAAGATATTCGAAGGCCTTGTCCAAAGCTATTAACTAGCCTTGCAGGAGGAGACCACAGCAGGCAAGTAGCCCTAATTGACTCAATCTTTGGGAAAAGTAAATTCGTTCAGTATTCAGTGTTATCTCACTCCTAACCACATCACAGAAGCCAGGATTGTTCTGTGACAATTTTTTGGTGTTGTGATCATCCTAGTGATGATTGTGGAAGTCCCGTATAGAAAGACAGTATTAGGTTTCCTTGGAAACGCCACTGTCAGGTTCAGTATGACATGTCCTGTCAGTTAGAAACATAGAAAATAGGTGCAGGAGTAGGCCATTTGGCCCTTCGAGCCTGCACCGCCATTCAGTACGATCATGGCTGATCATCCAACTCAGAACCCTGTACCTGCTTTCTCTCCATACCCCCTGATCCCTTTAGCCACAAGGGCCATATCTAACTTCCTCTTAAATATAGCCAATGAATCGGCCTGTGGCAGAGAATTCCACAGATTCACCACTCTCTGTGTGAAGAAGTTTTTCCTCATCTCGGTCCTAAAAGGCTTCCCCATTATCCTTAAACTGTGACCCCTCGTTCTGGACTTCCCCAACATTGGAAACAATCTTCCTGCATCTAGCCTGTCCAATCCCTTTAGAATTTTATATGTTTCAATAAGATCCCCCCTCAATCTTCTAAATTCCAGTGAGTATAAGCCTAGTCGATCCAGTCTTTCTTCATATGAAAGTCCTGCCATCCCAGGAATCAATCTGGTGAACCTTCTCTGTACTCCCTCTATGGCAAGAATGTCTTTCCTCAGATTAGGGGACCAAAACCACACACAATATTCTAGGTGCGGTCTCACCAAGGCCTTGTACAACTGCAGTAGAACCTCCCTGCTCCTGTACTCAAATCCTTTTGCTATGAATGCCAACATACCATTTACCTTTTTCACCGCCTGCTTTACCTGCATGCCCACCTTCAATGGCTGGTGTACAATGACACCCAGGTCTCGTTGCATCTCCCCTTTTCCTAATCGGCCACCATTCAGATAATAATCTGTTTTCCTGTTCTTGCAACCAAAGTGGATAACCTCACATTTATCCACATTAAATTGCATCTGCCATGAATTTGCCCACTCACCTAACCTGTCCAAGTCACCCTGCATCCTCCTCACAGCTAACACTGCCGCCCAGCTTCATATCATCCGCAAACTTGGAGATGCTGCATTTAATTCCCTCATCTAAATCATTAATATATATTGTAAACAACTGGGGTCCCAGCACTGAGCCTTGCAGTACCCCACTAGTCACTGCCTGCCATTCTGAAAAGGTCCCGTTTACTCCCACTCTTTGCTTCCTATCTGCCAACCAATTCTCTATCCACCTCAATACCATACCCCCAATACCGTGTGCTTTAAGTTTGCACACTAATCTCCTGTGTGGGACCTTGTCAAAAGCCTTTTGAAAATCTAAAGATACCACATCCACTGGCTCTCCCTTATCCACTCTACTAGTTACATCTTCAAAAAATTCTATAAGATTCGTCACACATGATTTTCCTTTCACAAATCCATGCTGACTTTGTCCGATGATTTCACCTCTTTCCAACTGTGCTGTTATCACATCTTTGATAACCGACTCTAGCATTTTCCCCACCACCGATGTCAGACTGACCGGTCTATAATTCCCCGGTTTCTCTCTCCCTCCTTTTTTAAAAAGTGGGGTTACATTAGCCACCCTCCAATCCTCAGGAACTAATCCAGAATCTAAGGAGTTTTGAAAAATTATCACTAATGCATCCACTATTTCTTGGACTACTTCCTTAAGCACTCTGGGATGCAGACCATCTGGCCCTGGGGATTTATCTGCCTTTAATCCCTTCAATTTACCTAACACTACTTCCCTACTAACATGTATTTCCCTCAGTTCCTCCATCTCACTAAACCCTCGGTCCCTTACTATTTCCGGAAGATTATTTATGTCCTCCTTAGTGAAGACAGAACCAAAGTAGTTATCCAATTGGTCTGCCATGTCTTTGTTCCCTATGATCAATTCACCTGTTTCTGACTGTAAAGGACCTACATTTGTCTTGACTAATCTTTATCTTTTCACATATCTATAAAAGCTTTTACAGTCAGTTTTTATGTTCCTTGCCAGCTTTCTCTCATAATCTTTTTTCCCTTACCTAATTAAGCCCTTTGTCCTCCTCTGCTGGTCTCTGAATTTCTCCCAGTCTTCAGGTGTACCGCTTTTGTTTGCTAATTTATATGTTTCTTCTTTGGACTTGATACTATCCCTAATTTCCCTTGTCAGCCACGGGTGCACTACCTTCCCTGGTTTATTCTTTTGCCAAACTGGGATGAACAACTGTTGTAGTTCATCCATGCGATCTTTAAATGCTTGCCATTGAATATCCACTGTCAACCCTTTAAGTATCATTTGCCCGTCTATCTTAGCTAATTCACGTCTCATACCTTCAAAGTTACCCTTCTTTAAGTTCAGAACCTTTGTTTCTGAATTAACTATGCCACTCTCCATCTTAATGGAGAATTCCACCATATTATGGTCACTCTTACCCAAGGGGCTTCGCAAGACAAGATTGCTAACTAACCCTTCCTCATTGCTCAATACCCAATCTAGAATGGCCTGCTCTCTAGTTGGTTCCTCAACATGTTGGTTCAGAAAACCATCCCGCATACATTCCAAGAAATCCTCTTCCTCAGCAACCTTACCAATTTGGTTCACCCAATCTATATGTAGATTGAAGTTACCCATTATAACTACTGTTCCTTTATTGCACGCATTTCTAATTTCCTGTTTAATGCCATCCCCAACCTCACTACTACTGTTAGGTGGCCTGTACACAACTCCCACCAGCGTTTTCTGCCCCTTAGTGTTATGCAGCTCTACCCATATCGATTCCACATCCTCCAGGCTAATGTCCTTCCTTTTTATTGCGTTAATCTCCTCTCTAACGAGCAATGCTACCCCACCTCCTTTTCTTTCCTGTCTATCCCTCCTGACTATTGAATATCCCTGGATGTTGAGCTCCCATCCTTGGTCACCCTGGAGCCATGTCTCTGTGATCCCAACTATATCATATTCATTAATAACTATCTGCACATTCAATTCATCCACCTTGTTACGAATGCTCCTCGCATTGACACACAAAGCCTTCAGGCTTGTTTTTACAACACTCTTAGCCCTTATACAATTATGTTGAAAAGTGGCTCTTTTTGCTTTTTGCCCTGGATTTGCCTGCCTGCCACTTTTACTTTTCACCTTACTACTTTTTGCTTCTACCCTCATTTTACACCCCTCTGTCTCTCTGCACTTGTTCCCATCCCCCTGCTACATTAGTTTAAATCCTCCTGAACAGCAGTAGCAAACGCTCCCCCTAGGACATTGGTTCCAGTCCAGCCCAGGGCAACTGGGCAGGGAATTAGTTAGGGCAACTAATTCCCACTACTGCTGCCCTTTTTCTCTCAAGACTTTTGTGCTAACACCATGCATTCATAAATGTTACTTTTTTTTTAAAAATTGCACAGTAAAGAAGCTGAATTTCTTCTAATTCAACTGTTCCTGCTGCTCTCTTGCTGAAACTCTCAACAAAAGAGAGAAGATCTAAGATTCTGTAGTTAGGATATTCTAGCTTTGTCCTGAAGGGGAAATCATAGTTGCCAAAGCAGATGTGTAACCCTCTCACCAGGGCTCGTATACAAACACGGCTCGGTTGCTAACTCTGCTAACAGCCACACGACTCAGCGGTGAGAAGGCCACCTTTCATAAACAATAGGTGTCTAGGGTCAGTATGATTTGGGTTCAACCAAACAGGAGCGTTGTGATGTTCCGACTAAATGAACCTCGATTTGAGCGAATGCTGTGTCAATACTGCTCAGAAACGACAGATTGTAAACCAGCATAACTATAAAGAAAGTATATTTTCCAAATTTTCAACTTTACCAACAGTGACAGAAGAAGAAAAGGGCCCATTCCAGTTAAGCCAGTCATAACAATGGAGCTCATAGTGGAGTAGTCTCTTTACTCATGTGGTCAACCCACAGTCTGCATGAAAGCACTCGCCATATTCTGAACTCCCCTCAAAGACCATCTCAATCAAACTGGCCCTCTCTCTCAGGAGTATTAGCCTCCCTCCTCAGAGCCATTCATCTGCACAAAACACTTCTTGCACCAGGGACTCTCCTTCCAACGGCATTCTGCGACATCTTCCCTTGTGCCCCGCTGAGCAGCTCCTGCCAAAAGACCCCAAACCAGACTACCGTCCTCAGAAAGCTCTTCCCCACAGCTCTCTGGAACCTTCTCTCACACATCGCACAATCCTGACTGGCTGAGTCATGCTCCTAAACGGGACAATGTTGCCCCTTATCTTAGCCGAAGCCAAAACACACTTTGCAGCAAGGCACACTGCTTTTAAAGAAAACTGCTAATATAAACTACCCTGCAACATAGCAGTGGAAATCTTAACCAGGGCGTTACACACAATACAAACATGACGTCTGTAGGCTGCAGGAGAGGATTAATGGCACTACATCAATGGGAGAGCAAGCTGTGGATACTTCATCTGGGAGATCAGAGAAACGAGGACAATCAGGCAAGAAAGTACAGTGGATGTGGGAGGCACAGTAGAGGAAAACCTCCAGGGCCACAGTCACGCTCTCCTCTCAGGGAGGTAGTCATAAGGCCATCAAGAGCAGCAGACAAATGTACTTCAGAGAAGCCTGCAATTCAGGGCCGCAAATGTTTGTGGGCCTAAGAAAAGGTAGATTAAATCTTCCCTCCAGGGTATGGAGTCTGTGGCACATCCCTGATGCAGCTGTGAGCAGTAAACTGTGAAATGGAGTATAGATTGGGAGCAGGAGTGTGCCAATGGCTGTGACCTCCATGGGCAAAGCAGTCATAGCACAGATGTTGTATTTGAAGTCATGGAAACCCCAACATTTCAGAGAGCATTACCACTACAGCTTGAATTTAAGTTTTTAAACAGCGTAACTTCAGGAAAAACAGGCTTAGTAAAATCTGTTTGCTGAAAGAGCAAGTAAGAAATGCTGTGTTTCAGGCAAGTGAGGTGGAAAATCTCAGTTCAGATGAACTCTGCATGGTGCAGTATAATTTACATTATTTGGAGGAGCTTTACACCAGGGAAGAAGGCTTTCTAAAATGGAAACTTTATCAAAACATGAGCACAAGAATTTCATGATGGGTATTAAGTCACCCAGAAACCTGCTCAAAATTACTCTCTCTCAGGGTTTAGTCCAATTTTCAAAGGCACAGCACTATTTATTCTGACTTGTATTTTTTAAAAAAACATGCAATATTTCACAACATATGTAATGTTCAAGGTTAAAATGATCCTTTCATTTACAGTACAGTTTCCCAAGACTTTTGCACAGTACTGTAGTAATTTTATGTAATGCGCTGTACTGCTGCCACACACAAAAAATAAATTTCATGACTTATGTGAGTAATGATAAAGCTGATTCCGAGATCGGTCTCTATTGGGGACTGAGAGTGGAAAGGGAACACGGAGAGGGGAATCATGGTTGGGAAAAGGGGGTGGGAAGAGAACAGAAAGCACCAGAGAGACATTCGATAACGATCAATAAACTAATCGTTTGGAACCAAATGACCTTGCCTGGTGTCTCCAGGCTGGGTGTATCTGCACCCGCACCACCCCCAGTCCCTGGCACTCCTTCTCTGCCACTGTTAGATTTACAAACTCACTCTCTGCTCCACGTTAACAAATACATACAGTACTGTTCAAAAGTCTTAGGCACCCTAGATACATAAATGTGCCTAAGACTTTTGCACAGTACTGAATACTTCAAAGTCAAAGTATCTTCTTTGTTGCGAAGAGTTCTTGAAAGTGAGTCCAGAGCTTGTGAGAGCAGTTAGGTGCTGGGGTAAGTGAAGTTACCCATAAGAACATAAGAAATAGGAACAGGCCTAGACCATCCAGCCCATATAAGATCATGCTGATCTGGCCATGGACTCATCTCCATCTCACTGCCTTTTCCCCATAACCCTTAATTCCCCTACTATGCAAAAATCTATCCAACCCCTGTTGGTTCAGGAGCCTGATGGTTGAAGGATAAAAATTGTTCTCTGACCTGGTGGTGTGGGACCTGAGGCTCCTGTACCTTCCTCCTGATGGCCTCACTGACACAGCACATAGTAATGTTAGAACTGAGAAAAGTAAGGGTTTACGTGAGCATGACTAAGTTGCTGAGGTCTGTGATTTGTCCCAGCTAAAGCCCTCTCACTTCCAAATGTATCACTTTGATGAAAATTTCCTGCTCCACATCTGACTCCACATCTTGTAGAAACACAACACAGATAACCATTCTTCACATCATGGTCATTACAGCCAGAACAGCATTTTCTACCAGCTCGGTATCTGTGGCTCTTCATGTTACAGACTTCAAAGTATTCGTGGAGTACTTACAAGATGTGATGAAGGTTTCAGCTGACGCCACCACCACCCTTTGAGTCAATGAGATCTAGAACCCTCCACTCATTGGTTATTTTTCCCACAACTCCCAACCCATTCTTCTACTAATCAACAAACTCTTCTACAAGTCGGCAACCAACTTCCCAAGTTGCGGACCTGTTGAGAAAAAATAGATCTGTTCTGTTTGTCTTGTGTCAAAATATTATATAACTCATCTAAATGCATTTTCTTCTTCCCCCCCCCCCACCCCACCAAATCACCATACATCTTAACCCAAAAAAATAGTATCCCATATACCTGCTTAAACATTTTACTTAACACTCCTGCTACCTTCAGGGATCGTGCACATGCATTCCAAACTTAGTGCTTCCCCCATTTTCATTTATAAGGAGAAGCACTGTCAACGAAACGTCAACAGTGCTTCTCCTTATAGATGCTGCCTGCCCTGCTGCGTTCCACCAGCATTTTGTATGTGTCGTTTGAATTTCCAGCATCTGCAGATTTCCTCGTGTTTGCCCATTTTCATTATTGTCTCAATATTTTCTAACATTTCTTCCTCACAATTAACTAACATTGTTGTAATCCATAAATTTATTTAGCCTTAAATTATGTTGAAATCATTACATAAAGCACAAAAGTATGCAGGTTGGTATTGAACCCTGCAAACATCCTTCCAGGCAGCAAAATTCCTGCTGATCATCACTTCCCTAGATTTACTTCCTTGATAAATCTGCTAGCTGGGATTTTGTCAAACAGCTTGTAAAGCTCAGCATATGTCTACCATTGTTGACATTGTTTGTTACCTGTGATGCACTATATGGTGATGCATGTCATCCCTCAGAGTTTTCTGAATAACATGCTCACCACCTGCATCAGACACACTGAATTGTAGTTACTTTCTCTAGCTCATCCTCTCTTGCATCAAATGATCAAACTTCAACATCAAACATCTGGCAAAGAACATCAGAAATCTATGGTCAAAGCCGCGCTATTTCCTCCCTTGCTTCCTACAATATATTTTAACCAACCACACTGTGATTCCGGAACCCTTACCGCATCCTCCAAATTGAGCCACCCAGTCGCACAGCAATTCCTGCATCGCTTTACAGCACCAGCTGTGAAATCAGGGTTTGATTCGCACTGTTGTCTGTAAGGAGTTTGTACGTTCCCCCCCGTGATCATGTGTGCATCCTCCAGGTGCTCCAGTTTCCTCCCACATTTCAGAGACATGCAATTAGGATTAGTAACTTGTGGGCATTCTATGATGTCACTGGAAGTATGGTGACACTTGCAGCTTTGCCCTACACAATCTTCACTGATTCTATTGACACAAATAAAGCATTTCACTGAATAAAGCCAATCTCCCCATCCTCAACAACTCCATTACTCTGTATTGGTCCTCTTTAACATCACCCCACACTTCCGTGGAGAGCGTTGCACTTCTGTTCTCCAGAGCATTTCTGAGAGAAGTGCTAAACTACTTTGTAAGTAAAACTTCCTTATGTTCTTTACATTGCTTTTTGTCTCCAAAACAATTTCAGCATGTCTGCAACACTGGCATCAGAACAACGGCATTAAGAAGCTTCAGCAAATCTTTTTTAAGATTAATTTTCAACCATGTGCATTGTAATAGTTTGTACATTTTAACTGATGTAGTGACTGCCCAGTACAACATTGGTTCTCCAAATTACTGTTTAAAAGTGCCATTGTTTCTCCTTCTATCCTGATGAGCAAGCCACAGCACACTATACAGTTAGTGCAAAATGAGATTAAATAAAGGTCATAATAATAGGCATGGAATTTGCCTCAGAAATGCAGTGCAGATCATCTGAATCCAGGTATCAGTGACAGCAAGTGAAAGGGCGCTTGATTACCTTGGTAGTTTTCTTCACTGAAATGTCAACGAGCTACTGTCATTTGCTTTCTTCCTACTCTTTTCTTTTCCAGCTGAAGTCACAGTTGTACAAGACTGGCCACAAGGATGGCATACCTCCCAACCTGCCCTTTGGTTGGTTGTCACCTTCAGACAAACACCTTAGACACACACAATATGCTGGTTATGAATGTTGGGAGAGGTGATGGTGACATTTGGCCTAACACTTTATCATTGGTAATAGGCTTAAATCATTTTGATTCTTAGCTTTCCAAAATTCCAGCTACTCCAAAGGTACACTAATATCAGTCTCTTTCAAGAATTACACGCTGTGTAACAGTGGTCCAGTATGTTATTTCTGATAATAATTATTTTGTAAGTTTATCAAGCTAGCCTGGTTAAAATCCCCCAAAACAATGGGGAAGGCATCAGAATGTTGTACAAGCTTAGCCTTATACAACATTATACAGTCTCAAGATTTGTCTCCTAACAGGCAGCCACAAAACAAAGAACCCAAATGAATCCATTTTAAAAAAATAACTAACACCCAACATGCAGAGAGAAAAAACAAATTCTGCAAACAACAGACATAAGCAAATAGCATTTAGAATGAAAGTGAGTCCTCGGACACGAAACCTGGAGCAGGCCTACAACCTCAGTTCAGCAGATAGTGGAGGCACTTAGATCAATCAAACCTCACTCTCAGTTTAAGTAGACAGGCTCCAACTCTACCTCTCACCTGCTTTGGCTTTGCTCTACTCCACATGCCCTGGCTGCATCCCAAACATGCCTCAACCTTTTTACATTTTCAACTTCCTCTTTAAAAAAAAACCCAAGAGCAGGCTAACTTTCCATGATTTACAGAGCCCTGCTTTTAGTAAGTCACTTAAGTCATTGGTGGATAGGAATGGTCCTTTTGCAGAACCTTGGGCCACAGAACCCACTGGGTATTTGCCAACTGTTTTAAATCAAATTAGGCTCACCCAAACAGTTTTAGAAAACTTGCAATGCAAGTGGCCATTGTGCACATCCTGTCTGCACTTTTAATCTTTTATTTTATTTCCTACAAATACTTCCACTGGGTGTTCCAGATTGACAGTCTGTATCTGCTCACTCCACATGCCAAAATTCGGTGACCAATGAAAAGAGAACTGAGATCCAGCAAAAATAAGAACAAACAACTGAGCACAACAAAGAGGATTTCAAAGCTACAGATTCCTATCAATGTAGCTCGGCGACACAGTAGAAGCAGCCATTAATGACTCTCTCTACAAGAATTAAACAATATTATTCATACAGTGTACTTTCACATGGCTTCTGTGGCAAGGCAAGGCACAACCATCAAACTGGCTCAAAGTCAACTCAGAAATATCACGATTCAGAAGACAAGTGAAACATTTGAATATGTTAAGTGCAGTGGCACAGGAGTAAATATCACATAGGAGAATGCGACAAAATTTACTACCCGCAGCCATCAGGTCCACACAGCACTCATTCTGTCCCCTGAGAATTCTCGGTGTTTTAGTCTAACAGGACACCAGTTCTCATGCAGCTAAAGAACTGATTCAAGTTGACTAAAAGGGGCACAAAAGAGATTTTTTTTTAATGTCATGCCAAGAAATGCCGCAATCTCGGAAACTTCTAACTGGGATGCTAACAAAGAAGATAGAGAGCCAGGAAATGAAAATGAGGCAGAAGAAAGCTTCCTTGTCCAAAAATGAACTTTAAAAAGGATCCTTAACTCTGCTTCACAAGCATTAAGACTGCGAATCTGTTGTTAACCCTTACGAATGAGAACAGCAACATCCTAATGCCATTGGGAAGTTTCTCTGTTACAGCACAGAGTCAGTGCGGTGGATTAAACATGGGCACACAGTTTCTATTAATTTCTGCAGACAGGAAACAAAATCAACAGCATTTCAGATCTCTACTCATGCAGGGGATCTTTCCCCACCCCCTGCTGTCCCCCTCTACCAGCACTGACATACGTCCCATCAACAACTGTACATCACCAAATGGGTCTGTGAATGGAAGAGACACACAGATCTATACCTAAAATTTTTTTTTAACTGTCTTCTATAACGAGTTACTCTTAACAACAAAAAACAAGCAATTTTGGCTCTTGAAACTATTCCATTATTCAATTAGATCTATTTGATATGTGACCTCACTCCCTAAACTAATCACTGCCTCAATAGCTTTGCTTAACAAGAATCTGCTAACAAATTTAAAACAATTATCTAGCTTCATTTACTTCAGAAGTAACAAAAATTTAAATCTCTCACTTCTGCATGCTAAAAAATGTATCAATTATGGTCTTTAATCCTAATCCAAATTGTTCCTTTGTGGGAATCTTGACTGTGCCATGTGAAATGACCTGGAATTTTCAAGCAATTACGAACATAATATATTCCTCTTATCAGGAAATGTGGAAGTTCCAAGTTGAACAGATTCCAGTCAAGGGCCCACCATTATTTCACTGCCCACACTCTGTAATAACCACTCATCACCTGTAAGGCAGAAACATCTTGCACCAGGTTCCTCAGTGACACACGTAGGAGTTAATTTAGATTTTAAAAACTGCCTGGGTTACTTTAAATATTTTTAGAATAGTTTCAAGTTATTATAACTTTTTAAGTTAGTTTTAATGTTTTGAAAGCCTTAATAGCCTTTATTAATCCCTGGGGCAGGAGCTGACTGCCAATCAAGATTTAGTCAACAAATTTATGTTGTTTAATTGAAATTTTATCATTTCTTAAGGATTGAAAAAAGTAGATCTAATCTAAAGCCACCTGAAAGCTGAGGTCAAGGAAAAAAAAAATAATTGAAAGACTAAAGGAGATTCAAGAACATCCAATAATCAGAACATGCAAAATTCTATCTCTAGTGATGAGGCTATACTGATAATAAAGATTCAAAAGGGGACTCGGAGGACATGGGTGAAATCCAGCAACACCTAGAATGTGCCAGGACAGCACTTGGCCACCCCAGAAAAAGAGACTTTGAGGATCAAAACCTTAAACTTAGTATTAAACTCACCGTCAACTCACAGCCAAGATTGCCAAGCTTGATACACATAAACAATGTGGGGCAATGACCTGCACTGGAGAGAGGCTGATTCCACAATCCTTCAAATCCACTGGCACAATACACACACTGATGTCATGGTCCTCTCCCAGGAGAACAAGATTCTAATTGCACCCAACTAACTCCCGTGTGTAGACACACAATTTGCATGCCCAACATCAAGCTCACAAAATATCCAATCTTTGTCCGCAAAAGATAACCAAGAAGTTGTTCAAGGTTTCCAGCATCTGCAGACTCTCGTGAACATCAATTTCTCTAACTTCTAGTAAACACTCCCCTACCCTTTGTTTTCCCTTATTCTAGGGGGCCCTTCACCCTTCTCTTTTCCTCCCCTGCCCTCATGACCTGTCCATCATCTCCCTCCAGTTCCCCACCTCTTTCTTTGTATTCCACAGTCTACTGTCCTCTCCTATCCTCAACCTCTCACTGCTACGGGTGGAAGTTCCCACTTGCTTCAAAGAGGCAACAGTTATACCAGTGTCCAAGAAGAATAATGTGGGCTGCCTTAATGACTACCGCCTGGCAGCACTCACATCGACAGTGATGAAATGCTTTGAGAGGTTGGTCATAACTAGACTGAACTCCTGCCTCAGCAAGGACCTGGACCCATTGCAATTTGCCTATTGCCACAATAGGTCAAAGGCAGATGCAATCTCAATGGCTCTCCACACAGCTTTGGACCGCCTGGACAACACAAATACCTATGTCAGGATGCTGTTCATCGACTATAGCTCAGCATTTATTACCATCATTCCCACAATCCTGATTCAGAAGTTGCAGAACCTGGGTCTCTGTACCTCCCTCTGCAATTGGATCCTCGACTTCCTAACCGGAAGACCACAATCTGTGCAGATTGGTGATAACATATCCTCCTCACTAACGATTAACGCTGGCGCACCTCAGGGGTGTGCGCTTAACCCACTGCTCTATTCTCTGCATACACATGACTGTGTGGCTAGGTACAGCTCAAATACCATCTATAAATTTGCTGACAATAAACCATTGTTGGTAGAATCTCAGGTGGTGACAAGAGGGCGTACAGGAGTGAGATATGCCAACTAGTGGAATGGTGCCACAGCAACAACCTGGCACTCGACGTCAGTAAGACAAAAGAGCTAATTATGAACTTCAGGAAGGGTAAGGCGAAGGAGCACATACCATTTCTCATAAAGGGATCAGAAGTGGAGAGAGTGAGCAGCTTCAAGTTCCTGGGTGTTGATGCACCATCAATAACTCACTCTGAGACGTAAGAAGCGAGATATCGGCTTTTATTGACTGGAAGAATGAACAACACTACATCCTGGAGAATGAGGCTGGGCTCAGGCCTCAATCGCCTTTATACAGGGGTCTGTGGGAGGAGCCACAGGAGCAGTCAGCAGGGGTCTGTGGGAGGAGCCACAGGAGAAGTCCAGACAGGTATATGTAGTTCACCACAGGTGTCAAGATCTCTGAGGATCTAACCTGGTCCCAACGTATCGATGTAGTTATAAACAGCGGCTACACTTTATTAGGAGTTTGAAGAGATTTGGCATGAAAACAAATACACTCCAAAGCTTCTATAGTTGTACCGTGGAGAGCATTCTAACAGGCTGCATCACTGTCTGGTATGGAGGGGCTACTGCACAGGACCAAAAGAAGCTGCAGAAGGTTGTAAATCTAGTTGGCTCCATCTTGGGTACTAGCCTACAAAGTACCCAAGACATCATCAGGGAGCGGTGTCTCAGAAAGGCAGCGTCCATTATTAAGGACCTCCAGCACCCAGGGCATGCCCTTTTCTCACCGTTACCAACAGGTAGGAGATACAGAAGCCTGAAGGCACACACTCAGCGATTCAGGAACAGCTTCTTCCCCTCTGCCATCCAATTCCTAAATGGATATTGAATCTTTGGATGCTACTTCACTTTTTTTTAACAATATACAGTATTCCTGTCTTTGTACATGTTTTAATCTATTCAATATATGTAATTGATTTGCTTGTTTATTTATTATATTGTATTTATTGTTATTTTTTCTCTGCTAGACTATGTATTGCATTGACCTGCTGCTGCTAATTTAAGAAATTTCACATCTCATGCCTGTGATTCTGATTTACCAGCCACTTCAAAATGTGCAAACCTGAAATGAAATCAAATCATCCTCTATTCCAAGGAACTAGCTAAGAGGAGTAACAGTAGACCAACTTACTGAATAGAGAGTGCACTCAGAAAGAAACTTAAATGCAATGGATAACAAAGATGATGCTTCCTGAATACCTCAGGGAGTATCTTATGGATCTTGGGCTGCTCATCATGAAAACCACCATAAAATTTCTCTATCACGCACCTTTAAAAAAAATCACATTTATTTGTTTTTTCATTTCATAATTTAAGTCAGAATAACTAATGCCAAGATTAAGGAAAGCATTTTTTTGGTTCACAGATTAAACAGGTCATCAATGACAAGCAATTCAATAACTTCTAGTGGGACAGGAGAAAATCACATGGAAGGCATTCAGGGATGTTGTTGAATATTTTCTTGGCAACTACAGAGCACCAAACTACGTGCAGTTGTTTCAAGCATACAAAACCATGAAGTGCAACACATCAGGGCAGATTCATTTTCTGCATTCCCATTTAGACATCTTCCCTGCAAATGCTGGCTCTGTCAGTGATGAGCGTGGTGAAAGGTTTCACCAGGACATTGCCGTCGGTCATGGAGAAACAGTATCAGGCAACTGGAACCAATCGTCACTGCATGATTATTGTTGGATGCTTAAGTGAGAAGCCTCAGACACCAAATACAAATTAAAATCGTCAACAAAGCACTTTTAGCAGAGTCAGCACTATTATGCAATTAAACACATTATATTCAATAAAATTCATTTCTTGTTTCTTCAAATTCCTATGTGATACAAGTAGTCTGAAATTATATTTGTGTTCAGCTTCAAGCGATATATCATAAACAACAAAAATTCTGAAGAAGCAACATTTTTGAAAAAAGTTGTTGTCTAGTGATATGTACCAGTTATTCACTATCACATTTGATTCAAAATAACTTTCCTGTAGTCTGGAAAGAGGATTTAAATCACAATATGCTTATATATTTTTGAGGGAAAGACATGCAAGCAGCAAAGGTATTTAATTTGGATAATAAATACAAAACAAAAACAAGCACAAAACTCACAGACATCAGGCAATATGAGAGAAAATTTGTTTTCAGAACAGGATAATGGGCTGGCAGAATAGAACCTGGGGGAAGGTCAAGTTGATTTTAAGTCAACTGATATTTCCTGAAAGTTCGTGAATCAACATTTATTGGGAAGGGAAGTTAATTATTAGGAATAATTGAAGTGCTGAGCTCAGAGTTCTTCAAGTAGGTTGTGAAAGTTATTTATGTACCTCAAAGAAAGAGATCAAAATGTCTTGACTATTTTCAATTATGTTGTAAAGCTGGAGTAAAGGAAGCATAGAAGTGGACCCTTTGGCTCGTTAGTCCTTTAAGTCTTCTAAGCTCTTGTGAATACTAACCTTATCAGTTTAAGCTCTCCTGATACTGCAGTCCCACCACCTGAAGATAATCAGCCTAGTGAACTTCAACTGTACACCCTCTGAGGCATGCATGATTTTCCTTAAATAAAGAGAAGGAAATCTGTGCACTACGCTCCACGTATGATTTTACCAAGACCCTGCGTAATTGTAGGAAGATATCCTTGTCCCTGCATTCAAATCTTCTCTCTATGATGACCAACATACCATTTGCCTTTTTAACTGCCTGGCTCCCTGCATTTTGATGGGTGTAGGAAGGCAATCACCTCTCTCTGAGCATCAACAATTCCTGAGCTGACACTAATTTAAATAATATGCCTTTTCTGCTGAAGTAGATAATTCCATCTCTAGCCACATCATCCTGTGGCGGCCTTGCTTTTGCCAACACGCTCACATGTTGCTTTAAAGCATTTTTGTATCTTCCTCACAATTCATAATCCCACCCAACTTCTTGTCGTCAACAAAACTGGCCACTTAACTTCATGTGACCTTGTTAAAAGGTGGACTGCTTCCCATATCTTGGGAGACTTTCAGGGATGGGATGCACTAATGATGAACTACACTACCACCAGCACAGTTTTTACTCGAGAAAAGGCATGTTTGAAGATCAAACCTAGCACAAAGTGTATGGCCTATCAGGTATCACAGAAAACTACACTCCTGCATGCTTCTGAAATATGGACTTCCTACAAAGATATCACTAATCACAGGAAAAATAGCACTCATATTTTCTCAACAAAATTCTTCAAATCCACTGACAGGATGGTGAAGGAACATTAGTCAGGCTAACATCCATCTGCTTGAGGTTTTGGCCGCATTCATCTGCCCACTTGATGGAATAGGCTTAAAACATGGAGTCTGTTCCAGCCTCAGACACGACTCCAGCAGGCATTGCTGGTCACATGCATACCTAACATCAGTCTTGCAGATCCTCAGGGATCTGTATTGGGTCCAATGTTGTTTGTCATATACATTAATGATCTTGATGATGGGGTGGTAAATTGGATTAGTAAGTATGCAGATGATACTAAGATAGGTGGTGTTGTGGATAATGAAGTAGGTTTTCAAAGCTTGCAGAGAGATTTAGGCCAGTTAGAAGAGTGGGCTGAACGATGGCAGATGGAGTTTAATGCTGATAAGTGTGAGGTGCTACATTTTGGTAGGAATAATCCAAATAGGACATACATGGTAAATGGTAGGGCATTGAAGAATGCAGTAGAACAGAGTGATCTAGGAATAATGGTGCATAGTTCCCTGAAGGTGGAATCTCATGTGGATAGGGTGGTGAAGAAAGCTTTTGGTATGCTGGCCTTTATAAATCAGAGCATTGAGTATAGGAGTTGGGATGTAATGTTAAAATTGTACAAGGCATTGGTAAGGCCGAATTTGGAGTATTGTGTACAGTTCTGGTCACCAAATTATAGGAAAGATATCAACAAAATAGAGAGAGTACAGAGAAGATTTACTAGAATGGTACCTGGGTTTCAGCACCTAAGTTACAGGGAAAGGTTGAACAAGTTAGGTCTTTATTCTTTGGAGCGTAGAAGGTTGAGGGGGGACTTGATAGAAGTATTTAAAATAATGAGGGGGATAGATCGAGTTGACGTGGATAGGCTTTTTCCATTGAGAGTAGGGGAGATTCAAACAAGAGGACATGATTTGAGAGTTAGGGGGCAAAAGTTTAAGGGTAACACGAGGGGGAATTTCTTTACTCAGAGAGTGGTAGTTGTGTGGAATGAGCTTCCAGTAGAAGTGGTAGAGGCAGGTTTGGTATTATCATTTAAAGAAAAATTGGATAGGCCAGTGGGACTAGGTGAGAGTAAGCGTCGGCACAGACTAGAAGGGCCGAGATGGCCTGTTTCCGTGCTGTAATTGTTATCTGGTTATATGGTTAAAAGCTCCAAGCTTTGCCACAGCAATAGATTACTGGTAAATGTTTCAACGATGTTTTCAAAGCTGCGCTGAACTTGTGCAAAATCTTCACTGATAGGGGCATTATCAGCAGTAGCGCTGATAACTTTGAGATTCTCTCTCAGAAGCACATGAAAGTCTAGTGAAAACAGCAAGGATTGTATCACCTCTCACACCATTCATCACCCAGCATTAAAACCTCATTGATAAAAATAACCTTCACCAATGCATAGAAATCCCCGGCCTGTGGCCAATAAAAAGAAAGAAGAAATATCCAGGAAAACACTTGTGAATGTCGGGATTTATCAACAGCATGAGCTAACTAAGCAAAACCCAGGGAAAGGAGTGAACCACAACCCATATAGGCTCCCTGTCTTCCCACAAAGCATTCAAAACCTGCAACAGAGTCTGCTGTCTTACCAACCAATTCAGAGTCCAATCATCTTTGCTCCCCCAGGCCTGCTCAAAATTAATCTAATTTGTCAATAGATTGTTAACTTTCAATGTCAAATCGTTGTTCCATTTCTATTTAAAACTAGAATATCACCTCAAACAAGATGTGTTACCAATTCATCAAGCTGGTCCCTTGGCATATTTCAACAGCACTCACAAGCCAGTAACAAGGAGCTACTGTGAACAGTGATCCAATGATAATTCACCCTGAAGCTTTCATGATAACATGGTGTATCATCCTGCATCAGTGATACAAAATTAACATCCACTCACCAAACCCTAGCTCCAGCAACATCCTGTTGTTGAATCAGGAAGAGATGTTAAACAGAGGAAAGGATTGAGAGGGTGGGAAAAAACAAGAACACCAAAATGTACCTGGTCCATTGTAACAAGCAGTCTTGCAAGCAATATCACAAACACAAGAGAATCTGCAGATGCTGAAGATCCAGAGCAACACACACACAATGCTGGAGGAACTCAGCAGGTCAGGCAGCATCTATGTTAAAGAGTAAACAGTTGACATTTCAGGCAGGGACCCTTCATCAGGAGTGGGAAGGAAGGGAAGAGGACAGAGTAAGAAGGTTGGGGGGGCGGGGGAGAGGAAGTCGTACAAGGTGGCTGGTGAAAGGTGAAATCGGGTGTGGGGGAGGGGTGAAGCAGCCTCTGTGGAAAAGAGTCAACATTTCAGGCTGAGATCCTTCTTCAGGACTGGAAAGCAAAGGGACAAGTCAGAGTAAAATGTCTCCAGAGTTCCTCCAGCATTTTGTGTGTGTTGCTTCCAACCAATATTCTTAGCTTCTTGGCTCCCTTCTGAAATGAGCATCAATTTTGCTCTGAAAAGTGAATTCCTGTCCCAAAATAGCATGAAATTTCGATGGTAGTATTGTCCAATATTTGTCCCGAGATTAATTTCAAGTCTCCATTCACCAGCAAGAACATGCCTTTGACAGAAGCTATTCACCTCATAGTGTGGCCATTTTACTTTTTAACGTCAACATGTAGGCAAGAACAACACCTCTGTTCAATTGGAAAAGATGGGCCAAGGCAGTCTGGATGTAAGTAAAGGAGGTGACTGGTCTGAGGTGTTATTGTACCAGTTTCCCCTAACACCCTAGCCTGAATAAATCAAACTGGTCCTTTGGCATATTTCAGCAGCACTCACAAAGGTACTAAGTACAGTGATCCAAGGATAATTCACCCTGAAACTAACTTTCCACCATAGAGTCTCTTAACTTCTGCATGAGGTGGGCCTGAGATTGGTTAAGTGAAATGCCCTGGTTTAGATTTTTACTGCGATGCTGTAGGTATTTCATTTTAACAGTTCTGTAAGAGTACTCTGTACTGCTGTCAGCCTGTTTGGGTTTGAGCTGAGATAACAGGCTTTGTTGTTCAACTGAGGAACGTGGTGTCAGCCACTCAGGCTTTTGGAATGGGGAGAAGGTTCTGAAGAACACCGGGCAGAGAGGTTTTTGTGAAGGACACTAGTGTGGGCCGAGGTCCTTTTGGCGGGAGCTAGGAGAAGACGGAGGAAAGATGACTGAGGATGCCGTCCCTGTTGCACAAGGTGCTTTTTGCAGATGAATGGCTTCAAGGAGGAAGGCCCAACACTCCCATGGGAGAGCCTGTTTGTTCAAGATGGATCTTGAGTGAGATTCAGAAGGTGGTGTGTGCTTTCACGAAGAGCAAAGGTCCATTGTGTGAGTTGAAGACAAATGCAAGATGAGCTTCAAGTTATGTGTACATTTGACTGTTTAATTATAATGGGCCCTTTGGTTTTATTTCTTCTTTAATAACTCTTTGGTTAACATTCATAAATATACTTTCTTTATTCTGTTATTTCTTGCTGAGGGGTGATTGCAGTGGGGGGGGAGGGGGCAGTAAATCACACAGCTTTCACACAAACCGGGGTTTCGGTGGGCGAGACATCCCAACCTCACGGGTTTGGCGGGACCAAAGTCGTATACACCCTGGACGTACTGGGCCTGAGAAAGGTGGGTTCTCACCGCGGAGTCCAGTGGCTGTTAGCAAGGGGTTAAAGAGCCACATTTCCAGAGATACACAGTAAAAAGGGGTTTCATAAGGAAAAGGAGGCAGAAATGAAGCTGTAGCTCTGAAAATTGTAGCATGCAGCTCAGCAGAAGTTCCAAATCACACATTTCTCTCACACATATAGAGAGCTCGATCATAACTTGTTTGAGAAGTCCAGGGATAAAAGAAAAGCTCACCAAATCACCCTGACAGAGATAGAAAGTAAGACTAAAAATGTTGACTTGGGCTATTTTAAATTCTAATGAGTGGTTATAGGTAAACAGTGTAAGTAAGCCAACTGTTCACTCTCTCCAATGAGGAAGATTACCTGCTACAGTCGGATAATGATACCTCAGTATGGAAATTTGTGTTAGCAAAAATAATGAACTGCTCTGCTTAGCATACACATTGACATTTTCACTAAAAAACCTAAATCAGGAGTTTTGCTGCACCCTCAACTGAGAAAGAAAATTTATTAGAAGGTAAGGAAGACCGTATTGAGTCACACACAAAACCTCAGGACATGTTTTTCCCAGACCTGATAGTCTGTTAGGCTCTACATATCCAACAGGTCAGATTTTTTAAAAATCACGTCCACTGATAATTCTTTCTGGTAAATAACTTGCTTGATCAATCATAATTCTATATTCAGCATAATGCCAATACTGTAGAAAATGTGGGTAACCAAATCATTGCACCTAACTATACATCTGAAAAACCTTAACTCAAACTCTGCACTGTTTCCCGAAACACATTTGCTCAATATCACACAAAGCAAACATGCCTAGACCATCAGAAAACCTCCATAAATAATGTGATCATCTGCAACTGATTGATGAATTCATTTAGCAATGTCACTATGCAGAGTAGAATCTAGTACTCTGAATTGCAAAGTTAAACTGTATATCCAACTACTAACATTGTATTAAAGACAGGGAACCCAGGGCTGAAGCATAGGTGGAGTTATCTTTGACAAACAACTTCAAATGATCAAAGGGTAGGCAACTTTGCAAGTACAGAGAGCAAGATATTTTAGACACAGTTGTGAGGAATACTTTTATCTTGTTTGACCTCTCTGACTGGATGGCATAACCTATTGAGTAATGCCACTACTTTCTGTTTTATTTTAGATTTTCAGCATCTGGAATAATTTGCTATTTGTTCAGGTACTAAAGTTAATTTTTATTATAGTATTTTAAAGATGTGAATTTATCCAGAACAGTTCAAGTTTTGCCTAAACCACTGATAAAAGAAAATTCTAATGTTGTCACTTATTCCTTAAATATTAGCCAATTCTACTTTAGTATTAAAACATTAAGTCCATTAAATTGACTTAAAAAGAATATTGCATTCTTCTGCAGCATGTGGTCAATCGAGCTACCTGTCATCAGCATCATGATACCAAAATACAATCACTGTATTTAGTTCTGATTGAATTTACAAGGACAATTGGGATCTAAACGGCTGATATTCATTACTGAAACTTAATACGGAGGTAAAGAGGGATTAGAAGTGGTAAATGCCTAATAGCCTTACAGATTTTTCAACAGGAGTGTTTCGTATTATGAAAGGAGGAATTTATAAAGATTTGCTGCTAAGTGAAAGCTCTCAATGAAGAACAGCTCTGACAAAAAAAACTTGCACTTCTGGGGTGCCTTTCACATCACCTGTGGGATGTTTTAAACTGGTTTACAATTAATTAATTAGGTACATCTGTTTTTGTGACGATGTCTGAAGGATACAGACAGACAGACATACTTTATTGATCCTGAGGGAAATTGGGTTTCATTACAGCCGCACCAACCAAGAATAGTGAAGAAATATAGCAATATAAAACCATAAATAATTAAATAATAATAAGTTAATCATGCCAAGTGGAAATAAGTCCAGGACCAGCCTATTGGCTCAGGGTGTCTGACACTCCGAGGGAGGAGTTGTAAAGTTTGATGTCCACAGGCAGGAATGACTTCCTATGACGCTCAGGATAAGTATTGGCTAAAACATTGGGGATAACCCCAGAATTTCAAAATGTCACAACCCATAAAAATGCAGAGATGGGCCTTGTGTTAGATGCAAAATGAGGTTTGTGTGATTTCAGAGAGTTAGGGAAGGCCATATTGACAATCTGGAACACGTAACTTCTTTGAAACATGTTTTACTTCAATGAATCCGTCTCTTTCCTTTGAAGCATGTTGGAGTTTATAACGATAGCACACAAATTTTTCAAAATCTTCTGCATGATAGCATTCCATCCTGTTCTGTTTTTTTTAAACATCTTTCCTCACCATTTCCACAGCTTTATTCATGCATCCTTTTATTTTGGATATCCAAATGACGACTCTCCCCACTCCAATCTTTCACCACCTTCTTCCTTCCCCTTGACTACTCCATCATCTTCCTCTTCCTCTGCTTTTGCCTCACCCACAACCCTACGTCTCCTTAACACTGCCTGCTGCTCCCTCAAAACCAGTTTCTCTAACAGCCCTTCCATGCCATAAAAAGATAATTTGAAACTTCCTTTAATTGGTCAGGGTATCAGAATGTATTTGAAAAACACTTTATGGAGCCACTGTGGCACATAATTTATACCATAATTTATAGTATTTGAACAGCCTCAAAATTAAATCACTTAAGGAAACATTCTCTCTTGCTAAATTAACTATAAACTACCAAAAGAACTACTGTGGCAGCCAATCTTCAAAAGGGAATGCCTGAAAAAATGGCATCTCTCATTAAGGGCCCCCATCACCCAGGACATGCCATCTTCTCATTGCTACCATTAAAGAGTCTGGCAGGTATGGGAGACTGTAGTCACACCCTCAAAGACAAAGGAACCCCTCCACCATCAGATTAATGAACAGACAGTGAACACTTGTTTTTGCACTACTTATTTAATTTTAATATATAGTTTTAATTGTAATTTATAGATTTGTTAATGTAGTGCACTGTACTGATGTTGTAAAACAACAAATTTCACAACATGTGCCAGTGATAGTAAACCTGATTCTGATTGGCAAGCACTAGGGCCAATGGTATGTTATGCACTGCAGGATGAACCACTCATTGAAAAGACTTCAGGTCCAAAATGTACAAGACCCAGTCTACTCGAGTTAAGTGTCAGTCTGCACCTTCAGATCAAGACTTTGGAAAGGCACAAACTAAAATTTTCTGACTGATAAGTAAGAGGGCTACCAGCTAAGCCAGAGCTGACAGACATCTACAAATATCCTCCAAGCATGAAAGTACACCATGCTGTCAATTTTCTTTCTTATTATGTAGCATGGCAGGCTTTCAGCACTTCACACTGAACTCCACGTACTTTCTCAAATGCTAATGTCAAAAGAATTGCTGCAACCCAGGAGACACAAATGATGTCAGTAACATTACTCTCAAGTTCATGTACGGTTCACAGCAGTCATGATATTAGTTTGTGTAGAAACAGAAACATGCTTAATTCAATAGTACATCAAATATGCCATTACCCTGCTCTATGGGTTGATATAAAAGCAAAAAAAAATTGATATGAAAATTGCAAACATAATTAAATGCAAATTCAATCAATGCTTAACCTCCGCAAATAAAAGACGAGTTCAAATTAGTACGAGTTTGTCCATCCACGTCAATACATCAGATTATATTAAAATGATAGATCCCAGAAAGCACAGCAGCAGCTCCACTTTCTGAGGAGATTGAGGTGAGTGAGGCTCCCCACTCTCCCATTCTAACTAATTTTTACAAAAGCACCACCTGGTAGAGGAATTGGAAGGCAAGACCCTCCTAAGGACTGTGAGGACTGCCAAGAGGTTCACTGGGATCTCTCCTCCACCTATCAGAGAAAGTGCTGCACACACAGGGCCCTTTGCATCGTCAGTGATCCATCCAACAATCTCTCTGACCCCCTACCATCAGGAAGGAAGTGCCATAGCATTAGGACAAGAAGGGTTAGGATGCTAAGCAGCTTCTTCCCCCAGGCCGTAAGACTACTGAACTCCCTGTTACCACCCTGGTCTCGTCATGCACGATGCACCAGTGGTGTTAAACCGTTTACTTTACAACTTGTATCAGATATGCACCTTGTTAATCTTCTAGTGGCAATATTATTTTGTGTTGTGTGTGGAAGTATTGTATTGTGCACCCTGTTCCAGAGAAACATTCTTTACTTTGGCTGTATACATGTGTTCAATTGAATGGCAACAAACTCAACTGGAAATTGAACTTGGATTGGCTACAAAGAAATATTAATTCCACCTCAATCGTATCACTGACTATGCTATAGCAACACATACAAATTGTACTTTATTTGGCTGATAAATGTTCACTCCACACTATATCAATTGCCTTAGTTGTTAATCTTGCACAGGAAATCAAATCGACTGGGTTTTGTGGAAATTTGCCAACAGATCGATGCAGAAATACCGCTGTCCTTTCTCTGCATAAATGTCACCAAGTCTGTGATTCTCATGCAAATACCAAACTGCCAAAGTTACAAGCTGCCTTTGACCGCAAGTTGGTGCCGTCCAGCAGCAGGTAGAAACAACTTCCCACTGAATCTACACATGGTGAGACTTGACAGGAAAGTGAGAGCTGAGAAGGGAGCGAAGTTACAAATCAAAAATCAGATGCAGTCTTTTAATGGTGTAAAATGTATTAAAGACTTTAAGATTTATTCATTTATAATATTTTTGAACAGTTTTTTTAAAAACAGGTTTGACAGTTGGTTAAGCTCAGAATATTGCTACACAAGCTGTCAATGTTTAATCATCTGTTTCATGATGAGGGGATTCTATCTTTGTTCATCTAACATCTTGCAAGGCTCTTGAAAATCAGGTCACTTTGAGTGTACTAAATAATTTGGAAAACGTAAATGATTGTTTGTATACAGACTAGCATTAAGCATCACTCACAGCAGGTTCTGGCCCATTAATTCATTCAATGGATAGCACTCATGTGAAAAAGATAACCTAAAGCAGTTAGAATAGCGAACGTACAATCGAACACTTTGGAATGGATGATGCAGATACAGCATTTCCTAACACACACTTCTGCTTTGTTGTACCAACAACATGGAAAAACTGTAGGGGAAGGAGGATCGGTAGGAGAAGGGGGGGGAAGACTCATGGGGAGAGGGGAGGGAGGATCGGTAGGGGAGGGGGGGAAGACTCGTGGGGAGAGGGGAGGGAGGACCGGTGGGGAGAGGAGGGAGGATCGGTAGGGGAGGGGAGAGAAGACTGGTTGGGAGAGGGGAGGGAGGATCGGAGTGAGAGGGGAGGGAGGACCGGTGGGGAGAGGGGAGGGAGGATCGCAGGGAGAGGGGAGAGAGGACCGGTGGGGAGAGGGGAGGGACAGGGAGGGGTGGAGAGGAGATGAAGAGGTTATCTGAAATTGAAGGATTCACTGTTCATACCATCAGGCTGTAGACTACCCAGGCAGAATGTGAGATGTCTTCCTTTCGTCTGTATGGGTGGAGAAGTACAAGGATGGGCAGGTTGGTGTTGGGATGGGAGGAGAGCAGAAACAGCATAGATCTGGGAGCTCAGGTTGGCCAGTGAGGACACAGTGTGGCCCAGTGAAAACAAAAAAAACACTATCTCATGCATATGATGTAGGGTTTCAACCTGAAACATGGAGTTTTCCTCCTTGCCCCTCACCAATTCTAGTCGACCCACCGAGCCCTTCTAGCAGACTTACAAAAAAGCTGGATGAACTCAGCAGGTCGGGCAGCATCCATTGAAAGGAGCAGTCAACGTTTTGGGTCAAGACCCTTCGTCAGGACTAAAGAAGGAGGGGGCAGGGGCCCTATAAAGAAGGTTGGGAGAGGGTGGAAAACCAATCAGAGGAAAGATCAAGGGGTGGGGAAGGGGATAGTCAGGAGAGGTGAAGAAGGAATCTAAGGGGAAAGCACTATGGGTAGTAGAAGAAGGCAGAGTCATGAAAGAGGTGATAGGCAGCTAGAAGAGGAGACAGAGTGAAGGTGGGATGGGGTAAGGGAGAGGGAGCCAATACCGGAAGTTGGAGAATTCGATGTTCGCTCTCCACCCTTCTAGCAGACTGTCTGCTGCCTCATATTCTGCCTGCAACTGCATTAATATTGAAATTTCCTAGGTTATCTACAATGCAACTGCATTAATATTGAAATTTCCTGGGTTATCTACAACTCAACTGCATTAATAGAACAATACAGCACAGTACAGGCCCTTTG